>NW_027466069.1:6385000-6532500 GCF_046127955.1 Nelusetta ayraudi | reverse complement strand
AGGCAGCCAGCCGTCATTTTTACCGAGAACCCAGAATTTTCATCAACCTCCAACCATCCAGTACTCTGCGTTCAGAGAGAACACGCCATTAAAACCCTCGGAGCTCCCGCAAATAAAACTTCTCCTCCTTTCAACTATGCACAACCCGACCTGACCTGAGGAATTCATCTGAAGACGTGCTTTATGCAGGAACCCAACCATTTAATTTTTTTTTTCTTAATAAGGGGAACAAATCACAGATTCCCCACACTGTCATTTTATTCCCTGGCTGCGGTTAAACTGCTTCGGCTCCTCACGTTTGGGATTATCCCCGACTCTTTGTGAACCTTTCTAAGCCGCTGCCAGCTGCTGTGAAATGTTCTCCGAGGCTCAGGATCAACCCCTGTTGCTGCCGCCGTGGTTTAAATGTGAGTCATAAAACCACGGGCTGCGGAGGCTGAACGGTGTGGCCACTGAGCGGCGATGATCTACTGACGGAGCTGCATTCAAGTTACTTATTGTGAATTGGTGTTTGAATCGATTGATGTTTAAGAGACGTCAAAATTGAAACGTTGACCAAAATTTCGCAGAAAACACAGAACGCAATAGAAGAAAAAAAAAAAAAAAACAGTTCTTCGTCACCTCCAGGGATGCAGTTTTGAGACACAACGCCATGTGTGAGTTGCGGCCTCACTTCCCAGCCAATGAGATGCAATGAATACATTGACATTTAGGTGAGCCTGTAGGCCATTAGCTTAGCTTCCCACAATAGCAAACCCAGCGCAGGAGGAAATAAATATGGCAGTGCACAGCCTGAGGCAAAACTCATCGTACCGAGAAAAGAAATGAATAAGGGCACTGCATCTGATTTATCTGCAGTTTCTTTTTGTTTTATGTTGTTGTTGTTTCCCTTCTTTTAGCTCCCCCGTGTATGTTACCTCGCTACTTTAACCAGCATTTACATTTGCAGAGAGGGCGCTAAATCTAGGATGCAGGCTGTAGATTTTTGTTGTTGCCGTTTTTAAAGTCACTTCAGATATGTTTCAGCTTGGAAACAATATGAACTTAACATCTTCAATGTTTTGCCCTATAAATGAAACACACCCCAATGATGTCCAACAATCGTTTTTCACGGCAGATTTCACGCAATGCGATAATCCCCGTTGAACAACAAACAGGATTAAATGACAACCTGTTTACAGTGCAGCGTAACTAACAAATAAAGGGGGTTTAAAACTAGCTCTCATCAAATTAAGGCTCATTGTTATAATAATCATGCTCCGACTATTTTTTCTTGGTGGTGGTGGTTGACTGTGACTCTGCGGTTGTGTTGCCCCCTGAACTGTCGGCTGAGACAACTGGGATTTGTGCTGAGGGTGTAACTAGCGAGTCCTCGGCTATCAGTGTTTGTTTGTTCTGGGAAAGGCTGTCCCCCTCCCCCTTCCACCGGAGTCCGCCAGGAACAGTGTTGGAACGGCCGGCGGCTCTTCATTCAGGTCCGTTAAACCAGAAAAGTTGCCGGAGCTCCCTCCGGTGGAGGAGTGGCAGAAAATCTAAAAGAAAAACATCTGCGCAAAAGTTTTGGGTTTTCTGACCCTGAAACGAGCGGCTGATACCAACACGCCCCCACCTGGCGGGCTCCAGTCCTCGGACCGAGTCGTGGCTGTGTAGTTCAGTGCCTATACTTAATGTGAGGTAGTGCCTCGACTATGAATCCTGTTCTATAATAAACTATTTTGACTGGCTGTCTCACCACCCGGGTCCTGTGTCCTGTGTGTGCTTCTTCTCTTTCTACTGTGCAACAAGAAGAGTTCAGAGTGAAGACGTGAGTGAGTGACGGAGACTCACACATCCAGCTGATGTCTCCCTCATCAACCCTCCAATCAAACGAACAAAGAAAAATAAAACAGTGCTAATTACTGTTGACTAATTCCAAAACGAACGACCTCACCTTGTCTTTGGGGCCCGGTGAGACTGTTTTCGTCTTGAAGCGCCACCAGCGCCCAGAACACTCAACGGAACAGCGTGAGCCACTCGACTCGTTCCCAGAACAAAAATCACGTTCACCTCGGAGGAATCGCACAAGCCACAACTTTAAAGGTCACAGCTGTTGCTGCATTTTTGCTTGGTTGCTGCTCCAATATCGTTTATTCTTGCAATGACAATAAAGGTCTGATCAAAGACTAGAAATGTTAGAATAGACGGAGAGAAAGTCTACAAGGTAACTTGTTTTAAGAATACGCAGATCTTATTGGTTGTATTTTAACATGACGCTGCACTTGGATCTGCCTGCCTGAATTTTGAATTCCCCTCCAGACAGTAATGTTCAAGACCAAGAGCAAAGAGTGTTGGGTTGAAGACAAAGGTCTCTCCCAAGGTTTTCTGTGATTTTTTTTTTTTTTTTTTTGGGGTGGGGTCGGGGGTGGGAGGTGAGTTAGGAAGAAACACGGAGGAAGAAATACACTCCCAGGAGGCTCGCTGGCGCGGCGGTGAAGGAACCGCAGCAGTCAGGTCATGTGACACTGAGGCGGCGCGGTGAAGAGCCGCACTCCATCGATTTGGACTAATTGCAGATTAATGACCCCGCCTCCCCTCAGTTCCCAGGGGGTCCCAGTGCCGGCGCTGCTTCATCAATTAGCATTAGCCCAATCACGCCACGTAATTCTGATGACAAACAAGTCGTTAAGGAGACGCTGATTTGAATGAGAGGAGGGGCCTCAGAGGCAGCGTGAACTCCGGTAGTTACAGGTGTACACCCTGGACAGGTCGGATGCTCACAATAGCTCAGCTCGCTAGCTGGGCTAATGGGAACGTATCCAGGGGAGAAGCCGCTGCCACACAGGAAGATGAAGTAACTGACAGGGAAATTTCAAACTCTCCGTCTGCCAATCAAACACCTTGCTCTCGCTGTGAGCCGGTTGGTAACCTGTCAAGGCATCTTATTGGTGTGAGGGAGGAGCTAGAGATTAAAAAAAAAAAAAAAAAAAAAAAAAACTGTGATAGTTTTCACATACTTTTGTTAGGGCATGCATTTATACAAATAGGCTTCCACTTACTGTATCCCTAAAGATGTAAATGGCTTCAGATAATGACTCACGTCATTAAAAAAGACTACATACAAAAAAAAAAAATCTTTCTTTTTAAAGAAGGCTCAAAACTTAAATTGGTTATTCTGCTTTACACTCGGGAATGATTCTTCTTTTCACTATTATTTCTTACATCAACTGTTACTAAGAACTGTTCAGGATACGCTGCAAACGCAAATAAAACACACTAGGGAGCTGTAACACCACTTCACACATTAGTTTAACACGCACACTTTCTCAAAATCTATGGACGATGCAGCCGTCAAAGGTCCGCACCTCGCGGTGTTTTTTTTCTTCTTTTTCTTGTCTTTTAAAATGCGGCTTAGCGACCTAGCGACAGACAATGGAGTTCAAACATCGACTGATCATGGTCAAAACTTATTACAGCACAATTTGGGGAAAGTTATCTACATGTTTCTTAATACACCAACCTGGGAAACGGAATCACTCGGTGGGAAGGAGGAAGTAAACTGCCATGCTTTTCCTGCTCTGAGAAAACCAGAAGTCCCTCACCCGAGGCGTCGCACGCCCACTTTTGGTTCCGCTCCTTTTTTCTTTCCCACCCCCAAATTTAACATTGTGCTAAAATTACAAACAATGAAATATTTATATTGTCTTAAATCCCACTAGCCGAAATACTGTCCTGAACCAGGAACAGACAAATTGCGGTAATTAACTTTTCAATCAGTGTGTATCACATTTGCATGTTCTCCCTGTGTCTGCGTGGGTTCTCTCCGGGTTCTCCGGGTTTCCTCCCACAGTCCATAAACATGCATGTGAGGCCAATTGGGAACTTTTGTCTGTAGATTGACCGTAGGTGTGTATGTGTGAGTGCGATGAACTGACGTCGTGGGAGAGGCTGCAGCTGGGGAGTCAGGTGGAATCAGGTATAGAAAGTAGATGGGTGAATAGATGTTCTAGACAAGACTCTTATCCCACAGCTGGACCACCAGGGTCAGGGACCGCTGGCGGCAAGTAGCAGGTAATGTTCATTTGTTTGTGTTTTGTTTTCCCCAGTGCAAAGGTGGCCTCGCCTCCACCAAATTTAGAAACGAAAACTTTGTGTTTGTTGCCCAGGGGAACAAAGAAAATCGAAAGTGGTGTATATATATAACACCCATTTCTTTTATCGTGGAGCCATTAAACTTTGCACAGCCCAGCGATAATTGTGTGTCAGTGATGGATTGATGCCTCTGCGGCCGCGGCCGCAAACCTGGCGAACTCTGACTGGCTTCTCTTCCTGTCAGTGATGGATTAAAGAGGCTGTTTATTTTTTAATTTCCTGCAAGACTTTTGTTGTTTCCCACAGGAAGCAGAGGTCTTCGTGTCGCCACTGCCGTCGTCACCTCGTCCTTCACTGTGGCGCTCCACTCTCATTTTTTTTTCTTCTTCCCGGGTTTGTTGTCCGTCTCTCAAGGCTGATGGCAGCCACGGCTCCGTCACACATACAGCTACAACCGCGTGTCAAGGGCGCCACCAGGTGGACAGGCTGTTCATCTACAGTTTTGTTTTTGTTTTGTTTTTTACACCTGAGTCCCAGAATGCATTGTATTGCAACCTCTTCGATGCAGTTTGTTTCGACTCAGTTCAATTCAAGTGCACACACGTATCGTGTGAGATTTTAACTCGATCGTAAATTGTTTTGAATTTTTAGAGGAGAAAAAAAAAGATTGTTAACTTTATAGGTAGTAGTGCCCCAAAATATACATGTCCCTCACACACCTCAATTTAATAATATCAACATTTAATTGATTGAGTCAGTCATTAAATGAATGTCTAGAACAGAGAAGGTCATCGGGTTGAAGACTTCAATAGAAATTTCAACGTTTATTATTATGGTTTTCCGTATGCACCTTTGAACCCTGATTTGTCCCCCTGACCATACTCAGGTCAGAACTGGCAAATTATTATTATTTTTTTTAATAAAATAAAGAGAAAATGAAGTAATTTGGCTCTATAGCACCCCCTACCAACACCTAGTGACCATTAGGAAGGTCGAAGAGACATGGGACAAAAACCCACGTTAGTATCATCAAGCCCTAAATGTCATACCTTACCGCTGACCTTTGACCTCTGACAAAAACGTCACTGTCCTCTCCCAGGACACATTTCACACACTAAACATGCTCCAAATAAACACACATGAATGGCTCTCATTGCCATTCGGAATATCCTAGAGCCATCAAACAAAACTTGTGTTGGTGTCTAATCAAGGCTTACAATTCACACATGAAAACCCTTTGCTGAAAACAAACAGGAAGCGCACACCTATGATGAATGACCCCTGTTCCAGTACACATTTCACCCACTGTCTCGAAACTAATCAAATTTGACGGGTAAAACATGAGAAATAAATGCACTTGTCTCTACAGCGCCACCTACAAAAGCAAAAGCAGCCACCGAGATCTATGTTCCTGTTTTCCATTGATCCAAAGATAAATCTCTAGTTTGTCATCGGGGCCTCCAGCTCACGCAGTCACGCCGCAATAAGATTATTTGAGGGGTTTCATGGTGACGCATGGTGAAACGGGGCTGAATTAATATATTTAAAAATGTGATTCTGATCCGGTTGTTTGTCCTTTGACAAGACTTGGGGTCCTCTACAGTCTCTGACGGCTGACGACCTTTCCAGTCGACCCCGCAGCATGTTTGTGAACGGCAGATTATTTTTCCTTTAATGGCGAGCAGCAGTGTGAGTTCGTGTGAGGTAGCTGTGTGTGTGTGTGTGTGTGTGTGTGTGTGTGTGTGTGTGTGTGTGTGTGTGTGTGTGTGTGTGTGTGATGTGATTAGTGTTTCCTGCTCAGATAAAGAAGCAGCTCTGATGATTCTCTGTGGTTTGGTTTTCTGCTGAAGCTGGCGGTGGCGCCGATAAGGCCGCTGCGTGACTTATAGACACACACACACACACACACACACGCACACACACACACACACACACACACATACACAGTTTAGCTGTAGCGGCAGAAGAATTTCACATGTGAAAAACAGCCGCTCGTCTCTGACAGCTAGCGGCGGCTACACCCACGTTCAATGAGAAGACATGGACGTCTTGGGGTGAAAAAAAGTGCCTCAGTTGCTGAAATAATTGACGACGACGACGCTACTTTTAAATTTAAAGAAAAACAACAACAACAACCATACATTGAATTTTATATTACCAAATGTAAAGGTCCTGATGACTTGGACAGCCTGCCAACTCCACCTTCCTCCATGTTCTACAGGGCGCAGTTCTGGAGACTGACCCCTTGTGATGTCACTAAGGGGCACCAATACATCTCTGCGTGGTCAGACAGTCGGGTCTCGGCTCCGTTCTCTGAGGCCGCCTTGTTGTTGTTGTTGTTTTTTCTTTTGTCCCCCTTCCAAATGTGAGGAAAGGTCAAACACAGCAGGAGTTTTAGCAGGAGGCTGCAAACAGAGGCTCAATGCGTCAACACACAACGACACCTTTTCCTGTAAAACTCGACGTCTTTTTCCATTTTTTCCTTGTCAACGATGGTTGTAAAATACAATGTAACGTAAATGTAAATGTAAATGTGAAAATGTTTTACAGATACGTATACTCAGTAGCTCAGTGGCTGTTGGAAACTGCCAACAGCCACTGAGAGGTTGTCAATCTGCAGCCGCGCGTGTGGTTGTCGCTCACTTCCTGCTGTATTTCAGCGCCGCCGCAGAAGCCGCAGGCCCCTGCAGCTTTTTCCACTGCTGTTGCTAACCACAGCCACGATGAGCGGTTTTTCATCTAGACGCTCGACTTCTTTTATTCTTCTTCTGTCTGAATGATTTTATTAACTTATTCCCATTTTTATTATTATTAGTTTATTATTTATATTATTTATTATAGTTGTCGTCATCGGCCTGTCAAATAAAACCACGTGAAAAAGCTCTAATTAGAATTTTCATGTCTTTCTTTCCACACAAGTTAATGATAACATCTAAAAAAAAAAAAAAAAAAGATTCTAGTGGGACTATTAACAACTTGACATTTCATGGCCCCTCCCCTTCCCACCTGTTGTTTTTCTGCTTTTTTCTCACCATCTGAAATGTCACAAACGGAGGAAGCAAATTCAACTAATTGTGTTGTAATAAAACTTCTATATCCCATTGAAAACTCTGAAATCTAAATGCGTATTTTGCATTTTGAGATTAATTTTCTCAATGATTTACTTTTCAAAGTACGGCAGTTTCCAAGTACGGCAAAACTTGACTTGATTTTCGTTTTTCTCATTTGAGGTCTTGCAAAACCAAATTAAATTGTTTCTGTAAGGGTTGTGGCGCTCTGCTAAAGATTTTAATTTTTCATCTGCTTCTTTCAAAAAATGTTTTTCATTGGAAGAAAAAATATTTTGTGCTTTTGTACATACAGTACAAAATAATTTCAGAAAATTTAACTTATCTCTTAAATTCAGATTTTTGTTGTTTTAAAATCAGGTTTTAAAATATTTTTTATTTTGTCTATATATGTATATATATAATCTATTAGTAAAATAAGTTAAATTTAGTTGTAAAATAGTAGCTTTTATTACGTATTCTTTATTTCTGAAACAAAGACCTCTCTCTCTCTCTCTCTCCATATATATATATATATATGTATATATATATATATATATATATATATATATATATATATATGTATATATATGTATATATATATATATATATATATATATATATATATATATATATATATATATATGTATTTACATACATATGTAGGTATAGATATTAAAAAAATCTATTTGTAAAGTAATTTAAGTTTAGTAGTAAAGTAGTAAAGTTTTTATTATGTATTTTTTTTATTTGTAAAACAATATATCAGATAGATAGATAGATAGATAGAGATATGTAAATACATTTGAAAAATTGCTTTTGCTGTAGGAATAAAAAAATACTTCCTTTACTGATAGATGTTTTCTGTAACAATTAATTTCAGATTTAAACAAGTAATTGAATAATTTAATCTCATTTGATGAAATTGGATGATTTCATTCTGAATCCTGTTGGTCTCATCTGAAAAAAAATATATTAAAAAACACGAGATGCTTTTGAATGGTAGAGCTACAACAATTTTTTTTTCAATTGTGATATGTATTTTGTTTTATGTATTTTGTTGTTGCTGTTATTGTAATTAGTTGTTTAGTTTGTTAAATTATTTGCGGCTTAGCAGCTTTTTTGTCAGTGTGACTTGTGTCGCTTCCCACATTATTATCATATTACAAATATAATTATTATTTCTTTTGATTGACAGGTCAGTTTTATTTTAAGTCTGAATGAGCAACATTAATTCTACCATTTAAATGGTCGTGTAATAGTTCAGAAATTACTAGATTTATGACTTCCGGAATTTTTAACATTAAAAAAAATATATTTTTTCAGCTCCTCTCATCACTTGTTGACTTTCCATTCTTAAAGAACCTTTCAGTCTTTGTCATTTTGCCTTAATACTAAAAACATGTTTTGACAATAAAATACATGAATAATAATAATAATAATAATAATAATAATAATAATAATAATAATAATAATAATAATTTTTTATTTATTATTGTCATTCCTCCAGGGATTCAGAGATGTGTGTCTCTAAATATCTACATTCCTGGAGTCACTTCAGAGCTCCGAAACAAACTTTGAAAAATTTTATTTGTCTAAAACTTGTGAATTTGGAGCACGGCGAGCTCCGACTGATGTGGGCGTCTCTTCGCCAGTATAAAGGCCAGCATGCGCCACAGCAGCTTCACTTTCAGACTTTTACCAGACCAACTGAAGATGTTTCTCCTCCTCCTCATTCACCAGCTGATGCTCCTCTTCTCAATCGACGCCAAGTCACAAGGCAAGTTTCACGCTCACGTCCGTTCACAGTAGCACCTGAAAAGACAATATTTAATTTCATCGACTTTTACACTGAAAGAACCTAAAGGAAAAATGTTTTGGTTGAAATCTTGAGTTTTACACTGTATTATGTATATTTCTTTAACCTTGAAGGATCAGTAGAAGTTGAAAAATAACCCTTACCCTAAAAACTTTTTTTGATAGAAACTTTATCATCTTAAATAGTTCAGTCTTTGGTTTAAATGTTGCCACTTCAACAGAAAATATAACACAGTGAAGGAATATTATTGTGAGAGGCTCAGGGTCTTGTCTGTTTCTAACTTAATACGCTGTTTTTTGAAGATGTTTTGTGGGAATTTTTAATACCAAAAACACGAGGTTTGAATATTGCAGAAAAGTCTGTGTTCATTGTGGTGCTTAATTTCTTTGAATCACAGGTTCAGATTTCCCAAACAGTGAGAAAAAGATCAAATACCAAAAAAGTGTAAAGTGCATAAATATATCTACCTATATGTATATATATATATGTATGTATATATATATATATATATATATATATATATATATATATATATATATATATATATATATATACATATATATATATATATATATATATATATATATATATATATATATATTATGTTGTTTGAAAGTTTGAAATAAATTCCTTATACTATGAAAAAAGTAGTTTTCATTTTAAAGAAGTTACATTTATTAAAAGCTACTTAAAAATTTAATGAATACAATATTTAAAGCAGCATTTTTTTATAAAGAAAAAATATATTGTTCTTGGTTTTTTATATGTTGTTTCATTCCTTTGTAAAAAGGAATATATAAATACACATAAATACAAAATACTTCCTGAGGAAACCAGTTTTAGATTTCATGACATATACCACAAAAGTTAACTAAGGATTAAAGGACAGCGATAAAAAAAAAAAAAAAACTCTCTAACATTAAGATTTTATGTTACATCAAAAATGTATTTGGTATGCACATTGAATTAATTGTTTTTAAAAAGAAGCACCCCCTCTATCACACCAGACCACGGAAGCAGACTGGTCCTGAGGAACGGTGACCTTCGCACACCGTGCGTAGGTCACCTGGAACTCTACCACAATAGCAGGTGGGGCTACGTGGGTGACAACAGGTGGCGCCGCAGCACCGAGGAGGTAGCATGCCGGAGCACCCACTGTGGCGAGCCGGTGTCCGTGGATCAAGTCCTCATGCCGTCCGACGACCTGGGAACGGTGTGGCTCAACGAAATGAATTGCAGTGGCACCGAGGCGCACCTGTGGGAGTGTCCCAACCCGGGCTGGGGCGTCAGCAGGTTCACCAAGGACACCATGAGGTGGATCAAATGTTCAAGTGAGGCCCGAATTCACCTCCCACTAACCACACCTGATACGCAATGGCCAGCTCTCATCTGTCCGCAAATGTTTGTTTTCTTTCTCTGAACTGGCGTAACGGCCGGTTAAAGTATTTCTCAGTTACAGCCGGTTTGCTTCGGTTCTACATGCGGTGCAAAACTACGATATCTAGTGGTGAAATGATGGAGCTCCTTGTTCCTTAATAAAATCCACAACAGATTGGCTACAATTGCGATATATGCTGACGTCACAACAGAAACCGTAGCTTCTGCCAATTTGTTTTTGAAGGTATGTTTTGTTTATTATGGTTTGTTGCTTCGGTCTTTGTCCTTCGTGAATTATTCCGAAAAACAAAACGGTTGGGGTGGTAATTAAAAAGAATAATGTGGGTAGTAACATTGGCAATACCCATGACAAGGTCATTATATTTTTTTTCACAGATGAAATTGAAATAAGTTTGGATGAGTTCCAATGTGAGGGGCCGGTTAAGTACTCCATCGGCGGAGGGAACCAAACAGGATACTTCTGTGATGAAAACTTTGGTATGCAATCACGTACACCCTACTCCATCCCTAATAGAATCCACAGGAGGCACTGACTACCTGAACCGGGGACCAGACTCGGGAATTGCTCCAGTTCTTAGAAATGATGTATCAGTTCAAGGCCCAGTGTTTGATTTCTCTCAACTACAGGAAGTGATGAAGCCGACTTTCTGTGCGAAAGCCTCGGATGCGATAAAGCCTTCAAGGTTTTCGAGACGGACTGGCCTGCAGGGGACAACTACGACAAAATGACGATCAAGTGTCCCGACCCCAAACGCTTAGATAACCTGTGGCAGTGCGCCTCGCCTCTGGGGCCCGGACAACAGTGCCTGAAACGTGCGGCAGTGACGTGCACAGGTAGAGATCAGGCCCGTCGTTGTGGGCCACCTGTAAATATTTACGATGTTCTTTAACATGTTGACGTTCGTACAGGTCACAAGAGAGTGCGGCTCGTGGGGAACTCTAACAATGTCTGCAGCGGGATGCTGCAGATCGAAGGCAGTGTAGCTGGCAGCTGGTCTCCGGTCATGAGTCTGGAGACAATCACCCCGGATGTAGCCTGCAAGCACATGTATTGCGGAACCAGCGCCAACTACAGTCTGGACAGCGGTGCCATGCAGCTGAACTGCACAGGTAAATCGACTGAACCAGTAATAACTCAGTGGTAACTCAGTAATTCCTCACTGAGAGTTGTCTTTTTATGTTTGGTTGCCCTGCTACCCAGCAGCTCGTAAATGCCTGCATTTTTTTTTCGCAGACAGCGTCGCAATCAGTCTGAAGGGGAAGTGCGCCGGCCAAGTTCAGATTTCAGTCAATGATACGAAGCACAGCTTGTGCGCTTCAGATTGGACGAAAGAGAATTCTGAAGTGGTTTGCGCGGAACTCAAATGCGGGAAAGTAAGTCACCAAACGACAACACAATAGAGTTGCAATGGTTGATTCGTTGGTGATCAGGCGCAAGTATACAGGAAATTACTGAATGCATGTAAAGATAGGCGGAGTTTCGGGTTTCAAAAAGAAGGCCAAGGCAGTTGCAACAAAAACCTGCACTCTAACCCTAACCCTTGGCCAGAAGAGACCATCAAAGTGTGATGCAAAAAGACTAAAAATGACAAAAGAATTTCAAAATGGAAAGAAGTCTTAAATGTACACTGTTGCAAACTGGTTGACATTTCTGTGAGCCAATAGGCTCTAAATTTTAGTAAAAATAAAAAGTACAGTTGGCTGCCAAAGTTTAACAGCCAACTGTAGTCTGCGGGTGGGTTGGCTTTGGGGAACATGCTGCTCTCACGCTCCAATCACTGCTCACTTCTGGTATGACTCAAGGTGGTACAGACCGTGAATCCACCCTCAAGACTTCAGAACGCCTCTTCAAAAAACAATGGGTGATGTCGCAATGACTCTGCCTGTCTTTTCTTTATATACAGTATATGCAGTAAACCTGCTCACTGAGGGCTAACCGCTAGCTAGCCAACGTACTGTATTGGCTTTATGAAGGATAGAAATGTTGAAGCAAAAACACTAAGCTGTTGTAGCACCAACTTTCCTCAACAAATGCTGTAAATATTTAGTTTTTGCATGACAGATACTGCTATTGAAAACTGCTTCACTTCCAGGCAATCTATGACAACACTGTACAAGAGAGTCATGGTGACATCATACTGGACAACGTGGAGTGTTCAGGCAACGAGTCTTCACTCTGGCACTGCAGGGCAAAGCGCAGGGGGCAAAATAATCCCTTGTCTTGCGTTTCCAGGGCTGTCGTGGTATGTGCAGGTAAAGTGCAGTGATGTCTCAATTATGGTTCCTACAGAGTGAGTCCCAATTTTTTATTTAAATTTCACCCCCCCCCCCCGCTGCTGTGGTGCAGCAAACCTGGGCGTGAGGCTTGTGGACGGTCCTGGAAGATGTGCCGGGAGGTTGGAGATCCAACACTGGTCTCTTGAGATGAGAGTCGAAGACAGCAAATCGATACAGGCTAGTTTACCTCGTATCTGCCAACTGCTGGGGTGCGGAAATAAAGTCAGAGCAGTAAACGAGAAGTTCAGCCCAGGTTCAGGGCCGTTCTTCCCCTATGATGTGAAATGTGGTCCTAGAGCGGATAACATATCTGACTGCATTGAATATAACGTCCTTTCACCCCTTGGCAAGGGCGAGGCGCTGATGCTTACCTGTGAAGGTGAGGATGCGGCTAATTAATTAACATTTAATATTGTTTCTTAAAGTCCTAAGATCAATTTATATCCCATCCTAGAGCATACAGTGGTGTCTCTAGCCGGGGAGAATTCCTGCTCTGGCAAGGTGGGGATTCAATATGGTAACGCGGCCTACTGGCTCTCCGGCTCGAACAGCACATGGAACAGGGATTCTGCCAACGCAGTGTGCCGGCAGCTGCACTGCGGCGAAGCCTTCAACTTCTCATCCATCCCAAGCTCTGAATCCATGAATGACGTTTGGATGAAATCTTACGACTGCACATCGGATGCCACCTCGCTGTTCAAGTGTTCCAACAGAATGCCGGCGGCCGACCATAGCAACAGTACCGCACATGTGACATGCAATGGTAATGACATATGTATGTGTTGTGTCTCTGTTCTCTGCCTTTTATAGACAGGATATATATATATATATATATATATATATCGAAATTGGTGCTGATCTTCCATGTTGGGCAGGGCTTTGTGTTTGTACTACTTTCTTTTTTTGGGCTCCAGGTGATGACTTCCTCCTTGTTTCATGACTTTCACTCCAGGCATCATCAAAGTGGATCTGACCGAGGGCTGCTGGGGCCACGTCAATGTCTGTGAGGGAGGGAATTGCGGAGGCGTGCGCAGGGACACCTGGTCCAAACAGAAATCTGACACATTGTGTCGGAACCTGGGCTGCGGAACCACCATCGCATCCACTGAGACCCTGGGCGGGAAAGTGTTGAACGTGATCGTTGAAAGTCTTCACACCACGTCGCTGACTGCCAACCTCAACCAGAGCATCCTGGTCCTGTCACAGAGCCAGCATTTTGAACCCCCTAGAAAAAGCAGCTCGGCCTACGTTGTTTGCTCAGGTAACGTGTCCATGTGTACCAGCTCAGTGTGGTTTGAGTCAAAATTAAGATGTACGACAGAATAAGATTTCTCTTCCTTCAATACTTACCAATCCATCAAGATAACACAGGAAATAACAGGCACGTGATCATAAAGGTCACTACCCCCTAATGGTTGTGCATTTCCAACAAGTTTTTAAGTTTTTATTAACTGGCGACAAAAAGCCTTCAGAAATGTATCACTCATTCATCCGCACCAGCGTGATCTTCAGTTACACAAAGATCAAGATGGCTGAATAATGAAAATAGAATGAATTGAAAGAGAGGAGAGTATGCAGCCCTGAGGAGAGCCATATTTAACTACAGGTCGAATGCCTTGTTTCCGGCTCTGACAGCCTTTCCAACTGCCTTCCTCGGCCCGCAGGTAGTTTGAAGAGCAAGATCAGTGACAGCAGACACAAGTGTTCTGGGAACGTGCAGGTAGAAGTCCAAGGCCAGTGGCTTCCAGTGTGCAGGGATGCTATCAAAGACCTCGAGACCCAGAATACCATCTGCGGCAAGATGAAATGCGGACATGCCGTCCAACTGCTTGACCACTTCGGGCCGGCGCCGGCCAGCAGACTTGTCATCTCGCAGCTGCAGTGGCCGTCGAGCGACAACGATGCATCGAGGGAGTGTTTGGTCACCATGAGCAACAGGAAATGTGCTCTTGCCGGCATCCGCTGCTCCGGTAAGCCTCCTTTTCAAATGGGCCATTTTGATTTTTGACTTTACCAGTTCCCAATTTCCATGCTGCTTTGTTACAGAGTGGAAGAAAATGGAGCTAAAATTCAACCAATCCTGCAGCGGTGCCGTGTTCCTCCACTCTGAGGGGCAAAGACGAGCCGTGCCCAAGTACAACTGGACGGCGAATGATGGCCGCAGGCTCTGCAGTGACTTGCAATGCGGCAACTTCGTGACTGTGACGGAGAAAAAGACGGACGTCGACCTGTGGAACAGTAGCATCAGCTGCACTGGTGTCGAGAATGCAAGAAGCATCTGGGACTGTGAAAACAACACGGCGCCCACTGGCTGGGAGCAGCAGAAGCAACTCGTAATTGAATGTGAAGGTAAAAAAAACAAAAAAACAATATTTATCTATTACAGAGCTTAGTAGTACAATACAATAGTATTCCCCCTTGGAAACAGGACATCACAACAGTTCTGGCAGCAGAAGGTGACTGTCTGGATTTAGAGTCATATCCAGCATAATTTCAGCTCATGGTTGTATGAGTGAATAACTAAAATAAAAATTAACAAAGAGGTTTGAATGTAACACGTTGTGGCGAAAAGGACCTGAATAGCCTCATGCTCTGCCCCCGTCGCCACCCGCAGGCGAGCCCAAAGTCACCCTCTCGGAGCGCTGTCGCGGCCAGGTGAGGATAGATGACCTCGACGTGTGCAGCGATGTGAAAAGATTTGAGCACGCACAAATCGCCTGCATGGAGCAGAACTGTGGGAATGCTCTCTTCGTCGACGTTGTGCCGGCCGACCCCGGCACCGACAACTTTCTCATCAGGTGCGAGAGCTACCACGACCGACTGGGCAAGTGCAGCAGGTTACGGGGAAAGTGCACAGAGGGCCTGATGTACATCCACTGTGCTGGTAAGTGCGTGTATGTTTGTCCTTCAAAACAGAAACGAATAAACGTCTTGGAAAATAACTTTCCAACATTTTTTTTTTCCTTTTTAAATGCAGAAAGCATCGAGTTGAAAGCCAAAGACCAATGCGGAGGTCAAATTTCAGTCAGTTATCGCAATAAGTGGGAAGACGTTTGTCTTGAGTTCCCGTTCGAGTCAGAGGAGGACTTGTGTCGATACCTCGGCTGTCCTGGCGGCAACAGGAGCGTAAAGGCGAAACGCCAGAGCAGCAAGGTCAGTGAAGCCAAGCATGAGGCTACCGGGTCAGACTGTGGGAGGGTCGAAACAAATGATCAACAATCTGTTCAGCGCGTTTTCCTCATTGAAAACGCAAATACGGACGTTTATGTGCATAGATTGTGTGTAAGCAACGCGCCTGATATTGATCACGCTGGCGGCTGTTTTTACGGCATCTTTATTTAGGTAACACCGCACTGGACGTCACCCTCACGCAGGACAAGCTAACGCTGCAAGGCTGCCAACTCGGACAAAATTAATTTTGTTTCCTAACCTCCTGGGACTTGACAGTCACTTGGCTTGACAGTCACTTGACTGTCAAGGTTGCAGTTCCACGGCCGCAGCTTTTACTCTAATTTAAAAAAAATACTATCTCAATGCAAAACTCTTTTTTTGCCCAGCTTTTGCACTTTCAGTCTGCCTGTAAATCCGCAAAACCGACCAACACAAGCTAAATCGCTAATCTGTTAGTGGTTGATTTAGCGATGCCTCATCAGCCATCGCAGTAAATCAGAGAGTCTTTTTATGAGTCGGTTTATTATGGTTTATCTCAGCCGTTTATTGAATATTTTTTTAACTGTAAAGGAAATAAAGCCCCTCACAGATGAGCTTGTGTTCACGTTCAAGGTCATCCCGCGCATGATGCTCAACTGCACCGCTGAGTACAAGGACGTGCGCTACTGTGTGAGCCGGGGCACCTGCGGGAAGAACGTGGCGGCGATTCAGTGTTACGGTGAGCCAAACCGCCAAAACTTGCGTCGCTGCTGTTGCTTGTGACTCTTCTTCACAGCCGACGAGATGAGTCGGCGGAAGTCAAGGGCCTCTCTGCATCTGTTCTCTGATCTGTTCTTCTCTTATCCGGTCAAGGCGAGATAATAAAGCGGCAAGTTATTTTTCCTTCCGTCCTGATGAATAAACATCTTATTGCGAGATAAGACACTGGTAAAATTAGAGTGTTTTTTGCCTTTATAAATTTTAGGCTTGCTTTTCTCTTCTCTCTTTTTCCCCTTGAACGGAACTTCCTCCTGCCTTTTTTTTAAATTTAATTTTATTTCACTTTTAATTTTTCTTCTTCTTCTGCACACACCTGCAGTTAGACAAACTAAAATAGCTTAGTTTTTTGTTGTGACAAATCTTTTTCCTCTCGGTTTGTGGTTACTGTTTTTGTACACACACACACACACACACACACACACACACACACACACACACATGTATATATACATATATATACACACATATTAATATGTGTGTATATATTATATAATTAGCCAATCAAAGGCTTAAATTAAAGTATGTGTGTGTGTGTGTGTGTGTGTGTGTGTGTGTGTATTTGCTTTCAGAGCCAGAGCCTCAGCCACCCGCCGAGCCCAGCCTTGTTTTGATTTTACTGTGTGCATTCATCCCTATTGTGGTGCTGCTGCTGGTTCTGTTTGTGCGGGTTCGCCGCATGCGACGCTCCAAGAAGCTCAGTGATGCTGCACGTGAGTGTGGAACGTGTTTTTTAAACGACACAGAGAAAAAAAAGTACATTTTTATCATTCTATCCCTCTGTCCACAAGTGGTCAGTACTTCTGCAGGCTGAACCAGTTACAAAGTGATTCCTGAACTGGTTTTAGCTTAATTTGTTTGTTTTGCTAATTTGTCGATATGATTTAAAAAAAAAAAGAAAAAGATATATATATATTTTTTTCTTTTGATCTTGTAACTGTCTTTGGATGAAGGTCGGCCGCTGCCAAGGACAGAAGAGGAGCTGGACAGCGACGACGAACACAATGGCAAAAGCAAAAGATTGGAAAGTAGAACATTTATCCAAGACAGTGAGTCTCCAAACATTTGCTTTCTTCAGGGCTCTTAGAACAATTTGACAATCTATTGGTAAGAATCATTGTAACCTACCTGGGTGTGTTGGTCAGTGTGACTGGAAGTCAAGATGTGGAGGATATCAGCATGCGTTGTGTTTTTTGTGCTGCTGCTGCTGCTGCTGCAGGATTCATATCAGAGGTTGAATCCAGAGAGGAGGGCGACGCTCATAGCACTTCCTCTTTCCCATACGACGACATCGACGAATCCAGACCCTTGGCGTCGCAGGGCGCCACCGATGACGCCACCGACGGCGCTGCCTCAGAGCCACCCGAGCGCCTGAGCCCGGGAGCCTCCTCTGGAAAGTTTGGATCCGCTTTCAAAGACTTGCCTGGTCAATTTCGCCCCATTTCAATGTGCAACTCTTTTCTCCAACCCTGCAGATGCGGCGGCCTACGAGGTGGAGGATCCTCAGTATGGTTACGATGACGTGGGGACGCCGGCCCCTGCTGTCATCCAGGCTGAAGTCCACATTGCAGCTGGCGGCGCTCCTGAAGAACCAAGTACTGAGGACTACCTGGTTCCCGGACAGGATCATTGAACCATCTGTGAGTCAGTAAGAACAAATTTAACAAACCCTGACTGACGGACAGAAAAAAATCTTCCTTTGACGTTGCTTTTCTGTTCTGTTTTTCCACAAGGTGAGAAAAGAAAAGATTGGCGTCGAATGATTTCCTTCTGTAAATGCATCCTTAAATGTTTTTTTTTTTTAACTAGCGCATATGATCTAATATCCTACTTTAAAAATCATTTTGTTTAGCTTTTGCAAATGTGTAAAAAACAATATTATTTTTAAGATGCAAAAATGTGGAATAATTTAGCTTGTGAGAAACTGTTTTTTAAATAGCAAGACACTTCTCGGAGATTATTGGACATAATTATGCATTTTATATTTTTTCACTTCATGTATTATTGTTTTTTTTTCAGCAGCAACTGTTGGTGTTGTCAAAGTCACTGATGTAACAAATAATTTGTTTTCAAAGAAGAAATTCTGAATGTGATTGTAATTGTATTTCTAATGGGAATAATTTTTTTTCCCCATTGGGTGTTTTTTTTTTTTTTTTGGGGAGACAAACTGAATATCTTAAATTCCTTCAATAAAGTGTGGATGATGAGCTAGACTTTAGTGCTGAAACCTGACTGGTTGCTGCATGATGGTGAAAGGATGCTGAAAGTTGTTTTGAATGCTCAGGATTGCGCTCAGTAATTCAGCAGGATTTTGTGTCTGGATGGTATTTACTGACCTGGCCTGCAGTGTGCCGACTGACGAGACTGATTGAGTCTCTGGGACTTTGAGAATTGAGAAATGGCTCAGATGTTGAGTATCAAACTGTATGTTTTGTATGTCGAGTATAGTTTGATACACAGCACAAAAAGCCATTTTCCTCACAGAACGTCCGACATACAGAGGAACTCAAAAGAAGAAGAAAACAACAGGAAGTGACAAGTTGCACAGATTTAATACTTATAATTTCTTTTTCTCTTTATTTTGTTGTTGTTTTGGTGTAATGCTTCTGTTAGACATGAATGTGTTTCTCTTAGCCAAACTTTTACTTTTTTTTCATCTGAATTCCTTTTAGTTACTTTAGTAGAAACAGTTTCAGAATCAGACATTTTTTTTTCTCCTTTAAGCACTTTTTTTGTTGTTTGCTCCCCACACAGAAATCAAATCCAAGACACAAACCAGAGTCAGCAGTGAAATCTTTAACATACAAAACATATGAACACAAAAAATGCACAAAAGCACTTGTACTACTTTGACCAACAGGAATATAGCCAAGTAAGATTTATTTGAATGTGCCTAGAATTTCCAAATTAGAAGCACTCATCACTTTCTAGAAATGATTCTGGTTTGAAGGAGCAACCAATCAGGAAGTTTAAAAGCTTTTTTCCCATTCTGATGTGTGAAGCGTTGAGGTTTTCCATAATGTTCTATTCATCTATTTTTTTCTATTTACTCATTCATTTATATTCCCAAACTTTTATTTAGTGAAAAGCACACAATTTGAGTGAAAGATAAACCAATGCACATAAAAACTCACATGAAAGGTACAAGGTAACAGAATTAGACAGTTACCAAAACAAAAGCACTTAAACAAAATTATAAAAACAGAGAAGAACAAAATATTCATGTCAGATTGGATGCGTGTGTGTGTGTGTGTGTGTGTGTGTGTGTGTGTGTGTGTGTGTGTGTGTGTGTGTGGTGGGTGTTCCTTTCTTTCTTTCTTGAGTGCCAAATTTTGAATATTTGGGGGTAAAAGCCAGGGGGGCGGGGGGTATTAGCGTTTTAGCAAAACCTCGAGGGAGAGGCAAAATTACCCGTAGTTTAATTTGCTCCACTAAGCCATCTGGTGGACAAAAGCGTAAGAACAACTTTATGGAATTGCATCGTCTGTGTTTTCTGTAAATATGTTCCAATGCAAAATGCCTCGTTCTTGGAGTCGCAGCAAGAACAGCTGACGCTCGCCGCAAATGACAACTCGGGTAAGAGAATCTGCGAGGGACACGCATACACTCCGGAGCAGCTTTCAGGAGACTGACAGACAGGCTTAGGCCTGCCGTGTTCAGTCGAATGTTGGAGCAGCGATATACCCAGTGGGACTCATTTGTAAGCGGCGGCCAGGCCCAAGCTGTCGCAGAACATGCCCGAGGATTGCAGCGGTCTGCTAAATGTTGCTGCGTCGCCAAAGCTGAAAGCTAAAAGCGTTGCGAGTCAAAGCCACCTGTGAGGAACATTTTTATTCCACCCTTTGATGACACGACTAATGGCGGCCAGTTGTGATCTGGAGGGCTTAAGAGGCATGTTACTTGGTTTCAGTTTGCACAAGCCCAATATGGCCTCAAGTGACAACAGGTCCTTTGCTCTTTGGGCGAAGGGCTCTGATCAGTGCACTAACATTAAAGATATCTGTCCCTATGTGTGCTTTGTCTCGCTAGTTGGCAAAACATATAAACATACTTGGTGCTCACGAGATTAATCAGCTGATTGTAGATATGTAGCTTCACCATTTGGGTATGCTACCCTTGGAACAGTGAGGGAAGATAGAAAAATAATTTGGACCCAGCGTTTTAGAATCTTTCATTGAGCACCGACCTGCAGAGCCTGACCGTGTCTTCACACCGTGTCTAGGTGAAAGGGTCCAGCTGTAGTGATTTTCCACAACAGACTGGGTTTATTCATAGCCCTCCTGTGTGCGTTGTCATTATACACACAGCCTGGAGAGCGAGCCTATAACTGTAAGTGTGTGTGTGTGTGTGTCAAAGCTACATTATGTAATTCCTCATTGAAATGCCCGTTAATACGCAGCTTGCTTTCATCGTAAACATGGCGTGCTACAACCGCGGGAATATGAGGCAGATCCCCTTTCTCTTAAGTGTAAATCTCTCACACCGCCGAGGGATCATGACACGTTTAATAACCAGCAACAGGCTCGCAAGCAGGAAGGCCTCGGGGGGTCGGAGCGGGGGCATTCTGATCGTTTTGAAGTGGGTATGTGCGAGGTATCAGCCACGGGAGGTGTTTGCTAAGTCTGTCCGTTTATGGATGTGATAAAGTTCCCTCACATAGGTGAAAAAACAATTAAGGTACACTGAGCTGGAAAAGACTACCATGCGGATGAAATTTACGCTGCTTTATTGCTCCTCCAGAAAGTATACAGTAGTTGGGGAATGTCTGATCACAACTGATTTGTCAATTTCCATAGCTGTCAAATACTGAGGCAATACCTTATTAGACATAAAAGGGATTCCCCTTATCCTTTCCAACACCTGGCATACTGTGTATGTGTTTGTGTGTACGTGTGTGCGCACGCGCAAACAGCAACACAGAGAGCCAGTAAGTCAAATGCAAAGACGGGATTTGGTGCTGGATTTGCCCCGGTGCTATGTTCATGTTGTGTGATTGACCCAGTGAGGGTCATCTGTAAGATGACCCCGGTCAACGAGGTCCAAGCTGGTTCAGGCACTGCGACAAGATTTTTTGTATGCTGTCATCAGAGGCTAAAATGTCCTGCCATCAACATACCTGGAGAAGAGAAAAAAACGAGTATGTCCAACCCTCAGTTGCAAAGACTGGATTCTAAAATGTGACAGGGCCAAGAAATGATCCATGTAAAGTTTGGCAGAGCTGCTGATGTGACCTCAGCCGTGTATTTTAATTTGAAGAGGGTAAGATGATATTGGACAAGGCGAGAGGGCGAGTGAAATGAATGGATTTTTATTTTCCATCTGCACACTTCATTCATAATTCATATTCATGCACATCACATTAATATTACCGTCCAACAGGCCTTGGTGACTAATCACCATTCTATTCCTGGATATTTAACAGGCAGTGCCCAGTACCTGCACGTTAGTCATGTCCAGCAGCACATCCAGTGGAAATCAATAATTTTGCAACAGTCTGTTTGCGATGCAAATTCAAAATGTATCCTTGTTTATGTGGCACAACTCCGTCCTTATTGTCACTGTGTTTAATCTCTGCACACTAAAAAAACACGCAAACGACATCAAAAACAACATCTGTGACATAGGACCACACAAATATAGGCCTCTAGCTGTACAGTATAAAGTCCAATCTATACATTGCAGATATTTCCCTGTGCCACCAACTTATTGTTGTTCCGACAGCTGCTGGTCAGTCCCCTCCACTGTCTTCAGCCAGTCCATCTCCACATACGCCTTCACTTCCCCTTCTGTGCACCTCTGTGCTCCATCCACAGCCAGGATCTTACCAAACATATCCATAGCCTCTGGTGTAAACCTCCTCCACAGTGACGGAACGTCCTCTTCAGTCTTGGCACTTCCCTCTGCTCTGCACCAGTCCGCAAACTCCACATAAAAGTCATCCGATTCCATGCAGCACTCCCACGGGAAGTACCCAGTAAGGATGCAGAAGATGACCACCCCAAAGGCCCAGGTGTCCAGGCTGGGTTCCACACTGACAGGGGGAGCCGTCACCTCCTTCTGGCCCTCCAAGAGGGCCACAGTGCAGAGCTCTGGCGCCATGTAGGGGAGAGTTCCCGTGATGTACCGGATCAGGGTGCCTCTCTTCTGGGCAAGGCCAAAGTCTGCCAGCTTGACCTGGCAGCAGTGGCTGTCAAGCAGTAGTATGTTCTCAGGTTTGACATCCCGGTGGACCAAATCGTGGCTGTGGATGAACTCCAAGGCACTGGCAATCTGGAGGACACAACGTTTTACGGAAGATTCTGGGATTCCCACCTAAAACAGGTTGGACAAAGGGTGGAAATATCTTTAGCATGGTCTTCTAAAAGTTTAAAGTTGCTCAATGATAATTCCTTTCTGGGATTAAGTATGGTAGCAGTCTTGGTCTTGTTGTTGGTCATTCATTTTGTAAAAACAAAACAAAACAAAACAGAAGATTAAGTGAAAACCCCACAATTACTATGTTTACATGCACAGCTTAACCCTAACCCCAGAATTCAATTTTCTCATCTAATCGGACTACTCTCCTTGTCCCAGGATACATACAACTGAAAATTGAATTATTGATGGGTACGTGTCCTCCTCAACCAACACCAGGGGGTGATATAAGTCTTTTTAGCATGTTCATTTCCGGTTAACCTCTTTCATTGCATAATACGAAAGACTGGAGCGCGATACAACGTGTGCTAATATCCGTGCTAATCTTCAACTTAACAGTAAACCGTTAACTTTTTAGAGTAAACAAATTAGCTAAAAAGTTTGCGCGCTGCTTCTACAGAGCAATAGTGTCCTCAGTTGTACACAAAATCGTAAAAAAGCGTCACGCGTCGAAGAAGGTTGTGTCTTGAATGTTTTTGTTCCGGTGGCAGACGCCAGTGCAGAGGGTGTGGTTCATGCGCACATGCATTGTCCAGTTGAATTCCGACCAAGGTGTATACATGAAGGAGAAATTCAAATTCCAATCGCGTTATCTGGGTGTCTTAATGGGAATTCTCCAACTCCGATTTTAGTCGGACTAACGCATTTACATGCACTTCAGTTGTCCAGTCATAGTTGGACGAAGGCGATCATTTGGTTTTCTTGAGTGTCATGTAAACTTACTCAATGTTTGGTAAGATCATAACTTCAAGACTTTTTTGATATTTCTCCTGGGAATCTTCCCAAACCCCCACACTTTCTCCTAACTCAACTTACCTTGGGCTTGATGACAGCAAACAGGTCCTTCCCGATGACTAGCTCCTGAGCGAAGCAGTAGTGCTCCTCAGAGTGGAAGACGATGCCAAAGAGGCCCACGATGCAGGGGTGGTGGGACAGGTGTAAGGAGATGCAGTACTCCCGCAGGAAGCCCTGCAACTTAGTGGAGGCTTTTGGCATCACTTTCAAGGCCATGGGAGTTCCTGCAGGGGCAGGACATACTTTTGTTTTGGGGATTTGGGGATTCAGTGCACACGCTGTTCTCAAAACACAGCACAACTGCAAGAATTTATGGCCCCTTCAGTGTGCTGATAATCAGTATTTGCTCAATGCAGTCATAATCATCTGACATAGTGGTGCATAGCTGCGTTGCAACCCTAAACTTCACTTCTAAGTCACACCTCCGGCTCTTTAGGCCCACAGCCAGCCGGCCAGGACGATGCCTGCTCATGTCTGGCGTGGTGGTCTCAGCTTTGACTGTACCGACTTGGGCATCGATTTCCTTTGGCTCGCTCCTCCTCCTCCCTCTGGCACAGGGTTTGAGGTCCTGGTGCATTAACATAGCGAGGGCCTGATTTAGCAACAAAGCCTCTAAGGGAGTGATCTTCAGGTGTGAACACCGTAGGCCTCTAGGTTTTGGAATCTTAGGTAATATTGTTTTGAGTTACAGGGCATCAAGAAATGTTTTGTGTGCATAAAGTTCTTCAGTTTTTTTGTAAAGTTCTCAATTATTGATTAAACATCGCATAATGTTTGTCGCATAACAAAGAAAGATACTTTTCACTAACAGAACAAAAATAGTTGGTTTCAGTTTGCCACTTGACTCAAGGCCAGAGCAAATCAGTTTTGTTTGTTTTAAAAAAAGAGAGCATTTTCCATGCTTGTCATTGGTGGTTGGTTGCACCTCTGAATCGATGCGTGACCAGGAGAACCTTGCCGTATTTGCCGCGGCCAATCTCCTTGACAATGTCGAAGCGCTCCTGGATCTCCAGACGAGCGAGGCTCTGCGCCGTCAGCTCCATCAGCTCGTCGATCAGGCTACCGTCGGCCAGGCCCAGCTCGATCATCTCTGGCTGCAACAAAAGTTTGGCCAGATAAACTAGCATCGCCGCCGGAGGAAGAGGCAGTGTCTCGAGTCTCACTGTGTGGTTAAATATTTAACGTTAAAGACGATAATGACAATAATACAGTTGTTACAATTTCTCTCTCAATAGACTCAATATTTAGTTTAGTTTGAGTGCAATTATGTCTGAAAATCCTGCAGTAAATCCCGAGGCAAATGCCTGTTTTCACAAATGTGCAAATGCGACAGCCCAACGCTTTGTAAATAGGCATTTGAAGAAGCGCAGAGTCCTTACCTCTTTCCGTACAGACGCGTTAACCAGCACTGTCACTGACTGAACATTCTGAGAGAAATCACCGCTGCGTCTCTTGTGTCGGCCCCTCGCTGCTCGGACGCCCGCTGCTCTGTCGCTGCCGTCTGCTCAGATGGGGACACGGCACACTTTGACAGCTGATTACAAGCTGGCTGTGCAAAGGGCGAACACACACATACGCACACACGCACGCACGCACGCGCGCACGCACGCACGCACGCACACACGTGCACACACGCCCACACACACCCACACACAGGGCTGTATGTAAACTGTTTGCAAGGACATTACATTTTACATTTTCCTTTATAAGTTTCCTTTTCTTGTACACGCACATCCAGACTTTGCAGGAAGATACATTTATGAGGTTTTATAGACAGCAGCTGTTGCTTCCCTCTCTCTCTCTCTCTCTTTCTGTCTGTCTGTCTGTCTCTCAAGTATTGCATTGCGGTAATTTTGTCACGCCGGCTGGAGCGATCCTATGAAACTGGATCCAGTTGATGGACAAACTTTCATAGCAGAAAACTCGTTTTCATATCTGGACTTTGACACCTTGAGCATTGCTCTCTGGTCACATTGAGATGCCTATAGGTAATGTTGTTCTGCCACTAGATGTCGTAGTTTAGCGCTGCACGTACAGCCAAAACAAAAGGGCTCCCTGCAGGTTCTTGGCAGTATCAGTACCAACAACAGCAGCTTGTGTTGATTCAGTGAGGCACCAGTAAATGTTTCCTGACCAGAAACCTACGAAGTTTCTGGAATTTCAGTTAGTTTTTGTCTGATCTCAAATCTACAAACTAAACCACTTTGGTTAGCTTTTTAGCATTGTTGCTGTCAGCATGCTCGCTAACACTAACCTCATCAGCTTTCAACACTGTATCATCTGTCGTTTGTCAGGAAGATCCTTGAACAGTCGTTAGCATGGCTGTGGGATCTCTCGTCGGCTAATCTGCACCGTAGCCGGTAAACATCTGCTGACCGTCTTTGATGGATTGAAGCTTTCCACGTCACTCGGACCAAAACAGACTCTTCAGCCACCCAGTGGGGGTCTCACCTTCGAGGCAGCGCTCAAGAAGCAGTGCTCAACATACTTTTACCACGAGCAGCCCACGGACTGAACTATTAATGCAGAGAAACTGATACTTTGGTGCTGTGCTCCCTGAAGGGCCATGGTGGGTTAATGAGGTGTCACTCAGCAGCGTCCAGAAAAGCTACAAAGGGTGATTTAGTTGGTGTTGACTGGCAGGCTGTCATCTTTACTAGGCTTGTGGTCAGACTCACGTGGATATACAACCCCCACCCAATAAATTTGTTCATATGAATCATCTCCTTAAAGTCTTGCCACACGGTTCCAACACTTCGGTTCTCCCAGAAAGCCTCCTTATTGCTCCGTCCATTCGTCTGAGGCTGCTGCTGACGACTGAAGTGATGTCGCGCAGTGTGTTTTGAAGTTTCTGCTCATGTTACAACGTCGCCTCAGACGTGAGGTCACATCATACCTTGGATCTCTTACATCCTTGGGTCAGTGCGCATGAGTCTTGGGGGCGCCACACAGGGTCCCAAACACCAGCGTCCCATCAACTTGCCCACCAGGATCCAGCAGGAGTCCAACGGGGGTTCGATTTCAGGCAGGCGTGGAGGGACCAGCCGAGCGCAGCTACGCGCTTCCTGCTTGCCAAACACTTTTGAGATCAGTTTTTACAGAGATCGCCGTCGTGTGTAGTCTCAGCTGCTCGCTGGCATCACGGTTTATTTTCCACCACTTAATATTAGAACGGCATTTGAAATTATCCCTGTTTTTGACATGTGATGAAACACAAGACGATGGATATTGATTCCAAAACAAACCGGACCGGAATCAGCAGTGAATGATTGTCCCCCAAATCCAACAGCATGGAAAATTCATCAGACCAAATCAGGTCCTTTGAGAGAACCAGGCCGTCTGTAGGAGCCAGGTCTTCTGAGGGAACCGTGTCCTCTGAGGGAACCAGGCCTTCAGATGGAACCAAGCCTGATCAGACACGTGATGATCTGTGAGTCCACATCCATGTGGTGATCTCAGCTTCATCAGTTGCAGTGTAAACTAGCCACTCACTTCAAAAATTTGCGGCCCTTGGTCGGGAACATCAAGGCATCACAAACATTACGACAGAAGCACTATTTCCAATGTTAAAATTTGCCCCACACTTTAAGTGCTGCACACATTTCGTATATCCCCAGAAGAATCAAAAACCTCAACAAACACAGTCAGGGAAAAACTAGACGACTGAGCGTGTAAACACAAGGATTCAGTTTTGGGATACCGTAAGATGGTGGGTCATTGCTGTTAATGTGCGATGTGAAGGTCCAGGATGACACCCAGACTTTTAAACTGTCAGTGGATACTGTGACCATGTGGGATCTGGTTGGAGTGGAAAATTGGTAGCAGTGAGAAAAAGTTTCTCGATAGTAGAATCTTCTAATCTGTCGAGACATTAACACAATTGTCGTAAAGAGGAAAAACAAACAAACAAATGACTTTGAAGCTTTTGTTAGGACTGATAGCAAATAGAAAATGTGCATAGAACAGCTATTCGTCAAATGGAACTTTTCCGTGAAATGACACATGTTCAGTACTGACAACTCTAGAGGGCGCTGTCCATATTGTACACACTGAGGTCACAGTAAAATGCGATCAGAGGTAACTTCACTGAAGTCTATTTTTGTCCTACGAGAGAATAACTCACATGAAATGTGTGCATAAGGCAGCACTCACAGGCGGGAGTGGGGGGGGTGGAGGTAGGCAAAGGGGAGACGGGGGGGGTCTTAATATAGAAAGGCAAGTAAGTGGCCGGAGTGAAGGAATGGGCTTTCCAGCAGAGCCAGTGTAGATGGAGTATGTGACGACAGAAAGCCGAGATACGGTTTCAGATTGACGTGTTGCCTCGTACTCGCAGTCTGATGGAGCAAAGCCGCTTTGACCGCCTTTTTTATGCTGGTTCGCTGGCTTTTGGATGATGGCCGTGTCACAAACTTTTCCTTTATAGGGATTTATAAATCTGTTGGAGGCCACATACAAGATATGTACCTTTTTGGATTTTTATCAATAGTATTTTTTTTTAGAAAAAGAAACATCAAACACAATCACAGATGACTGCACACACACGGATGTTCTTCAAGTGAGTGAGTTTGCATCAAATCAGATTTTTTGAGTAAACCAAATTATCGACCCCAGAAGAAAACTGAAGCTTAGCATACCGACTTTCCTGACAAACTTTGAAAATCACTTTGTCGAGTTAAAATACCTCTGCGCTAACCTCAATGCTAGCCTCAACTCTATCCCTGCTGTAAAAACAATGTTACAGCAGGGATAGCGTTGAAGTTAGCCTCAATGCTAGCCTCCACACTAACCTCAGTGTTAACCTCGACACGATACTATACTATACGCTAACGTCCAACTGAAGGAGCTGACAGGTGATGCTGCGATGACTTGGGGTCACCTGGTGGTGATGAAGGTTTTTTAGTCCTGCTGGGTTTAGACAAGCTATGTTAGCCATGTGTTTGTGACCCTCCCCGCGTCACTGCCAAGGCAAATATCAAACAGTGGAATGGGGGGTGACGATCAAACCACTCGCAGCAGAGTCGCGTTACCTCATAAACACTATCCTTCCTTCATACTCCATTTTTTTCCCCCTCGTATCCCAACACATCTAGAACTGCGACCAGCGTCCCTTCCGGAGGCCACGCTGCTGGCGTTAATTGGGCTAATTTGCGGCGGTATGCAGCTGAGCCTCTGCTATGCCTGTCCAGCTATTCCGACCACGAGGTAACAGGGCGGCTGACGCATTCCCGCCGGGATTTAGCTCGGCGGGAATGTGTCTGTCGACCCTTCAGGGGCTTCCGAGTTGCTGGATACGCCGTGTTGTGTCCCGTCAACAACCTTCCTCATTGTGTAGCTACGTGCTATCCGATGTGCTGGATCTCCAAGAATAGTCCGTCGGCGCTGCGGCTGATATTCTGACAAATTTTGCGGTAGAGTCCGTCCGAGCCACAGCCTGTTCTCAGGGTCCTCTGGGAATTTCCGGGATTGTGTCCGTTCATTCCTGACACTCTGGAAGGCATGGCCACAATCGCTACCTTGCTAGTGAGCTCCTATATTACAAATTGGCCAAATGAGTAAGGAGACACAAGCGAGATCATCATTAGCAACAGTAGTGACTACATTGCTACCTCTGGGCACCTAGAAAATTGTTTGGTTGTTTAAAGTTTGTTTGCAAGGACTTTGGTCCAAAAAATGAGCTACCCTCATGGGAGGTACTCTATGTGCAAAATGACATCTTAAAATGCAAGACTTATGCCTGTCTTACCAAAACGTAGTATTTTGATAGTGAAGGAACATAATGAAGAAGTAATAAAATTTGAACTTAATTAATTGAACTATGATTATTATTATTATTGATAATAATAATATTAACAACAACAACAATAATAATAAATAAATAAATAATATGATAATAATAATAATAATAATAATAATAATAATAATAATAATAATAATAATATCCAAGGATTGCTTTGAGTTAATAGAGTTTTAACATCACCTCTTCAGTTTTTTCTTCTTTTCTTTTTTTTTTTTTTTACAAAGCCGTAAACTCAACCATGAAATGTTGATGCTATTTGTATTTTGACATTGTTAAAGCGGTGACTTTGTGAACCCTGCTGATGACGTTTGACCTCCAGGGGGAGCTGCTGTCTTTATCTTGGCCGTATTATGTGACATGGATGGAGTTACACACACATGACTGACCGCATGTGATCGGCTGTGAGTTTACAACATGAGAGAAACTGCCTTTTCACCGGCTCTACTCAACACAAACCATAAAATAATATAATAAAAAAAAGCACTGCCCTCTAGTGACAGCAAAGGGAAACAACACGACAGTAAAGGTGACCTCACACCCCCGTAAACACATTTTACACATTGGGCTTTGCTATTTCTGTCTGCTTTTTAAACGGAGGAAACCGGAGACTCCGACACTTTCGGCTTGTGAACAACTTGACGTCTCACCTTGTGAAACATGCTTCTCCTGGATGGAACTCGAGGGCCACTTTTATTTATATATTTATTTTAACTTCCTGTGTCCAGTTAGCACAATGTGTGAAAACAGTCAGTACAACCTGCAGCTGTTTGAAGATCACAGAAAGGGCATGTAAGTATTTATAAGTTAAGGGGTGAAAACAACAAGCCACGACCTCTAAAATGATGTGAAAATCATTCATTTTGCCTTCAAAGTGATGAAATTTCTAGTTATTAAGTCATTAATAAACACTGTATAACATCTATTTCAAATTGTATTTTCCCTGCAATAAATATCCCAATATTTATGTAATGACCCTTCATAGTACAATTATTACAAAGGTTGGGTGTCTGGCTAAATAATTAATTAGTATTTTAACTGGCTTCCTGGATTATATTATGTATGACTAAAATCGATTTATTAATATATTATTATTATTATTATTATTATTATTATTATTATTATTATTATTATTATTATTGTTATTATTGTTATTATTATTATTAGTCCCAGTGGTGTCACGCTGACTTGAGTCCCACCTGTCACTGAGTGTCGCCAGAGCCTGCAGGAACAGAGAAGGGGGTCAGGCTCACCCTCCACCACAAACAGGATGTGTAGCAAGGTCAGAGTGCACTGACACTGCAGCTTATGCTAAGAAGAAGAAACACATCACTGAGTGCATTTCAAAAAAAAAAAAGGAAGAAGAATGTTTTGAAAGTGAGATATGACACAAAAAGGCGGGTTGACCAGAAGAGAAAGGGGAAGTGGCTGGATTTACTGGAAAGGGGCCGCCCCCTTTTTCACATGTGGTTTCCCTTTTTTTGTTTTGTTTTGTTTTGTTTTAACATAAAGCCATCCTGAACACTGGCAGCCCCTCAAGTTAAACTCCGTGTTTATGATCGTCGTTGATTCGTCCAGAAAAATTAACTCAATTTTCATTTCTCAACAACTCAACAACTTTTTTTTTTAAACGGGTTGCATGGCTACATTGTCGCCGCACCAGAGGGCGCTGTGACACAAGTAACAAAATGCCCTTGATCGACGGCGGTTTAACATTCAGCCCTCGCACTTCCGGGTCAGGTGAGTGCAGCTGCCGTTCTATTTGGGAACCAGCGGTCCAAATTCAATATCGGCGGTACCTGTCGGTCTCTGCAGCGCCGAGGCGGGAAGTGGCCCGAGGGTCAGCGGGTGCACGGCGGCGAGCACAACAGGAAGCAGATGCCGAGGAGCCGCCGCCGCTGACTGACACTTCCTGTCTTCTCATGTGGTTTCTTCCTTCCCTTTTCACCTCTTTGGTCTTCTAAGAACTCAAACGGTAGCTCGTCACTGCATTGCGGTCGCCGCAAGAAAAAAAAAAGAAAAAAAGATCCTATTTATTCTATTTATTATTTTTTATTTTTTATTTTTAAATAAATAGAATTATGTTGGATGAAACATGATGTTTGTTTGCCACTTCCGTGTTAATTACTCTTTATGCTGATGATGCAGGGGCATCCACTATTATTATTATTATTATTATTATTATTATTATTATTATTATTATTATTATTATTTATGACCTCTGCGCTGCACACGTTGTGACTCCGTGCCTCTGCAGTGACGAGCATGCTGCAGTCTGTTTGCGCTGCATGCATACAGCAGCAAAATAATAATAATAAAAAAGATTAGAAAAAAAAGAAAAAGAAAAAAAAGGCCAAAACCGGTTAAAATTGGGTTTCTCCCCTTGGATGCCAGGCTGCAGCATGTTTCCTTGGTAACAGAGGAGTTTGGCTGTCGGCCAGGCCCTGCAGTGTGGAGTCCCACCGCATCCCCACCAACCTAAATATACACCCCGCCCCTCCTCTCACCCCCCCCACACCCCGCCCCGCCCCGCCCCTGCCCAGATCCTCTCGCTCTCCTCCCCGGCCCTCGTGCACGTCTCCGCAGTCAGGGGCACAGTCGTCCCCGCATCAGGGCGCGCAGACGACGCAGAGCGCTGACGCACGAGTCCGGACGCCGCGCATGTGCACACATTCTGCAGGCTGTTTCGCCGGAAAGGAGGTTGTGCAGGTGTGTGTATTTTTGTGTGTGTGTGTGTGAACCGCTGGACCATCATGGTTTTGACAGCTTGACACCATAATGTCCTGATTAATCGGCAGCACACACGTCGAATCATGATGCACCTGCTGCGAGCCGCCGCTAATGAGAACGTGTCCCCCTATGTGCGTTTAAAAAAAAAAAGAGAGAGAGTTAAAGGGTTTCGCTGCAGCTGCAATTTAAATACACTCACACAGCACACATACATACGTTTATGTATAATTATGTATATGTTGAATGTATGTTTGTGTATATATATTTATGTGTGTGTGTGTGTGTGTATAATTATGTATGTGAGTTCCTTCCCACTGTGATGCTAATGCTGTTCTTTGCCCTCAGTAACGGCGCCATCGTGTTTTAAAGATTCGGCACAAACTGAAGCCTCAAACAGCTGCAGTCCATCACACTGCCTGTGGCAATAAAACCAGGAAAAATGTAGAAGACTGAATCGTTTTGATATAGAATGAATAAGAAAACCCACCAAGGCCGGGAGGGCTGCCCGACACGTTTGTGGACATTTGTAATCGTCTGTATCAATGATGTCCAATGAAACAATTTGCTCCCGATTTGCGCAATGCCTTTTTAGGCCAATGGGAAGAAGCCGGTCCGATTGGGGACCAGGATCCGATTGAGGATTGTTGTTGCTCAAGCGAGTAAAAATGCGTCTCAAAGTGACTCTTGGATGTGCAGGAAACAGAACGAGGAGATGAAAACGGCTAGAAGTGCCGGTGGAGGCCCCTCGGTGGATGTAGGACGTCTTTGCTTCCTGGGGATTGCAGGCATCAGGGACCATCGGAGGTGCAAAGCCGCATCGCCGTTGGGATGAACATCACGCAACACGGCGGCGTTCACCCGCCCTGATTGGCCGGCAGGCGTCTGTGGCTGCTGAGGAAATGTGGGTCCCCTTGGAAAGCAACGTGTCTGTAACGTCTCTGCCAATGATCTGCTTCCCGCCGTGAAAACCTCCCGACGCTATTTGACTGTGAGTGTCTTGGAGAAAAGAACTAGAAAAAAGAGAAAGAGAGAGGACAAAATTCCATCTTTTCATGGGAAAAACCAAGAGCTTTGTCTTCCTGATCTTCTTGAAGTTTCACCTCCCGCTGGCTCTGCCGCGGCAGGGGGAGGGGGGCCGGGGGTGAAGGGATGGGGGGGGTGGCCGGAGCTCACGTGCACCGTGCGCTACTCCAAGGTCAGAGTGCACGGGCGGCGGCACCCCCACGTGCACGCACGTGGTCATGTTGACATCCGTGTTGAAGAATTGTTTTGCACGTCTTCAAAACTTGGAGTCCAAAAAAATCGGAGACACTTGAGTTTAAATTCAGGAAATTGAACGTCTTGCATTTCCAGGTTGCCGCCGTGCACTTTGCGTTCCCACGCTGACCCACGCGTGTTTGCTTTTAGAAACAAAATGAAACAATAACGATCAAGCTTGATGCAAAACAGCAAGCTACAAAAAAAAAAAAAAGGAGGAAGCACGAAACATAAGTGCATCTTCTCCCCCCCCCTCAGTCGTCATCGTAAATTTAAAGCATTTAAAGTGCTCGTCCAGCTCTTCTTTTCTATCTGGGGGGGGGGGGCAAAGGTCGTTGCACTACGAGCCTCAGCCCCTCCCGCCTCCTGGTGGACCTCCTCACGTGCCTCCAGAGCCTCTCTGACCTCGATCCCATCATGCCCTTCCAGTTGAGTTTGGCCGCCGCAGCCTCAGCCGTAATGGGATGTGACGGATGTTTTGCGAGCGCCGCTGTGGGAGAACTGGCGTCCGAGCCGAGCCTGGGAAGAGGAGCCGGCCGCGGCCTCCAGGCCTCCCTCCCTCCCTCCCCTCCCCCCCCCCCCTTCCCGCCTCTTTTCCATACCTTCCCTTTTTGTCCTGTGTCATGCCCCCTCTCCTCCATCCCATAATAAGCCCTCCCTCCTCCTCCTCCTCCTCGTCTTTTGTTTTTTTGGGGGATCCGTCAGAGTCGGAGCCGTGGAATGCTGCTGGCAGCCTCGAACCCGCCCACCCGCTCGCGCCCCCCTCCTCGCGGCATTCCCATGCTTGGTCGTTGTGGGTGGGATGAGGAGCTCGCAGGGTCAGAGGCGCGGAAGTGAACTAGGAAGTTTTGGCCAGACTCTGGCTGTTCTCCCCCAAACACCGCAAACACCCGAGCAAACAGTGGCCTCGGCCGTCGCCGCCGCCACCGCGCACATAAGTGGCACCTTGTGCCGAGCCCGGCGCAAAACACCGACTCCAAGCGGCTGTAATGAAGGGGTGGAGATGATTGTTGAGCACGACGGGTGAGCGCGAAGCCTGGAGATTAGCCCGACTGGAGTCTGAAGACCACTGGCAGCCCTCGTGACGGCAGAAATGCAACAGTGTCAAGTGTCACAAGAAATCCGAGAATTATGAAACTTGTGGCTAGTGAGTTAAAAAAAAAAAAAGAAAAAGTGTCACGCCGAAAATGACAAAACTAGAACCAGCGGCTCTTTTGTGTGTCATTTTCTCAGTTGCCATTGTGAATTTGCGTTCTCTGGAAGATTATAAGTTTAAAGGACACCTTCCTGTTTCTTTTTGCAGCACTCACAAAACTTTTGAATATATATACATGTGTTATATACAGTGTGTATATATGTATATATATATGAATGAATGAGTTTAAAGGCATATATATATATATATATATATATATATATATATATATATATATATATATATATATATATATATGTATATATGCCTTTAAACTCATTCAGATTCTCCTCAGTTTGTCCTTCCTCATGTTCCTGTGGGCAAACGAGCTGCAGATTCCACGTGGTGGGGATCCGGACCACACACACACACACACACACACACACACACACACACACACACACACACACACACACATACACGCACGCACGCCCACACACACAAACCCTCCCTCCTCCGATGTGGTGAAAGGATCTGTGTGTGGCGGTGGCTCAGCGATCTCGGGGCCTTTTCTCCTCAGGAGTCTTTGTGTCTCCTCCGAGGAGAGCAAGTTCACAGAGACACAAAGAGACGGAGGGAAAAGGAGGGAAAGTGAGGGTGGATACGCCCCCCCCCCCACCCCACCCCACCTTACCCCTACTCCTGCTACCCCCCCCCCCCCCTCAAGACTCCTCTCCCTATTTATTTATTTACTTATTTTCCACAGGAGGAGCGATCTGCGTTTGCACTCTGCGAAGTCACCTCAGGCCACGGGGCCAACGGAGAAGAGCCACTCTCTTCTCTAATCTGGTTGCTCGTGCCGATATTGATTTCTCTGCCCTTTACAAGCGTCCAATCAACATCCCTCCTCCCTCCTTCCGGCCTGCCGCCTGCGATCCGGTTACACACAGCACAAAAACTACTTTGCTCTCAATGTGGGAGAAGGACAAGACCAAACAAACAAAAAAAAACAACCAAAAAGCCTCCACTTATACTCACAGCCCATCTGCTAATGCTCCAGTTTGCCTTCCAAGAAAAAAAACAGGCATCTTGGAATAGAAACGGCGGCAGGATGGATCAGCATTAGGTACTGGCTGAGTGCTGTAAGTGTCTCTTATCCAATAGGCGCCCATTAACAATCCAGCTAACACACACACACACACACACACACACACACACACACACACACATTTTGGCATGGCTAGCTTGCTGCTGCCACCTCAGAGACTTTGTCTCTGTGTCCTTCCCTGCACTTGTTGCTAAAGAGTGCTGTGCAAATCAGGAGGTATTTCCTCTCTGGCTTTTATTTGGTGTGTGTGTGTGTGTGTCCTCGGTAGCCCCATTAAGGCCGTCATCAATCACTGCATCGCGGGCCGACACCCTCTTCAGGGCCCGATGTGCCGCCTCTCTCCTCCTGGATTAAGGGCCCATTTTGCTCAGGGCCCATTTGAAGGATGTGTTGAGTGCTAACAATCCAGCCCTGTGTGTGTGTGTGTGTGTGTGTGTGTATGTGTGTGTGTATTCTCATGAATGATGAAGGGTCCAATCTCATTTGTCTTACTCATGTGGTCGAGGCCGTCGCTGGCCCCGCCCCTGTTGGGTTTCTGCCTCTTTTTTTATACCTTATTGGTGCAAAACAAAGAAAGAAAATGTGAAATAAAAGTACACCTGAGACATTTAATAATGGCAAAATTTGAACATTTCAAGTTTTATGCATTTTGTTGGGATTCTTTTGTCTTCTGGAAATACTTTTTTGGGAAACAAAACGCTTTTAACACAAGTATTTATATATTTTTTGTAATACACCTGTTACCAGACCTCAAAGTGATTTGGCCGAGGCTACGTGAAGCGCAGCCCAGTCGCAGGGCGGGACTCCGGGGCTACAGGAGGCAGCAGAGGTCCACTTCCCCTGCAGCAACAACCACGTGTCCGCGCGTCGCATGGCTTTTTTCGTCGTTCTGTCTTTATATTCTTCTAACAGCTTCATCTGTTTGCAGCCAGTTTGTTTGTTGTTGCCTTTGTCTCTGCCGCCCCCCACACCCTCCAAAACACACACACACACACACACACACACACACACACACACACACACCGTCCTTGTCGGTGTCGCCGTCACCCTCCGTCTCTCCATCTGTCAGTGTCACCCGCCTCTCATCTCCCCCAACAAGCCAACCAGAGAGCCCCTCGCTGCATCACAGCGTTCCCGCCACTTCAGTACCCCCCCCCCCCCCCCCACCGCCCCCCAATCTTGTTTCACGGCAACTGACTCTCAATAAGAGGAGGAGGAGGAGGAGGTGAAAGAGTCGGGTGGGACTGAGGTGGAGAGGAGGAGCTGCTCCTCCAGAATGCAGCAGTACTTGAGGACAGAATGTTCCATAGTGGCTGGAAAGCACATGTAGGAGGCACACATGGTGGAGAAGGTGGAGGAGGGGAGAGGAGGTGGATGATGAGGAGGAGAAGAAGGAGGAGGTGGTGGGTAGGAGGCGTCACAGCAGGTAGATGCAAATCAGGAAAACGGATACTTGCAGAGGAGTTTATGTGTGTGTGTGTGCGTGTGTGAGGCGTTAAAGTGGCAGGATGTGGACGTGTGTAGGGTTCGGTGAAAACTGTGACATCTACGGTCGTCAACCGCTGCGACTAAATGCGTTGAACGAACCTCACGTATAGTGGAATCTGATTGGTTACCTGACTTCGATTCTTTTTACTGAACCGTGAGAATTTTGTTAAGATTCTTTGCTTGATTTGTGGTTCAGACGTTCATCTGGGGACCTCTCCCAACCCCCTCTCCCACCAACTCACCTCGTCCCCAGTAGAACCTGGATGGTGTTTGATCTGTCTGTCCACTCTGACGGCCCCTGAACGCAGCCTCTCCTGCTACATAAACCGTGACCGGCCACACGTCAGCGCGCCATAAAAGGTTATTGATGCGGTATGGATTTTTCGACGGCCGTCCCACGTTAAAGTAATTGCTTCATTAAAATGATTTTCCCCTTTTCCCGCGCGGCGATCATTGACAAAATGATGGTCGCCAATATCCAATAAAACAAAGACGTGTAAAACGCTAATTACCTGACAGCTAAATGGAGCTTTTAGGAGGTTCCAGCTACTTTCCAGCGCTCACAGCGAGGTCCCGACCCTTGCTGACTGCCGCATCCTCCCTCCTTCTCCATTTAAAAGCTGATTCTTGCATATTTCCTTTTTTTTCTTTCAAATTTTTATAAAATACATCAAATTTAGTTAACTATGACGTAGTCTTTAATCATGTGCGTAAGGTTTGGGTAAATCTTCAAATTTTGAAATAGCTCACTAACCTGGACACAAACGGAAAAACGTTGTCACAGAATATTTACCATAACAATTGACATTTGACCATATGAACAGAGTGCTTGAAAAAGGAACAATGATGTGCCGGAAAGATAATTTCTTAAATGGCGGAGAGTCAACATTTTGCAGTGATGGACAACAAACAGCAGTACGGCAGCGTAACGGTATGATGCGCTAGAAAAAAATCTAGCTAGCTTACTTGCCCAATCCCTAGCTAGTATAGCTAGCTCAGCCCAAACTACATCACCAGGACATTTACCAACTCGCAGTTATCAAACGATACAAACACATAGACACATAGAGGCGATGGGTTCCGGGGCGGGCAGGTCACAATTGCTCAAGCGGCCGCGTAAACTTGGAACAATGTGCGGGTGAAGCGGTCCGAACCCAGTCAGTGGCGCTGTGCCGAGTGAAATAAATCAAAGCCGGAGCGAGAGTCCGCTGACTGCTCCACGGAACAATCAGCTCAGGGACACAATGAGGGTGAAAGGGACAAGGCCACGGGGCCCAAGGGCCGCTCTCTCAGAAGAACCGATGGAGAGGAGAAGGTCTAGACAAGGAGAGGAGCAGCCGGAGCAGGAGCAGGGAATGAAAAGGTGCGGTTTAACCCCGGTGGCCTTTAAAGGGAGAGGAGAGGACAGTGAGGGGACCCTGGGGACGACCCCTCTTTATAGGGCGGTTAACGCAATGGAGCCCCACCCTCGTGCTCAGAAAGGAGGGAATGAGCCGTAAATGTGTTTTCGGTCGAGTCGGCCGTAAATTTCTGCCGCGGGTTGGTGTATGAAGCGAGCCGGAGGAGGTCTGGATGGGTTCTTTCCAGTGGGGGGGTTAATGTGAGAGGCAATCTCTCACATTAACACAATGCGAATTTTGCTTATGGGTGGAATTGTAAATCACACGTAAAAACAGATTTATATCTTTCTCTGCTTTCAAAGGTTTCATCATGACTTATGCGTAATGTGCTGATAAGAGGCAAACCATTTTATTAAAGACTATGGGGAGGGGCTGGGGTGATTTACATAATAGCTTTTAAACACTGTTGTGTTTCACTTTTTAATTGTATTTTTTCTAATTCATTTTATTCTTGATGGTGTTTATTTTAACTTAATTAATGAAACGCACGTTGCGCTGCCGTTTCGAGACGTGCTACCTCAATAAAGCTTATTAATGTCGTCGTTGTTGTCTTATTAAGCCACTTATTCGTTTAGTTGTGATTGACAGTCAACAGACGCTGTGGCGCTGTGACTAAACGCTTGGGGGTTAAGCGGCCTCGTCGCCGGCTCGCTCGTCCAATGATTTGACTGTTATTTATTTTTTTATCACGGCGACGTGCACAATTACTCACTCATTTCTATGCAAAATGATACATTTATTAGAAACTGTCGCAGGGGGGGAGAAAGCAATTTCGCCCTGGAACACACACACACACACACACACACACACACACACACACACACACACACACACACACACACAATCCAATTATCTAAACTGATCAAACAGAACATGTTTGAAAATGCGCGAGAGATGAATATCTTGTCGTTCGCCTCATTGATTTCTCCCCCCCCACCTCCTCCCCGACAGCGCGTTTATTTAGTCACCTTACGACTCAGTAATTGGGTCCGAATCGGCGCCCACCTAAGTATTTATGTGTACGCGCGTGCATAGAGTGGAAATCCATTGGCTCCGAATGCGCACGTGCTTGTGTTTGTCGCGCCTCGGTGGCGCGCTAACGATAACGGCCGCCGCCCATCCAGGAGCCGCTCCGCTCTCCATCACCCGCTCCTCTGATAGTTAATCCCCATGTGGTAATGAGCTGCGGGACGGTCTAATGAAATGTGCGTGTGTGTGTGTGTGTGTGTGTGTGTGTGTGTTTGCGCGTTGGGGAGGGGACTTTCGTGGCGGGAAATGGGGGGATGGGGGGTGGATTAGTTTCGTGAGGAGGGGAAAGAGGAGGGGACGGACGAGGATGGAGATGGAGGATGTCTGGCAACCCGCCTGACTTCTTCTTCTTCTCCTCCTCTCTGCATCAGCACCGGAAACTGTCGGAGCTTGACGGCGAGGCGGCTAACGCGTTAGCCACTTAGCGGCAGCGGCAGCGGCGGTCCAGCACTCACAGGGGAAATACTGACCTGCTGACCGGGCAGGACACACACACACACACACACACACACACACACACACACACACACACACACACAGAGCACTTGGCGCCCAAAACCATCCCCTCGAGCCCCACCCCCTCCGCCTGACTCTCCCCCTCAGCACCCGCCCCGCCTCCGCCCAACCAAACGCCCTCGTTGAACCCGCCGGTTTTTGCGTGCAGGCCACGCCCACTTCTCAGAGGCCACAACAATGTCTGGGGATCAGCCCGGGGTCCTGCTGGGGGGCTCGACACGCTGCGGCTTTGTGTGTGCACGGAGGCGGCGGGAGGGAAGGGGGTAAGGGGGAGGGGCTGAGAGCTAGTTAGTGTTAAAGATGCATGTTTTAACAAAAGGTGTTGGTTAAATCGGTGCGCCGTCCTCGTGGATACTACTACTACTACTACTACTACGCACAATAATAATAATGCATTCATTTTCTATGTAGAATATTTCAACTCTGAATTCATTTTGCCACAAAATCCTTTATTTTATTTTTTTGCTCATTCATGTCAAGTCTGAATCATATGGTCTTTTATTGATAATGTGCATAATAGTAATGGGGCTGAAACAAAGGGTACTCACAGCTAGTTAGTGTTAAATGAGATAAATAAAATATTTAATCTTTTGTTTTGCACTTTTGGAATCGTTAACCAGAAAAACACTTTTTTTTTCGTAACAGAGAAAACATTAACGTTACATTTGTTTGGCAACGCTTGATTATCAAAGCCTGGCGTTCCAGATCCAGCCGGCAAGACGCTGGGCGCTCCGACAGGTAACTCAGCCGGACAGAATCCGGGAGCGGCAACAAAGGCCAACGATACTGTGATCACTTTTCTACTTTGAACACGATCTCCTTGAACCCCGAGCGGCGCCCATTGTGAGAGCAGCTGCGAGATGTCGGAGAGTCAAACCACAAAGTGCTGAATTATGCCGTCTGATAGTCAGTCTGGGATCAGCCTGAATCAGCCGGACCAACGGGCTGCTGAAACATTGATTTAATATCAACGCCCTGATCCAACCTTACTACTGAGCAGGAATAATTTTCAATGTTAATCCCCTTTAGCAACCATTTTCCCACAGTAGGGAATTTTTTTTTTTTTTTTTAATTCCATCAACTTGTATTTGAAACTTTGCTGTTTTCACATTTAACTTTACACTTTGGCAAGTCGGCTGTTGGTCGGTTGGACTGAAAATATATATTTTTTTTCTTCACTGGTTTATATGAATAATGTTTTTTTTTGGGAGGGGAGGGGGAGAAAAAGTCACAACTCCTGCGGTTTCGAATTTCGAGTCTGAAAACCTTTGCCAAGCTGTTGTTGTACCTGCCAGGTTTCGAGTCTCTATTCAGGCAGTCTGTTGTGAGTTGCATGCGTTTGAAAGCAGCCAATCAGGCGAGGTCCTCCTCCGGTTACCTCCCTGCTCCTCCTGCCGGGAGCCACAAGCAGCTTTTCCACTTCAAAGCAGGGTCCAGGCTGAGAAGGTGCCCTGCAGCAGGGGCTCCATCACACCTGGCGTCGGCTCTTGAACTTTCCACTCTCCCTCAGCTTCACAGTGTGCCCCCGCTAATGGTCTGTAAGAAAAAGAAAGAAAATGACTCCCAACGGGGCTGCATCAGACAAAAGAGGAGAGTTTATCAATAAAATATGTCGTAGTATTTTGAAGATGAAGGTATGTGGAGTTGTCTTCTGACTGACTCCAGTCTTATCCCGAGCAACTGAAATTTTCGGGGAATTTTTGAGAAGTTCTTTTGTGGAATTAGACTCACAACAAACTGATATTGTGTGTGTGTGTGTGTGTGTGTCTCTCTCTTTGTGTGTGTCAGGCAAACTTCAAATGTCAACTTATCTATCTATCTATCTATCTATCTATCTATCAAAATTGAAGAGTAAAACCACTCTACGGATTTGATCGCCAGCCGCTTTTTTGAGGTAAATGAATCACGCCACGACCTTGGCCCCGTCCTTGATCCTGGTTTATGCAATTAGGAATAAATACAAAGTGCTCCAGATAAAAGCCGCCGGCGGGATTTTAATCACATGGCACCTCTCTGCTCTAGCGCCTCCCAGATTCCAGGACTCTGAGGCCAAAGGTCGAGGCAGCAGCTTCTTTTTTTCCCCTTCTTCTACTTCTTCTTCTCAAAATGTGTTTGCAGTCCACCAGTTGGTGGACAAAGAGCAGCCTTCAGCCGAGTGACCCAGACCCCCGGGCGCAGGCTAAATATGAACCCACGTGCACAAAAAAGCTCATTCAGCTGCATGGAGCCACAATTGTTGCCGCTTCACCCAAATTTTGTTGCGCTACTTTACGTGCAGTGACACCATAGACCTTCTTCTTCTCCTCCTTCTCAGCGGGTTAAGGATCCAGATAGTTTTATTTTTTTGGGGGGTTGGGGGTAGCTGACAGATGTTGTCCCTCTCTGCCGTGTGATTGTCATTTATGATGACCTCTATTCATGCCCGGCTTCGTCCACTCCATTAATCACTCCAGGAAAAGTGCCGCCACACAAAGATGGTTGTGTGTAGGAGTGTCGAGCGGCAAATATGTCGCCGCTCCTCGTCTGCTCTGCCTGTGTAACCAGTGATGAATGTGTGTGTGTGTGTGTGTGTGTGTGTGTGTGTGTGAGAGAGCGAGAGAGAGAGAGAGAGCGATACCAGATCGTCATTGATTTGAATCGCAGATATTCTCCAACAAACTTTTATTTGAAATCAAAACAGATAGAAAATGACTAAAAACTGATTGGACTGGATGGGCCCAAAGTGGTACAATTGAATCAGTCCTGCACCCTGATTCAAACCATCCTGAAGAGGCTGGAAATCCTTTTAACCGCCTGCACGACACTTCAGCTTCAAATCCTTTTAATAACTCAGAGCAAAAAAATAAAAAATAAAATAAAATAAATATCAGGGTGAATCTCACTGGTTACACTTCCTCTGTCCTGCACTCTGGGCAGCCGAGGTGCTGCAGCCTCCAACAGCTGTGTTCCGGTGCCGTTTAATCAGACTAACGTGCAGGTCTTTGGACTGCGGGACGAAGCTGCAGCACCAAATTTCTCAATTTATTTGTCTCTACCTCAATTTCTTCCTAAAAAGAATACAAATAAAGCAGTTGTCATATCACAAAGGCTTTGGTCTCCAACAGCAGCTTCACCTCCAGGCACCTCCAGGCACCTCATCCCCCTGACTTGTCCTGGTTGGCTCGGGAGGTGCATCCATCATCCTCTGCTGGCAGTAATTGGGACAGAATGAGAAATTTTGGGGGCGTGGCGTGGCGTCTGCTCCAGGGAGCGAGGGGGCGGGGCCAGCAGGTGATGGGAGCGCCGGGGCAGGTTAATTAACGACCGGAGCTCAGAGAGACTGGAGCCTCCCCAGATCCACTGGACCATGGCACCAGGTTCTCTGGAGGCCTCATGCTAATAGATGCTAATAGGCGGTGCCGCCATTTGGCCACCAGGGCTTTCAGCTTTTTTTGTTTGTTTTTTGTTTTCTAACGTTTATACATTTGGATTCTGGATCACAGGGTCTCTAAGGGGAAGATTTATTAGTCAGAGTGACAGATTCTGTATAAACTGAATCTCCACATGGAATCTTTTGGATTCCATGGATCATGGATCATTGGAAATATTCATTTGAAGACGATAAGACAAACATCATATTAGTCTCAACTCAGTTTGGGCTAATTGGGTTCCAGGTTAGCAATGTGGCTAGCTGTGAAAACTGTAAGGCCTCCCTTTGGTCTGTGCGGAGGCACATGACACACGTCACCGCCCCGGACCTCCTTTTAGAAAGTCAGTCAGCAGTGGAGAAAAGCTTCTAGCGTCGGGTCCTTTGCTTTCCTAATGCGGAAAATTTCTACATCCAAGACAAAAAAAACAGCATCTGAGCTGCAGCCGCCACTTTGTTTCAGAATGGGCGTGGCCTCCTGTATCTCCTCCCCTCGAAACCAGTGGCCCTGAAGAGGCCACCAGTGTCGCCGCTTCTCACCCACCCAGCGCTTCCATTGTGAGGCTAATGATGAATAATTCAATTTCAAGATAAAGTCTCGGTTGAATTAGGCTCCATTAAAACACCATCAGAATCACCAAATGCTTAATAAACATAATTATACAAATTGCTGGCCCTCCCCCGTGGTTCAGAACGAAACTGGGAAGGAGGAAGGAATTGAAAACAGAAAAGAATTCCGGCTGATTAAATACAGGAGGAGACTATTTACATACAATTTCCACTTCTTTGTGCATTTTCATTATTCTCTGAATCTGCATCACTTGCAAGTTTGTTTAGTTTGAAAAATGTTGACATAAACCAATAGTTTCCATTCACACAATTAAAATTGTAGAAAAATTGTAGAAAAAAATATAATTTTTTTATGTTATACATTTGACTATGTTTTTAAAATATTGAATTCAAATAGATTAGTGTTTTTTTATGTTTTGGATGAGAAACATTTTGTTTCAGGTGTTTGAACACCTGCAGGTCACAATATCATCAGCATAAAAGCACATTCTGCACATAACCTGGAATACAACATTTTCCACAAATTTTCAGCAGGAAAAATAAGTCACGCTCATCATAAATATTACTAAATAGTAGTTTTATTGTTTACCATAGTCTTTTCCACTGCTTACCTCCTCCTGGTCTGTCTCCACCAGGACTCAGCTTCCTCAGTTTTTGGTCGAGCGCCCTGACCTTTACCGCCATGTGGCAGGAAAACTGATTTCTCTCCCCCCAAACAAAATGAAGGAGGCTGGAAGGAATTCCACCGCGGTGGAACACAAAGGAAAAGAGGTGTCGACAGAAGTCGTGCAAAGGGGGTAAATTAAGGTGAGCGGCAGCGCGGCGGAGCAGATTAAGGCCAAAGTCATTCGACGGTGTTTGACTCTACAGACACGTCAAACATAATTAGCGCTGAGCAAAGTTTGCTCAGCGCTCCAAATGGCTCTGGCAGGATATTTGTCTTCCCGGGAGCTCGGCGTACGTTCCCTTCATTTAACGCTCGTCAGCGATTCGCCCCCGAAACGTGTTTGTTCTCACCGACCAGGTCTGGACTTGGACGTCAGGGAGTTGGCGGGCGGCTGGAGAGCCTCGCTGGCGGGTCAAAGAGAGAATATTTCAATAAAAATTCTATCAAATTGAGACAGCATTGAACTTTATTTAAGATTCAGCCTACCGCGGAGGTGGACAGCCTGGTGTGATGGGGTCATGCGGCCAAACAGCAGATAGAAAGAAACGAACCACATGGTTTTGAATGGAATCAGTGTCAAGGTCATCAGATAGGACGTGAATTAGAGCCGTGGCAGGACAAGAAAAGCGGCTGTATTGGCTTGGCCGTGTCCACCTCACTGCTACAACGTTGTTTTTGTGCATTTCTTTGCTCTTTAATGTACTATTTCTTTTTAAACGTATGCAACATACACCATGGGATACATGGAAAACCTCAAACTGAACCAGACTGGGATACACAAATCTATGTAAATAAAAAAAAAGCAAAAAAAAAAAAAAAAAGAAGCATTGGCGCCCTTTAATATTCTGGCAGGGCGTCGGTGCTGCATGCATTTTTCATTTTCAGATCTTCACAACAAACTCTGCGCAGCGCAGTTTTTGCACGGTAAAAAAAACAAACACAAACACACAACCACGCACACGCACACACACACACATGCACGCAGACGCACATAAAAATATTCAATTATATATTAGATGCAACATCGATGCCAAAAAAAACAAAACTTTTGACTCTCGGCTGGTCTCGCCGGCCGTGGATGGGGACTGGTGGTCGTGATCGCTGCTCGGAGAGATAGCGGCCTTATCTTTTCCCTTTCCTCTCACTTCCGGCGCGTCTTGAAAAGCGGCTGATTGCCTTTTAGAAGACGTTTTTCTCCCAGCGTCGCATTGTCTGCGCACAATAATTGGCAGCAATAAACGCAGCGGCGGCGGCGGCGGCAGCGGCGGCACCATTCAAACTCGACTCAAAGCCCTGCCGAGGAAGTGAAAACGGCTAATAAACACAGGAGGGGGTTGGGGGTAATTTTCTCTCTCTCTCTCTCTTTTTTTTTGAATTTTTTTAAAGCACCCACGACACAAGCGGCTTGTCTGTTGCGTTGCCAGATCATGTGTGCGGACCATGTGACCGTGGGCGGATGGGAGTGGGGACGCAGACAGTTGGGGTGCAGCGGAGGCAGCAGCAGCAGCGGAGGCAGCAGCAGCAGCAGCAGCGGCTCGCAACCCCCGACCTCTGACCTCCCTGCTCTTTAGCCGGCGGCGATCGTGACCGTCCGTCCTCAAAGGGCACTTAAGTAATTTTCTTAATTTGGTTCTGAGGGAGATAATAAGGATTTAATCATGGGCTCAGCCACCCCACCCACCCCAACCTCCCCTCGCTCCCCCTCACCGCGGCCCCTGCCCACACACACACACACACACGCTCAGACGCATGCACGCTGACAGGTCGTGGTCTCTGGAGGCGGGCCAGCGAGCGGCGGGAGGGCCGAGCAGGTCTGGAATTTGCTGATTATCTCCAGATTTCCCCCGAGGGCTCCGACGAGCCTCTTCAAAGTTTCTATTTCCGGCCAGATACAGAGGACGTGGATCCGAGAGTCGAGGGGTAAACATTTCTCCGCGCCCCGCCGTCGTCGACCGAGGTCGGCCGTCAAGGTCGCGCCGGCCCCGGTTCTGGGCGTCGCCTTTGGTTTTCCCGGAGATGGAATACCGACAAACCTTCCGGCCTGTCAGATCTTTAATGCCAGCTGAGCCAGTTACCAACAGCTGGGGACTTTTTACTGGTTTCCACTGGAAAGTGTCCCCGCCCACTAAGCTTTCTATCTTTCTATCTATCTATCTATCTAAACACATCGGCTGCGTCAACTCGTAAGAATCTACATTTACTGGAACAACACCGAACACACACACGCACACACACACACACACACACACACACACACACACACACACACATGTGGACGCACGCACCACTGCAGTGGGAGGAAGCCCCCTCCCTCTCCCCGTCCACCCCTCCCCCCGCCTCCCTGGCGAGGCTTCCCCCCGCCTCCATCACTCCTCTCCTCCACTCCGGCTGCGATCTGATTGGCTGCGGGATGGGTGAGGCTTGCTGCAGAGGATGATACAAGCGGAGCGGGGGAGGAGGGAGGACGTAACACACACACACACACACACACACACACACACACACACACACACACACACAAGCAGGGAATCCCTCCTTTTTTTTTTCTTTCTTTTTTTTGCACCCCGTTTCCAGTGACACGCCGCCGTTGAATTATTCACAGCGTGGCCGGTTTGGAGTGCGGCAGAGATGATTGAGATGTGCGTCTGTGTGTGCGTTTGTTTGTGTGTGTGTGTGTGTGTGTGCGTGCGTGCGTGCGATCATCTTACAGAGTCTCCACCTTCACTCCACCCCAGAGGAATCTGGCCTGTAGAGACTCCCGCCAGCCGAGGTTCCCGGCACTGTCTTATTAATAGGCACCGTCTCAGGTTTAGCATTGACGCTAACGCATAGCTATGACGATGGTGTGGGAGGTGGAGAGGGAGGTGGAGCGCAGCTGTCACGCTGCAGGACCTGGGCCGGCCAGGTCGGGTTTCCCGCATGATGCCCCCCCCCCCCGAGTTCCCGCCTAGTGTGTGTGACAGCGGCACCTTCGGCTCTGAGGGAGGCCCTGCAGCAGCTGTCCAATGGGAGCGCAGCGGAAAATCGTGTGTGTGCGCGACTGTGTTTGTAAAGGGTGAATGATGACCTTTTTCTTTTTTTCTTAATCTCATCTGCGGCATTTAGCTGGAACGCCGCGATGGGAGGAGTCGTTGTCAGGCGCTCCGATCAGGTGACATTGCTGAAGGTCGTCGATCAGCTGACGACGGAGGGCAACACGTTCTTTCCCCCCCCCCCTTCTTCTTCTGCTTCTTCCTGACTGCCTCGGGGTCGCTGCAGTGCATTGTGGGGTTTTGCCATCCCTTCCTTGTGATGTCACAAGGAGGAACTGTGGCCTCACCGATACCTCCTGCCTCCTGGTGAAGGACCGCACCCATAAGCAAAGAGTTTAGCGGGAGGCTGTAAACACAGGGCTAAATGTGCAAATGTGGCCGATGGTAACTGCTTCGAATTGCAGCTCGACGAGATGTCGGACTCGACACGTGAGGATCCAGCGGCACCGAGAACTTTCTTTCTTTCTTTCTTTCGTTTTTTATTCATTCATTCATTCATTCATTTTCGACCGCACCTAAACAAGAGGGGCCGTGGATGTGAAAATGTGCCGCTGGCTTTTTTCCCCGCAACTGGACGTGCGACTAATAATAACCTTCCGGCCGCCGTACAGGACCGAGACGCCCATATATGGTCGGCAGCGGCCGCGGGGAGGCCGGGACCGGTGCAGTTATCTCATGCTCGCTCGGCGGTCACGGTTGACATCAGTGTCAGGCTGACGCCCCCCACCCCACCCCCTGGAAAAAAAGAAAAAAAAAAAAGAGCTCAGACTACCCCGAGCAGCTGCACGGCCGACGTCACACACATACACCCGATGCTCCCCTGGAGGCGGAGTCACACGGCGGCCAGGAGGAATGTGCGGAATGATTAGAATCGGAGCCTCGTGGATCCTGTCAGCTCTCATCGGATCATGTGAGAGTCCCGCAGTCCCGTGGCCACACTGGAGTGTGCGCGTGTGTGTGTGTGTGTGTGTGTGTGACATTCCTTACGTCAGCTGACGGCGGCCTGCTCTTCATTCAGATCCACTGATTGCACTATTCCTGGCCGCTGACGTTCGTCGTCTCGGTGACGTTTTGCCCCATTTCTCGTCCACCTCCACCTCAGGAGAATCGTCCTCGTCCAGCGAGGCTATTTCAGGGTTCCGGCTGAAGGCTGCGCGTGATTGGCCGAACGGGTCCTCCTTGTCCTTCAGAATCAGTGGACCAGTCGACAGTGAACTGTTGTAGATACTTTTTTTTTTTTTTTGCCACTTCAGTCACATGGACGCTGCGTTTTCTTGTTAACGTCTTTCTTTTGCAATTCAGCACAAGTTTTCTTTTTCTCCTTTTTCTTCTTCTGCGTCTAACTTGCTGCCTTCTAGCTGAGATTGTACCATTGTTTCGCGAGGTCGCTCTCAATGACTTTTGCTTCCCGTCGTGCCGAGTTGAAATGATCCGCTCATGGAGTTTTCTTCAACAGCCGCCTCCGTGTTTGCAGAAACGTAAATTTACAAACTGTTAGTATATGATTCACTACTGAATCAGAAATCTGCAATGAACAAGTCCTCTTGACGCCGTGTTTCTCCGTCCGCCTCATTATTAATCAATTTATCCACCTCTGGGTCCGAACATCGCTGCCTCGCTCCCCTGACGTGGCCACGCCCGGCGGATGCCCCGCCCATCGCCCTCTGGTGGCGGGAGGTGTGAGGGAAAACGGGGTGCGGCGGGGAGGGGGAGGTGCGGCAGGGAGGGGACCAGGAACTCGGTGACCCCTGGCCCCGCCCCTCCCTGATGATTTATTAACGACGCCCATCAAGGCGCCGCCACGCCGCTGCGGCGGGCCATCAGTCAGTGTCGCCGCTGCGTCACCCGGCTGTTTCCACGTCAACGGCGCTCGCCGGCGTTTTTTTTCTGTTATCCTCCACCGCAGCAGCGGAGGATTTTTTTTTTATTATTTTTTTTTTGGCGCACTCAGATCTGGATGACGATCACGTTCAGCATCAGAGGGAGGAGAAGGAGGAGGAAGAAGAGGAGGAGGGACGGGGGGAAGGAGGGAGATCTTCATCATCTCTGTCTCTGGACGTCACGATCACCTTGGCTGTGATTCACCGCAGGAAACAATGGGGATGAATGGTGTGTGTGTGTGTGTGTGTGTGTGTGTGTGTGTGTGTGTGTGTGTGTGTGTGGCGTCAGCGCCGCCGTGCCTGCGTCATCCTCCAGCGTGGCTGACGAGCGATGATGATGGCAGCAGCCGGCTGATTGGACGCGTCTCGCACACATGACCGCTTCCCCCTCTCAGTCCCCCCCGACACACACACACACACACACACACACACACACACACACAAACCTCCTCTTCTCTCCCCGAGTCCTTTCACGGGCGAGCGACAAAGCACGACTCTCTCGTCAGACTCGACGTCTGGAGACGAAGGCAGAAATAAATTCACATCACGTCCGAGCTTCCCGAGAGCAAAGACTTTCCACTTTCTTCAGACGCAGGGGTGGCAATTCATGAGGCAGTTTACATTTTGTACATGGTGCCCGAACCAACCCACCACCCACGGGTTCGTCAATGACGATAATCGGTGTCACCGGATGAGTCACGATGGACGACGGCGGCCGCTGCCGTAGAGAATCAATTGTTTCTGTCCCACCGAACTCCGTGCGCTTAGGTCAAGGAATGGTACGCTTGTGTGTGTGTGTGTGTGTGTGTGTGTGTGTGTGTGTGTGTGTGTGTGTGTGTGTGTGTATGTGTGTGTGTGTGCGTCCTCTCAACATGGAGCCCCAGTTTACACACCAGGAAGATCAGCTGCGACCTCAGCGGCTCAACAGGATGTTCCCAGCGTGCACGAGGCTCCCCGGGGGTCAACCACGGTTACACACTCCCTCTCTCTTTTTTTTTTTTCCGAATGAGCCATGAATGGAAAAAAAGAGCGGAGAGGCGAAGGCCTGAACAGTGGCGCCAGTGGTGGCGTGAAGAGCTGGAGGTCAGAGATGTTCCGGGCTCGGTGGAGGGCAGGGATGTGAGGGACAAGGATGTGTTGGGAGAACAGCCGGCAGAAAGGAAACAAGAAAGCAAAACATAAAAACGAAATATGTTTGATGTCAGCAACATCCATATTTGTTGCTTCACTGAAACACACGTTGCGTTTCTTTATGTTTTCCTGCTGTTTTCCGCTGTTTGTAAATCTTCCTCTCTGGCTGGTTTGTTCGTTCGCTTCCAGCCGCGCACACACGAAACACACAAACACACCCCAGGCAGGCAGGCAGGAGTGTGGTGAACTGAACTGGGACCCATTTTAAAATCAATTTTACAGTCGCTCTTAACGCTCTCTTTACGTTCCGCTCTGCCGGCGAGGCGAAGGTGAAGTGCCAGCGGGCTGCGAGGGGCGGGCTCGACTCGGCCGATAGGAAAAGGGGCGGAGTCACCGCTCAGTGCGAGCAGTTTGAAAACTGTCTCGCAAGACCATGGACGGACAAGAAAACCTGCAAAAAAACATTGTCAGAAAGTGAAATAATATCAATCTCCAGTGAGAGGTGAGCAGTCAAGATTAGCTGTCACGTTACGCCAGTCCGTCAGAATTAAGTGCACTGAGATGATATATTCAATAACAAACAACACGACTGGCTGTTGAGGCCAAAACAAGATCTGGTGCTGCGGGCTGGAACGTGTTTGTCTGTCGCCCAGAAACGACAAACATACATCTTGTTTTTACCAGGAGGTTCGGATTAATCATGTGGCAAAATCCCTTACATGGTGTGGAGGAAACCTCGCTGCTGCCACAGCTGGACACGTAGAGCAGCGCGTGTGACGAAGAGCAGGCCTGAAGCTGCGGCTAATTGATGCAAACGATGACAATTATGAGTTAAACAGGGTCCAAAATAGACGCCGGGACAAAAACAAGGTCACACCGGAGGTCCCACCCCCAACCCCAACCCCTCCCTAATCTCCTGCCCGTAGAAAAACACTCAGATGCACACACTCTGACACACACACATACACACACATTCATAGAGTTGCCTGGCTTGCAGGAAGTTAATCTTTAAAGAAAGACGAGCGGAGGCGATGAAAACATGTTTGCCGGAGAAATCTTTGTTGACGTCGTGTGTGTTCTATCTCAACAGCTGACAGCTTTGTTTCTCTTGGTGTGTGTGTGTGTGTGTGTGTGTGTGTGTGTGTGAGGCACTGAGTCTTCCTCCTTGACCTTCTAATGGTCATCAGCTGTGGGGTGATAATGGACACACACGCATCGGACACCGCTTCACAACGGAACACCGTTGAAAACCGACCGAACGTCATCTTCCAGTCGGGTAAACTACCGGGACGCACACCTTTACTGTGTGCGTGTGTGTGTGTGTGTGTGTGTGTGTGTGTGTGTGTGTGTGTGTGTGTGCGTGAGTGTAGGGTAGAGTGTGTTCATCTTAAATGTCAGCGTTTGACAGTGTTGTGATCAAAGCCACATTCCCGCCTCTTTATCTCCCAGAGCTCCTTGTTGTCGCCACGTGGACGAGGCGGAGTGAAAAGGGATTAGCCACGGCTCGGTGTCCGGATGGAGGGATGGATGGGTGATGGAAGGATGGATGGAAGGATAGATAGACGAATGATGGATGGAAGGATGGAGGGGGGGAGGGAAGGCTATAGGGAACCAATCCCACTCCATCCAGGCTGAAGTGGCTCCTCGCCACGAGACGAAAAGTCGCCCCGTATTGAAGATTATTGAGTTAACCAGGCAACAATACCATCAGTTTCATGGTCGGAGATTAATACCGCCTTCTATCAGCAGTATGTGCTGCGAGGGAGGGGGGGGGGATAAAATAACTCGTTTGCCAGAGGAAGCGAGAAGGAAAAAAAAAATTCAATTTGTAGCAGCGCCGGCGTATTGATTCAAACTCTGTCACGCCTCCTTTTTGTCCGAGCAGACTCCATGTCTGCTGGCGGCTCAGGAACTCCCTCCTGGGAGGGTGGGGGGTAGTGGGGGTAAGGGTGGAGGAGGTGCAGGGGGTGGAGAGGGTGGAGAGGGTGTGGTCCTCTTGATTTCAAGCCACGCTGGAAGCTCTGCGATTTCTCCTCGGGTTGCAGGAAACGTTCCATCAGCTGCTCCATCTCAAATGCCACCTGAGGAGGAGGAGGAGGAGGTGGAAGGAGGGATGGAGGAAGATGAAGAGAAAGAGGTGGAGGAGAAGAATAAGGAAAGAAAGAGAGAAATGGAGGAGGAGGAGAAAGAAGAGGAGGAGGAGGATGAAGAGGAAGAAGAAGAAGAAGAAGAAGAAGAAGAAGAAGAAGAAGAAGAAGAAGAAGAAGAGGCTTCACCTCTTCTGGCTGACAAATCAGTCTTCAGTTACTGCACGGCGACGCCCATTTCGACCCTCAGTCTTCAGGTTTTCATCGGAACGCCGTCGCCAGAAGGTCACATGCCGCAGCCTCAACTGAGTCAAAGTGAATTTTAAGAGTTGCCGGTTCGATTCCCAAATTTGACGACCGCAGCGAAACGATAACGCTGTCATTGTCATTGTCATTTACTTATTTTTTTGCGACAACGTGCTGCTGGAGACGGACTTGCGAGGTCTTTCTGCTTTGCGTCTTCTCATGTTCGCGTTATCAATCAGATAAAGGGAGAGAAAAAAAAAGGCGGCGCAGCCTCTGTAGCCAATCAGAGGCGAGTTCCTCCCTTCCGACAGCCGTCAATGTTTTCTCAATATTTAATATTTCTTGCTGCAGCCGCCACCAATGAGCCGCAGCAGCTGCACCAGTTGCCGCCACCTGGTGTGGCTCTGAGTTTCTGTGTGTGTGTGTGTGTGTGTGTGTGTGTGTATCGATCCAGAGGCGGAGACATCAGCCCGCTACGTTATTAATAGCCTGAGGAGGGAAGTCCTAATGGGAGCCGCTTCCTCCGACTGGTTTATTCATAGCAGGATCATTACAACCATAATTGACCCTGACCCCGCCCCTTCCTGCATGTCCATCCATCCCCTGGACTGCTGTGTGTGTGTGTGTGTGTGTGTGTGTGTGTGTGTGTGTGTGTGTGTGAGTGTCAGCAAATCTGTCTCTCACTTCCTGTCTCTGCCCCTCGCAGAGAGAAAATCTTCCACGGCCGCAGCAGCAGTCGCTGCGATGTGGAGTATTGCACACGACGCTGCCCCCTAATGAAAAATCTCTGTTTAATTAGATTTGAAAGAAATAATTAAAAATTACCCAGCTGTGTCATTGTATTTTAAAAAAAAACACACACAGCATAAATAATGACAGTGGTTATTTGGTTTTATTCTGTCGCTCTAAATGTGTAGCCCCTCCCACTTTTACGCTTTCTACTTTTCAAAATGGATCTTTAGAATTTCGATTAATTTCATCATCATCATCATCATCATCATCATCATCATCATCATCATCATGTTGGGCCTCAGCTCAACTTAAAGAAGGTTAACTGAAACGAACGAGCTCTCGTGCAAAATGAAAACAAATTTCGTTTCTCAACAAAAATCCTGGCACTTCATGTTTGCGCATCCGCCTCCGATTTCCCCTGTTCAATCCAGTCAGCTGTTTCACCCCCCCTGCGGTCTGACAGGAGGTCGCCTCCCCCCCACCCGACTCCCCTTCGGGGTGACAAATTATTCATAAACTATTTCCTTTCTTTATGGATACGCTTTCAAAAAGCTTTTCCTTGTCTGCCATTTAAGCTGCATTAATAGTGAGCATCGTGTGTGTGTGTGTGTGTGTGTGTGTGTGTGTGTGTGTGTGTGTGTGTGTGTGCGTGTGCGTGTGTGTGTGTCTCGGCTTCCTTCCTGATGGATGCTTCTTGGCTGAAGTCCTCCCCTCCGGCTGGTATCTGGTTGCAGAGCCGCATCTCTGCTTGTAGGCCTACTGCCCTACAACTGCCCCCCCGCCCCCATCCCCGCCGCGGGGGGAGTAGGAGGAGGTGGCGAAGGAGAAAGAAGAGGAGGAGGAGGAGGAGTAGGCCTGGGGAGAAGAAAAAACAGGATGTAGCTGCTGCTCCTCCTCCTCCAGTTCATCACATCCATCCTTCCCTTCACACCAGCTGGATGAAAGTCCTTTTTTTTTTATTGCTATTGAATATTACCTCTCACTCTCTCTCTCGCTCTCTCTCTCGCTCGCCCTCCCTTGGCCTCACCGCACATACCGCCGCCGCATCCGCCAGCTTTCCTGCCCTGAAGCTGGTGCTTTTACTTGCCAGAGTGCGGCAGTCGGTAGTAAACAGCTGTTTAACCGTTCACAGCGCGTGTGTTGGTTTTTAGAGAAGGTAAATATGTTTAGGAGGAAATAAATAAAATATGAAAATGGCCCTGGAGCAGCGGCAGCAGCAGCAAATGAGGAAACATTGCGTTAATGTGTTGTGACAACATGTATGGAGGTTTTCTTATGAGGAAATACGTTTTATCTGCCACGTGATGACACGTATGTGTGTGTGTGTGTGTGTGTGAGTGTGTTCGTGTGTTTGCGCTCAATATGTTGCTGTGGGTTCCCCCCCCCCGACGTTCTGCAGATGCTGTACGTGCAAAGTGTTTTTTCCGGGATCCTTTAACTCCGGTTCTTCCTGCCAGGAACCAGGAAAACTGTCCTGCTGCGTTTTCCCCCATCGTGCAGCTCTTTGTTCAGCAGTGTTTGCCCTCATTCACCTACTTATGTAATTTAGACAAACACACACACACACATACGCACGCTGGCCAGGAAAAATGAGGAAACAGGATTTGTTTTGATCCGTTTCTCGGCTACACGGCTCCCCGCGGAGGACTTCCTGATCTGGATGCGAGAGCACAAAAAACTCTCTCGCAGCTCAGATACAAACCTACGCAGGTGCACACACCCACGCAAACACACTCCCACACGAACACACACGCATGCACGCACGTCTTCGGTCCACTGAGTCAACACCATCCATGTCGACTTTATTGTTGACGGAAAGGGAAGAAAAAAAAAAAGTGGCCCTCCATCCGTCCGGCTCGGCTGCCAGGCAGGATGTGACAACGTCTTCCTGCGGACGCAGCAAAGACAATGTCAGCACGAGGAGCCATTAACCTCCGAACCACATTCATGAAAACATGTTTGTCCAGCACTGGCTGCAGGATGGATTTTAGTGCAAACACAAGTGGCGGCTGCTGCTGCTGCAGCACCACTTCCTATTTCCGGGACGGACAGACGGACGGTGGCGTCACATCGGCAATCCTGCTCCTGTCACTGCGACTAAATAGTGCTATGAAAGAGATCAATAGATTAATCTGATTAATTAATCAAGAAAAAAAAAGCTTTACTTAGCCAACTACAATTCAATTCAGCTGGAGACCAAATAGAAATGTAGGACTTGATTGCAAAATATGACTTTGGATGGACTTCGCGAAATATGATATGAATAACTTTGTATCATCTAAATTCGGGAAAAAAACATTATTGTTATGACAAAGGAGTGATGAGGTGAGATAGTTCAGTTCAGCACCGCTAAAGCCAAGCAAAATCCTCCTAACTCAGGTGAGTTTGAGGTGAGTCTTCATAGTCCAACATGCCTCTGCTTCGTATGCGGTGGCAGTCCCAAGCTAAACCACCAATTGCACAAATAGCCCACAGAGCCAAAAGCTGTAGCATTTTAGCCTCCAACACGCTACGTTTTGTTTCCCTTCACCTCTCACGTGGCTTGTGCACCAAGAGTCGAAAACAGGAAAGAGTGGAGCGACTGGTTTTTGTGGCTACCAGCGCCGGCCCAAGCCTCTATGGGGCCCTTAGCAAAATTTGATTTTGGGGCCCTCTATTTCAGCCAATATTGATTGTTGATCATTCACACACCTCCAATGAGTTCAATGCAGCTCTTGCAGTGTTGTATACATCCTATTGACGGCCTGACATGTCTTTACACATGTAGGTATTACACGTTGAAATGACGCTGTTGCTGTATCCCCAAAGGAAAAATAATCAGAAACATAAGTAATACCAATGCAAACTTAATACGAATAATAATAATTTCAATTAATGCATACTGGATCACGTCCAGGGTGCCACATATGGTTTTCAATCTCAAAGGGTAGCAGGTCCAGCTACAAGAGTGTCCTGGGGTTGATTTACACAACATTCCAAGTGATAAAGCACAAAGTGAGGTATATCATCTAGTCTTACTGAAAGTAACAAAAATAAACAGACAATGTTCTTACCGTAAATGTGTCATCTGGTTTATTATTTTTGGGCTTCAAAAAAGTGCAACAGCAAGGTGCAACAATAAGTTGTAGTGCAAGAACAACAAAAATGTGCAACTACAAATAACACTTATATAAAAATAATAAATTCAATTGTACAAAAACAGACAGAATAAAATAAAATAAAACAATAAATACCACGCAAATACTTAATGATATAAATGAACAGTTTCCTGAAACAAGTTAACACAAATGGTCTAAAAAAAACAAATATAAAGTTGAATAATTAGGTCTTAAAACCACCCACTCCTAAAACCTGTGCTTCCTGGCTTTTTTAGAGGCAAAGTCTCTTATGACATCACTGTAAGAAATCTGATGGCCAACTTTGTTGTTGATACTAATCACTGCCAGTCCACTCAGTCTTTCTTGTGCCTTCCTCTTTCTTCCTTTTTCTTTTCTCTGCTCCTGAGGGATATGTCCTGTTTTGCGACTTTGTTTCGCCTAACCACCTGTGTTTGGATGCGCAGTGTGTACTGCATGTCGGGAGCCGGCGTTACACTTTTTTTTTTTTTTCTTGGCAGGAGGCACCGGTGCAGCGAAGCTTTAGCACCTCGCACCTCGCACTCCTGCAAAGGCTCCAAGAACTCTTAGTTAGTCCACAATGTATTTATGACGCAAACCTGAAATCTGAAATTACCATCAGAAACTCGTGAACTTCATTCTCCAGGTGAAACACAAAATGCTCTTTACCAGCCGCGTCATAATTGGTGTACGAGTTTAGCCGCACTGTTGACTGATGCCGGAATGTTCTACTTTTTACTCTCACCGTAACAGGAGACACCCTGTAAACACGCAAATCTCCCAGGTGGGAATGTCGAACCAATTAAAACTATCAGCATGTTTACTCGGAGATGATTTGCCTCCATTTCCTCATAATTGTCTTTAATTCAGGTGTCGTTAAAGTTTGTCAGTCTTTCCTGACACATCGGGGACAACAAGCTTTAACTGGCGGATCACACGAAATAGCGACGTATTTACTTAGTGGAACCAGGATGTAAAGAACCCAAGACGGAAATAGAGAGAGCGGAATTTTATTTTGTACCAGGTGATGACTTGCGCCACGGTTCAAGGTGGTGATGGTTCCTCGGTTTGGCAGTTGCACAGGTGTGAAAAAAACAAAAATTAGAGAAGGAAGTGGTATGTGTTACGTGCTAGCGTCTGGCTCTGGTGGCATTTCCGAGGTCTTAGACATTAATGTAAACGTCCAAATCTCTCTCAAGGATACACATCCAAAAAGGTCACTCGAGTGATTGGAAATTTCAGATAAAAAAAAAAAAAACTTGTCTACCTACGTGTAATCTTTACATTTTTAAGTCCTGATACAGTACTTGTCGGAATCCACCGCGTTAAAAATATCCCGGCCCGACATGTCAACTCCCAGCGGTTCGTCACCCTTCCAACACCATCATGTGCCTGCTCTCACATTTCACATCCACCACCGTTTGCCGCTCACCCGCCCACGGTGCCGATCTGTTCGGAGCAGGTGCGCCTGGTTGCGCCGATGGTTGAGTCAAGTGCACGTTTAACCTACTCTGGTTTCTTCTTCCCCGCCACCCGACACTGCCGCCCGAGGTATCCGTCGCATTTCTCGCACCTGCGGCCGCGAGCTGCAGACGCTGGTCGCAGGAGATGATCGGAAACTGGTAACAGGAGTTAAATCCTCGTGAAAGGCGTCTCAACAAGCTCCAAGTTGAAGGTTATTGGAGTCCAAATAAGTTGGAATTCGACCAGATTCAACCTTTTAATAAAAACATTACCCGTGTTCTGTTGGGCAGACGGATGCGGGAAAATGTATTTTTGGTATATCAGAATATCAGGAGTATCAGGTTGGCAGAGGGAACCAATAGAAAGTCTCACGTTGTTGACATCCGCTTGCACAGAGTTTCGATTGGTTTGCAACCTCCATATTAATGAAATTTCCCTCATATAACTTATCAGCTAATTACCGCCCATTTTCTCCACCACAGACTGGCTCCAGCAAGGTTACGTCAAACCCAACACACTCGTTCATCACAGGACAGTGACGGTTTGTAGATTTGTAGAATCAGATTTTAGTCTCCGCCCATTTTTCCAAACATTTTTCTGTGGGCTTTTGTTCAAATGGACGTCGAATGAAATGAAATGAAATAAAACATATACTCAGGCACGAAAGATTGGAGATACTTAGGCAACATCAAGACCGAGGCAGGGATTTTGTGTGCGTATGTTTCTGTGCGTGTGTGTGTGTGTGCATGTGTGAGTGTGTGTGGCACAGATCTATTTTTAACAGGCACTGGCAGCTGATGGGGCAGGTCTATATATAGTGCGGCAGGCAGAGGCAGCTCGGGTAGCGCTCGCTGAGTGTGTGTCAGTGTGTGTGTGTGTCAGTGTGTATATGTGTGTGTGTGTGTGAGGAGTCATCCAGGGTGACCGTGATGCCAGGGCTCTCTCTGCCAGTAATGGGAATACTCGCTCGGAGATAAAAAACCAAAAACGAAAAAACACACACAAGTACAACAAAGCACGCAAGCATGGAATGACGACAACGCTGATGGTCGGCTTATCTTGACGTTTTAATCCGCTGACTGCCCCGGGAACGCACGACACTCGGCTGCTGTTACCTCCCCTGAACCCCGAAGAGTGAACGTGACTCACACTCACACACTGGTGTGGCTGAGTGTGAGTTCCGCCTCAGGGCTGACGTCCTAAAATTCTCTCCGTGTGTGACCTGAAAAAACCTCCAGCTCCTCTTCTTCCATCCTCCTCCCTCCTGTTTCCATCGGCAGACCTTTACGTCTCTTTCTTTTTATGGCCGTGACACAATTGGCAGGTGTGTGTGTGTGTGTGTGTGTGTGTGTGTGTGTGTGTGTGTGTGTGTGTGTGTGTGTTTGTGTGTGTCGGGCAGCTGTCTGTTGTTGTGTAGTCATTTGTTGTTTCAGGTGTCGTGTCAGTCGGACGGACAGACGGACGGACGCATGGATGGACGGTGAGAGCATCAAGCAACAGCTGAACATCAAAGGTGGCTCGGACTGTGTTGGCTCAGCTGTGGCTCTGACTGGGATCTATCTCACACACACACACACACACACACACACACACTGTCACCCCCCCACCCCCCTTTCCGCCACTCTGATGTCATCAGTGGGAGGAGCCACCTCTTTAGTCCCACAAAGCTCCAAACAAACAACATCTCCCAATCTCAGAGGTCCAGGAACTACAAGCGGAACTGCTTCCTGTTTGTGTGTGTTTTGAAGTGCAGAAACACTCCAGGATGTGTCGTTGGTTTTGGATTAATGGAGGGCGCGTGTGCGTGTCATCTGATTGGCCGCAATTTTAGAACTAAATAAAACTGGAAAAAAATCTGAGAATCTTAGAGTCGTTATGGGTCAAAATAGTTGAAACTGCAGTGGCTTTGGCTCCGCCCACTACCCTACCGAGCCAGTGTGATAGTGAGACTCTTCAACGAATAGCCACCTGCAAAATGATCTCACTGTCCTTTGGATTATTTTTGCGGTTGTGGTTGTTTTTAATTTGGGAATTATAAGATAGCTCGAACTTTTTTTTTATTATTCTGCTCAGGCCCCCTGCTGGTGGTAGAGATGGTGGTACGTCAGTAAATTAGTAACGTTCCTGTGTTAGTTCCACAGTGGGTAGTTCCATGTGCAAAAACTCCACAAAGACTTGGAGCCCGAAATCAATCCCTCATAAACTGTTTTCTGGTCACCTGATTGAATTGTTTGATTGAGCTTTTTGTCAAGAATCTTTTTTGGGTGAAAATTGACAAATTCTCGTACGGAATCTCAATATCAAAAGATGAAGATCCCGAGAAAGAACGCCGGCGCAGAGGAACCGACAGACTGGTCGGGGGGGTTGTTGTCGTCGTCGTCGTCGTCGTTGTTCTTTGTAAGTCATTTGAGCTCGACAAAATGTCAATATGTCAGGGTCATGCATGGATTCAGTCAGCGGACACTGGGGGGCGGAGCCGAACATCCTGCTAGCGGTTTAATGTCATCGCCCCCTCCCCCTCCTCCTCCAGCTCTCAGATACCAACCTTCCACTGGAGGTAGAGACCAGGGCATGAATCATTCAGGAGCCGGGCAGCGTGTGTGCCTGTGTGTGTGTGTGTGTGTAAGAAATGCCACGGCTGAATTTCCAATGACGGCCCTCCTGACCCGGTCCTCTCTACATGAGCTGCCGGAGTCTCGTCCCTCCACATTATCACACCCCCTCATCACTTATTCATGGTCTTGGGCTGTGCTGCAGATGGCTGTCCGCCACTTGTGCGACTTTCGTGCGCACACACACATCATGCTGCCGCGCAGGACGGGCCGGGACGGGATGTGCGCCGCAGATTGTAGGTCTGCCGGCTTCTCGTCCTCTGAAATTTAAAAGGTGACTTTGAGCTGAATGCTACATTCTCGGGGCTGAAATGCTAACATGTGACACGCTAAAGTGAATGACACGCTGAAGTTGCAACATGTGACTGGTGGAACAGTCGTGCTCGGCAATGATCTCCTCGGTGTTCATGCCCCGCTCGAGTTTTTTAGGGTTTATTTACCATGTACGTTCCCCAGAAAACATTTGGGAATGTTGTGCGGCCAAGTCCTCGGGAGATGGTTTGATGAATCGTCTGTCGGCCAATCAGGTCTCTCTCAGATTAATCGCCAGTCGGTGAAGATGGACACACCTATAGCTGCTTCCTGCTTGTGTCAGCGCTAATTCCCGGCTGTGGCTCTGCCTCCTTCGTCCTCTGAAAGACACCGACTGGTCGGTTCACTGCTCTGATGAGACAAAGAGCTTTTTTCCAGATGGATCTACGAGCTTCAGCTGAGCTGATGTTGTCCTGCACAGACGGGAAAAACGTCTCTTAAATGAAACGGTAAATGTCGTTAAGGGAATGTAAAAATTTCACGGTGGATCCCCATTTCTTCCAACACCAGAAAAATTTGGAAGGAACTTCAGGGCCTGTCAATGGTCACCATCCATTAGACCGCTCATATTTGAATTATTAATGACGTCTTGGAAGTGCTCCATCAACCAGTGGGCAGCGCTGTGGAGCGCCGCAGCTCTAGAAGCAGCTTCTGTTGCCATCAGTTTCAGTCTTCGCAGGACTTTTTTTTTTTACCACATTTTCAGCAGTTTCGCAAGAGTTTGTTTCGCACTTTGTAATCCATTCAAAGTCGAGCGCTTTTCCCGCTGAAGACACCAACCAGCCCAAACGGCTTTTCCCGGCACGAAAGAGCGGGAAGAGCGCCCCTGCGGTGCGTCACGACGCTCCGATCTGAGCCATAACGCCTGCCGAGCGGATCGGAGCGAGTCGCCTCGCTGTGAGTCACGACACGCCGTTGGCTGGAGGCCCCTGCGCCGAAACATCTGGCTGAGTTCAGATCATCCGGCACGGAGCGGGAACGCCACAGGCAGCCGATCCCGCTCCCGCCGCCCCGCCCCCTTTTCATTTCCCCTCTCCAGCCGCATTGTGCTGCTGCCGCTGCTGCCACGTGTGCGATACGGTGCCTTACAAGCTGAGCGGCCAAAGAGATAAGCTCGGCTAACACACACTCACGCACACACTCGACCGCGTGTGGACACGAGGCTTGTGCAGAGACGCGGGATGAGGCGGAGACCCGCGTCTGTTGAAGGTAGATAAGAGTGGCGACACTCGCAGCAGCAGCAGCAGCAGCAGTAGCAGGAGGAGCAGCGGCTTCCATTGCAAATGGGTTTCGGCGCCTTTTTTTTGCATCTGATCGCTGGAAAAGCTCGATGGAAAACTGCAAAATTGACAAAATCTGCAGAAGAAAAAAAATGCAAAAATTTACATTTTGCATTTTTACAAAATGACAAATGATGAAAATGAGAAAGGAAGAGATTTAATGCACATTTTGAACAATATTGTATAAGAAAAATAGTTTAATACAGCAAAAAAAAAAAAGAAAAAGCCTGCAGAATTTCTGAAAATTTCGTTAGAACACAACTCACGCCGACCCACCGCCGACATCTCCACCTGCCCCGACCTCCAGAATCCCTTTGCTGGTCAGCAGCAAACTATCAGCAGCAGCAAACTCTTCACGAGCATTGTGTCCAAACTGCAGTCGACAGTCTGCAGTTGCGTGATCGCGCCCCCTAACCCATTTTTTTGCAGTTTTTGGGCCGAGCGCCCGTCGCCGAGGACGACTCGCCTCGATGTGACACGCACTGCCTGAGCTTTCTAAAGGCCCCCCCGCTGCAGGGCTGCACGCGACGGCTAAAGTGCGCAGCCCACCAGCCGCTGCTGGCACGCCGAACCTCCCTCCTGATTGGCCCCCGGAGAGCCGCCCGCTGCGGTGCATGCGAGCGGCCTTCCGTCGCACGAAGAGTCTCAGCACCAACGCGCCGCTAATTAAGCAGAGCGTGCAGGCCTCGCATTTTGTTCCCTCAGACTTTTTCTTGTTTGTTTCTGTTTTTTTTTTTTAAATATATGTTTCGGTGGAAATGCCAAGTGAGGGAGTTTGTCGGATCGCAGATTGTCTTGAGATCGCAATCATGCAGAGACGCTCATGCATCAGTCCTTCGGGCGGGGGTTGGGGTGGGCGTGGCCAGGGAGCTGGTCTCGGAGTGAGGCAGGAGGTGTGGTCAGCATCTTAATTCCGAGAAAAATGTGACACGAAATGCGGAAAACTCGTCATATTTTTGCTCAAAATAGAAAGAATAGAATATAATGCCTTTATTAATCCCGCATTAGGGAATTTAGCAAAATTACAGCAACGATTTAGCTGAAGGAATTTCTTGCGTTTGGCTGCGGAGCCGCATGACAGGCTGTGTGTTGTCGTCATTTTGATTTATGTTGACCGCAAAAAAAAGGTCCTAAAATGTTATTTTCCCCCATCTGCCGGGTCCCTCCGTCCGCAGCAGTATTTTTCTTATATTCTCATTGGTCCACCTTGCTTGTTGTTGTTGGCGTCAAGGCGCTTTGACAAACGAGCTCATTTGCCTCTCTTTGGCCGAGGCCCTGCCCACCCTGATTTATTTATTTAATGTAAAAGAGGATCGGAAAAGCGGAGCGGCGCCGCCAGGTAGTTGGTTTTTAATCACCCTGGCTCTGATTTGCATGCAGGCAAATATCCTCCCAACATTAAACATGTTTAAAGTGTGGGAGCCCCTCAGCAGTCACGTGATTGCACGCTAACACACCAGGGAGCCTTGTGTGTGTGTGTGTGTGTGTGTGTGTGTGTGTGTGTGCGCGCGCGCGCGCTCAAACGTGCGCTCTAATCTCTGTGTGCATCAGTGTGGAGGTGTGCAGCCCCTCCCCCCCAGCAGCTCCCGGTCTCTTGGGGAGGGGGCGGGGCACAGGAGGAGGCCTAGCCTGTACTGCTTCTTCGGGGACCCTTATGCCCTCCTCCCCCACCACCACCAAGGTAGGGGGTTGCATCTGATTTGAATACAAAAGAGGGGAATTAACAACCTGATACAATCTAAGACACTCCGAAGTGCTTCCACCTCCGGAATTCCCAACGCAGGTTGAAGTGTTTTTTTTTTTTTTTTTCCCTGCCCCAGCTGGTCTTATAATGAAACACTGTTTTATAAAACAGTCTTCTTGGCGTGCAGGTGGTCGGTAAAGTCGCAGAGCAGATAGAAGTGTGAGAGGAGGTGGCGGTGAGGAAGCCGCCGCTCACTTCTGACTTTCACGTCGGCGGAACAAGTCGATAAGATGCTTCATGGGAGATGAAACTGCTGATTTTCTGGATTCCCTTCAGGTTTTGGTGGCATCAGAATCAGCTCGTCAAACTAGAATTTTTTTTTAAATGATTTATTAAATTATATTTTCTTCTTTTTAAATGAATGCACATTTTGCCCAAAATAATTAACGGTATCTTCTGTCAAGCGTTTGGATCTTGAATTTTTTTTTTTTTTTTTAAATACAATCTTGCAAAATGCAGCAGCATCTCTCTGGTTCTCATCATGGAAATCTCGTCAATACATCTTGAGAAGCTCCAATCAGAGGCATTTTGTTTTCCTTGAAGTCTGTTTTTCTCAGCTGCTGCCAGCTGCTCCAGGAAAAAAAAAAAAAAAAACGCTGACATTGGAGAAGAAGAAGAGGAAGAAGAAGGAAGTGGTGGTGGTGGTGGTAGAGGGAGAAGGAGGTGAGCGCTGTGGGGGGGGAGGGGAAGCGGGGGAGGAGGGAGCAGCGAGGCGGGGGAGGGGACGAGGATGGAGGAGGAGGAAGCGACGCAAAGCCACGACGGACTCCATTAGCTGATAGGGGGGCTGCCACGGCAACTGTGTTTGAGCGGTCGCCATGGCGACCTCTGATGCCGCATCCTGCACGAGGGGGTGGGGGATGGGGGGAGGGGAGGAGAGAGGGTGAGGAAAGAACTGATGATGAGGAGAAAAGGGGTGAAGGAGTGGGAGGAGTTGGAGAGCGAGAGGGAGGAGGAGCGGGAGGAGGAGGAGGTTCAAGGTTCCAGCTGCTGCTGCTGCGTGCGTCAGTTTGAGCTTTGCACCAGGTTCCGCCCACTGCGAGGTTCCTTTGATTTGATTGGCTGTCAGATTCCTCCTCAATCAGGCGCCTTCACATGTTGGGGGAACCATTTAGTATGTGTGTGAGACAGAAAGAGAGAGATTTTTGGGGGGTCACTCCAGCGGTCAGGCGGGGTCAGCCGCCCTCCTGCCCTCTGATTGGCTAACGGGGGACCCCTGGCCCTGGGCGGCCTGTCACTGGTCGCTGCTCCCGCCGGAAGATGATGGATGTTGTTTCTTGGCGGCCAGATGGCGGGCGGCCGTGGCGGCGCGCAGAGCGAGCGTGGGCGGCGCCCAATCATCCCTGGCTTCCCTCTGATCCAATCCCAGCGTGTCGGGTGGAGGAGGCGGAGCCTGAAGGTGTTCTCTGTACAATCAGGCGTCAAACGGCGGCCGTTCCGATCGGCCGCTCGCTCCTCCATCACGACTGGAGTCCCGCTCGACTCGTATATATTCATAAACGGCGTCCGTCGCTCGGTTGGTCACGTGATTTATGGCGGCGCCGGGGCGAAACGGTCGCAAACCGCCGAGCAGCGCCCGCAGCCGGACGGCCGGTTTCCTCCGCCGGTCCGGAGAAACTACCGATCAGCTGATCTGACGGCCGCCGAGGCCCTCGGCCAATCACGGGAGACCCCTCGCCTTATGGTTTTTTATTTTATCGCCGGCGTGAAATGTCACGCGACGCTTAAAGGTCTCGATGATTTACAGGCAGGTGCGCGGATCACATGCACAACCTTGTAAAGCAGGAAAAAACACACACACACACACACACACGAAAACTGGTGCTTTTCCACACAATTGAGCTACGATGCACATTTTCTTTCCATATGCGTCACATTAATCACATCTCTTATCAAGTGTCTAAGTAGAAATATTGTAAGAGGAAATCCACCAGGAACCAACCACAGCAGCGACCAGCACACAAAAGTCCAGTTTTTGCATGAATTTCAAGCTTTCTTCTCAATTTGAATTTCAGCTAAGTTTTTTAACTCAAGTTTGTTTTTGGATGATTTTTGTGGATTCTCCACCGCGTTAAATCCTTCAATAAAATAATCAATCAACTGAAGGAAGCAGAATCTGAGAAGAAGCTCATTAAAATGTAGATTGCCCGATAAATCTGCTCACGGACGAGAAGTTGATGAATTTATTCCGGCGGCTGTTTGCGTTCACGGATTAATTGATTCGTCAGAAGCGTTTCTGCTCTCCATCTGTCCAATGAAACCGTCTGAATGGGCTTTAATTTATCTATTTCACAGCTTGGTCGTTTTTTGTTTTTTTGGTTTTTTTTTTCAAACAAAACAACTTAACACTAATTCAGTGTCGCAATGCCATCAATTTGCATTTCATTATCATTTTATCATCATTATTTAACCGCATATCTTGCGACTACGGAAAACAAGTCATCGGGAAGCAAGACAGCGAAATTCAACTGTCTCCGGTTTCATTCCACCACTGGCTGGAGAAGCAAATGGCCCCCAGAACCAGCACCGCCAGTAAAACCAGCACCAGCACCTTCCAAACTCTGAGCAGCTCTTTGGGTGTGGTCTGGTCACCAGCCAAGGAAAGGTATTGGTGCCCTCTGTGACATCACAAAGGACTCTATTTCAAAACTGTGTGTTTTTAGTTAGCCTGTGTTGAGTGCAAACAGAAGAATTCTTATATTCTGTATGAGTTCAGCTAAAGGGTGTCCAATGCCAGTCACATACACTGTTTCCTGTTTCTGTAGCTCCGCCTCTTTTCTTTCTCCTTAAAGTGAGCTGATTGGCCTTCATGTTCTGTTGAATACACTTTTAAAAAAAAGTAGCCTACTACAGCATTTTGATTAACGATAATTAAAAAAAAACCCTGGCGATGCTGCTCTGTGGCGCCGCCGCTGACACAGCCGTCTTCCTGGTGCCTCTAACTGGAGATGTCCTCTATTATTTACCGTCAATAATGCCTCCCTGCCCACTTATCTCCCACGCAGCCACTTCCACTCCACACGCACACGCACATGCACACACACACACACAACCCTCCATTTTTTCCCCAGTACCTTCTTCAGCTGCTCGTCTCCCTCCCCCATCCTTTCTCCTCCTCCTCCCCCATCGAGCTCACCCCCTTTCCTCTTTTCTACCTCACCTGCTCACTGCTTCCAACCCTCCCCCCGAAATTCATCCCTTCATCCTCACTCACCCCACCCCCGCTGAGTCCCCCATTCCCAACCCCAGCCCTGTGATGTGAGGAGCAGTGAGATTTGCACCGTGAGGCCCTAGAAGAAGAAGAAGAAGAAGAAGAAGAAGAAGAGGTGGAGGCGTAAAGGGAGGGAGGATTTCCTTCAGACGCAGCAGCAGAAATGCTGATTGTTATTATCAATCATAATAATAATAATAATAATAATAATAATAATAATAATAATGATAATAATAATAATGATGATGATGATGGTGATGAAAGGTTGCTGCGATGAAGCCCTGCCTGAGCTTTAGGAGTCAGGTGACCTCGTCCAAGTGCTCAACGGGTGTGTGCATCGAGCAATAACAGTTTTTTTCCCGAGCAAAAGCAACAAATGAAGCCGCAGAGTGAAGTCGGGGAGGCAATCTCGTTTTTTTTTTGTTGTTCTTGCCGTTGTTGTCTGGGTTTGTTTTTTTTTTTTTTTGTCTTTGGCAGAAAGGTCCCTAAAGAGGTTGTTCATTTTTCAAGCCGTCAGCGGGACTCTGGAGTGTCACCGCAGGTGATGGATGAGTTCTTTATCTCGACGGCTCTGCCGACACTACCATAAAATAAACTATCAGGATGCATGAATCACACGGACCGACGTAACGGCGGCTTGGTGGGTGGGGTGATGCTGGGGGGGGGGGAGGCGTCACGCTGTGCTTTGGGCGAGATGGACTCACCCCACCTGATGGCGTATAAAACGATTCGCATCAGGAGAGGCATCGACTTTCAGCTTCCATCAGGCTGCAGACTGCGGCTTGTTGCAGCGCAGAGTAGCGTACGGCACACACACACACACACACACACACACACACACACACACACACACACACACACACACACGTACACTAACCTATTCATCTAAAGACCCTAAATGGCACAAACACACGCAGGCATTGTGGGGACACATGGATGGAGCGTGACAGCGGCGGCCAGTGAGGTGTTAGCAGGTGGTCCTGCCCCTGCGGAGCTGACACACACACACACACACACACACACACACACACACACACGCACTGGGTCCACCGGGGGCAGCGCGAGCTGTCAGACCTCCCCCTCACTCCCTCCCTCTTAGCGCTGCTTCGCTCGTCTCCCTCGCCTACACACACTTCATAACAGGGGAAAAAAACACACACACACACACGCTACTAAAAACAGACTCGCACGCATGTGAACATGAAGTTGCGTTGCTCCAACACGGGCCTCAAAAGTAACGCCAGCCCTTTGGGGTTTTTTGGGGTTTTTATTTTTTAAGTGGACTAATTATCGGGATTATCGGGAGCGGAGCAGCAGCAGGTTCACCCCGGTTCTGGTTTGACAATCAAGATAACATTGGAGCATTTCCTGCGCTGCGCTGCACACGCGCTGTTTGTTTGGCTCGCTCAAGGTTAGCAACCCGTCCCTCCCTCCCGTTAATGGGATCTGTGGACACGTGTGCGCAGACGAGGTGTGTTTGCGCATACTAACGCGCCGCCTTCATTAATCTCCTGCGTGGGATGCGCAGCACAGGACGAGCGGGCCAGCGGCCGGGGTCTGCGGTGGCGGCGGCGGCAGCGGCAGCGGAGACGAAGGGCCCCCTGTGACGGAACCAGCACTGTTTGAAAAGAGAAAAAACTAATTTCAACAAAAGAAAAAACATCAGGATGACTGATTTGCTGGTAAACGTGAAAAACTGTTAGCTCGTTTGCTAACAGTTTGAGTGCTAGCGAACAAAGGAAGTGTACGAACTGCAGTTGCACCCTAGCAGGAGAATCGGATGTAGTGCACTTTAATGCACTTTTAATTGTTTACCCAATCGTTCGATACAAAAGCTAATGCTACTACTGTACTATTCTCAGCGGGATGGGATTCTATATATATATATATACACACACACATATATAAATATATATATATATATATATATATATATATATATATGTATACACATTATGTTCCACAAGAAAAAGCAGTCTTAACGTCTTCAGCGCCGGCACACTGGCTGCTGGCTGCCTCTTCTTCTGCTCTCCGTCACGTCTAATGGTATTTGAAAGCTATTAGAGCACTAAGAGGAGCGTCCTGCCTTTTCTCCTGCCAAGAAAAATGGAATGTGATTAACAGACAGCGCTCATTACGTGAGAGAGAGAGTCGTAGAGAGCGAGCGAGCAGCGGCATCCTCTCCCCTCCTCAGATTGGCCTCCGGTAAAAAAAAAAGAAAAATGCTGTGCGGCTGATTCTTACTCTCAAGGTACGAGCCGGTCCTCTTCTTCCTCTTCTCCAGGTGACGCCCCAGCGCTCCGGGCTATTAACCCTGCAGGGCGCCGCTGGATTTGCATACTTGTGGTAGGGATTTACTCGCAGAAGGCAGGTGACATTCTTTTTTTTCAACCCCTCCCCCGCCCGCCCGCCAGCCTGCCAGCCCGCCAGAAGATGTTTCTTTTATCAGCAGCCTCTTTGGTTCCTTTTGCTGCGATGAGTTTCCAAGGAGCGGATACGACTGGAGGGCACGGGAATTAAAATAAGCTATCCAAAAAAGAGCTTCTGTGAGCTTCTGTAACCTTTGACCTTTGGCTTGAACTGAAATAAAGCCAAACTTTGGTTACTGAAGAAGTTGTTTTTCATGGAGGATCCGTCGCCATCCGTTCTTTGACTGTAGCCTCTTCAAGCCTCTATACTGTACTTTCAAGTCCTCATATGTATGCGTGTATGTATGTGGGCGTTCAGTCAACTCAACCACTGCAATTCATTCTTCTCGCCCAGCAGTACAAAGGCCCGAATTCTCCCTGCATCAATGCGCACATCCATTTATTTATTTTTTTCTTTCCATAAATGCTGCAAAGCTTTGCATTTTTCTGCGGCGGATGCCACTTTTCCTCCCCGTGGGGTTTCCGTTCGCTCGCGTACATGTTAGCGCCCCTGACACGCCACATGTCTGACCATGTATAATTCAGCGCCGCCGCAGCAACAACCCTCGCTCTCTCCGGACTGCCGATGGCACGGGGTCAGATTTGTGCGACAGGACGGAGAGGTTGGTTTTTCTTTTTCTTCTGTTTCGTTTTTCTTTCTTTTTTTAAGTGGCAGCACTTTGACACTCCTTGGGGACATAAGGAAAAAAACATTAAAATCATCATGCTACGGTGATTCACAGCGAGGACTGAATGTTGCAAACCAGGACTCTGGCTAGCATTGCGTAGTTGAACTTGATGGACTTGAGTCAAAGATAAATTTAATAACACCATAACAAAGATTGTTTTATTCTGTCCCATATCTTACCATACATCATGTACTTGTATTTTGCCATCTTGCATTGTATTGTATTGTACCTGATCATATCATATTGTTGCATACTTTATTGCGTTGCGTCGTATCGTTTTGTAATGCTTCACATTGGATCATACTCCATCGTATCATATTGTATTGTATCGTATTGTGTCAAGTCGTATCACACTGTATTGAACTAATCAGAAATAGTAACTTTCAAACTCATGTAAAACTCTTGTCTTAAACACTTTGCAACCGACACTCACTGGAACCGAACCAGTTGTCCAGTCCTCTTCCAGTTCTCCCCCAGTCCTCTCCCAGTTCTCCCCCAGTCCTCCTCCAGTTCTCCCCCAGTGCTCCTCCATTTCTCCCGCAGTCCTCCTCCAGTTCTCCCAAAGTCCTCCTCCAGTTCTCCCCCAGTCCTCTTCCAGTGCTCCTCCAGTTCTCCCGCAGTGCTCCTCCAGTTCTCCCCCAGTCCTCTTCCAGTTCTCCCACTGTCCTCTTCCAGTTCTCCCCCAGTCCTCTTCCAGTGCTCCTCCAGTTCTCCCGCAGTCCTCCTCCAGTTCTCCCGCTGTCCTCTTCCAGTTCTCCCCTAGTCCTCTTCCAGTACTCCACCAGTCCTCCTCCAGTTCTCCCCCAGTCGTCCTCCAATCCTCCTCCAGTCCTCCAGTCTTTGTTTGCCTCTCGGCTCAGACCCTCAACAGCCACTCAATGCAAATCACACTTACTGCGCAAACACACTGCAGATTGTTATTACTTTTTTCCATCAAAAAGCAAACGTGATCACAGACTTGTCTACCTTCTACGATGACATTGAAAAAAGGAAAAAAAAGAAAAGAGGAGGGGGGTGGCGGTGGCAGATGGGCAAGTTTGTTGTTTTTTTATGCCTCTTAATCCCTCCTCAGATTAGAGACATGAGCATGTTTACATTCTGTCAAACAGCGGCGCACACATACCTCGAGTGTCACATCTCATGTGCACACAAACACACACACGTACATATATATGTATATATATATATATATATATATATATATATATATATATATATATATGTATATACATATATATGCACACTGTATATTAGGTCTGGATCATTTAGCCTCAACGTTCTTCCGCCCTGCATTATTTAGAGGTGATGCGTCAAACGCAGGAAACGTCGCTTCCTAGGGGTTTGTCGTCCTCGACCGACCCGTCGTCTTCTGCCTACACATGCGAGATTGCGCAGTTGGATGATCAAACACGCCATCTGCACAAATCCGATTTAGACGTTGGCGGCCGCAGCGGGCCGAAGCTTAGCAAGAACAGGAAGTAGACGGACCTCGTTCCACCTCTGAGCCCGCGTTTCCAAACCGTCCTTGCAGCCATTTAATTCCGACGTTGATTTCCGGTAAATATTCCTGGAAGAGGGCAACAATTTCTTTTCGAAACGCACTCAATCGTATGACGCATTCGCGTAAAACAAAACAAACTGCCCGGTAGAGTCGCCGCCTCTAACCTGACACAACTGATTGATGCCGTTTCCAGGACTCGGCAGCTTTTATTACTGGAGTCGCGGCTCCGCTGACAGTCGGATCGTGTCCGACTTTTGTTTCCGAAAGGTTTTTTTTCCCCGCGGCGGAACTCACATGGAGGCAATTTGCCATTTAAATTGGAAAGAGACAGTGATGGAGAGTTCACACATTCACAGCGTCGGTTTTTATCAGCGTCCGCCTGACAAATGGAGCCCCGCAACGAAAAAAAAAAAATACATATATATATATACATATATATATATATATATATATATATATAAATATATATATATATATATATATATGTATATATATATATATATATATACATATATATATATATATATATATATATATATATATATATATATATATACATATATATACATATATATATATATATATATATATATATATATATATACATATATATATATATATATATATATATATATATATATATATATGTATATATATATATATATATATACATATATATATATATATATATATATTTATATATATATATATATATATATATATATATATACATATAACTGTTCGTGCGTGTTTGACTGTCTTGGCCAGGACGCATCGGGAATGTCTACATTGTGTTCATGTTTGGATACATTCAGCTTGGAAAGACTTGCAAACCCAGTGTTATGTGGGCGTCTTTATTGAACCAAATCCATCAACTGTCAGCATCCACGTGGACGTCTTTTCAAAAGGGGCACTTGGCCGTGAGGGAGGAGTCCGAAGAAACAAACAAAAAAAGGACGACGCAACAAAAGAGGCAACATCAATACAAAACGTCACAAGAAAAACACGCAGAGGCAAATATTCTTTTCATCTACACGGTATGATATTTGCAGTCAGTCACAGTGAATAGCAAAAAAATAAAGGAAACGTTCAGTGGAAGCATCCAAGCACAACAATTGACAAAGAAAAAGCAACAAGGATGTTTCCCAGGAGACAAAACAGGATTTCCCTCTAAATCTGAAACCAAATGAACTTGACAGTGGCAGGAAGTGTGGTAGGAACTTCCTGTGCGGTCAATCAGCAGTGCTACACCTTAAATGAGAAAATGCATATTTTTTGCATTTGTGCATCAGGGAGTAAACTTAGCCAAGATATCGGTCGGACGCCTGCTGAGAAATTACTCTGCAGGAACAGAATCTGATGCTAAGAAACTGTGAAATTGATTTCAAACCAATGATGCTGATAACTAATAAGGATCATTGATAATAATTACTGTTGTGACGCGGGCAAAAGAACACAAAAATCGGCCTTTCAACTGAAGCAATAGACAATTGGCCTATATCGCAAGTTTCTTCTCCAACTCTTCTTTCAGCCAACGTCTGACTGAAAGAGTTGCCAGCTTGGCGAAAAACAAACATGCGTATATCCACTGTGCATTAAGTCTGGATCATTTAGCCTCAACTTACTTCCCTCCTTGCATTATTTAGAAGCCAAGCATCACATGCGGTAAACATCGCTTGCTGAGGGTTCGGCGTCCTCGACCGACCCGCCGACTCTCTGCGCGTTTAGCCTACATGCGTACATGCGAGACCCGTGTAATTGGATGATCAAACACGCCATCTGCACAAATCTGGTTAGATGATAATGTTGGCGGTTGAACAGACCCAACAGAAAGTAGATGCCTCGCCGGATAAAAGGACCTTATTCCATCTCTGACCTCGCGTTGCCTGCAGCCGATCCTGACGTTGGTTTGCCGATAATCTGGGATTATTATTTCGTAGTTCCTCTCGCGATCAAAAAATTGATTGTAAAAAAAAAAAAAAGTGGGTGGAGTTTTTCAGGCTAAAGTATTTTCTCCAAAGTTGGTTGCAAAAATACGAAGAGTCACTTCCGGTACCGCCCACACATCCAAATATGGAATCTTCCGGTTTTAACTTGGGAAATCAACCCCTTCAGAATCATGACGATGACTCCGCCCATTTTTATACACAGTCAGTGGTGTGTACATAAAAAAAAAAGCTTCATTTTAATGTATCAAATGGAGGTGGTGGAAAAAAAACAACCTTTTCGTCAGGATTCTACCTTCAGAACTGCACCGATGGACCTAATGTTGTCCATCAGATCAGATCTTGGAGATGCCACTGTGTCAGGGTTGCCAGGTGCTGCTGAAAGGTTCCAGGTTTTGTTTTTTTTGTTTTTTTTGTGTTTTTCGACTAAAGCTAAAACCAATCACGGCGTCCGTCCCTCCGGATTCAGGATCAGAATCGGTCATCGGTCCTTCGGTTCTTCTGTCGCTCCTCCCTCATCAACAGCATCTTAGCCCGGACGTTCCCGCCACGGTGAGAATTCCCAGGACGGGACTTTCAGCACAGTTAAAGAGGCCGAGGCACACAGACTCTGACGATAAGGGGTCAGAGGTTAAATATCTGACATGTTTGCCGGTATTGATCCGGCAGCGGCAGTGGCGGTTGATGCAGCGGCTGGAGGTTTTATTTATTAATTAATTTTTTTCTAACGTCTGTTCCTCTCTCGCACCTCCGTCGTCCCAGTGGAGGAACCTCCATCAGCTCTAATTTAGCATCAGCTGAACTGCTTCTGTCCTCTTGGTGTATTTCAGCGCATGTGTGTGTGGTGGGTTTTTTTTTTAAACTAAGGTGATGTATTGAAACATTGAACAACCCGCCCACTCACAGCACCCCCACCCCCACCCCCACCCCAGGAGCCTTTCCTTTTGAAGCCAATTTGCGATCTGACACGGAGGTCAAGCGGCGTGCTAATATCACGGCGGGGGGGTGGGGTGGATGGGGGGATACACCAGCGGGAAAAAGAAAACCTTCCAAATACGTGGCGGGATTGCGATCCAGCAGCCTGCGCGGTTTTATTTGCGAATTTATTTATGAATTTATTTATCTATGTATTCCCTGCGTGCAATTAGCAATGTGAAGGAAGTAGCAGTTCCACAGCGACAGCTTGAGAAGCGGCTATTAGCATGCAGCCATGTACACATGCAATGTGCTGCGGGGAGGGGTGCGTGTGTGTGTGTGTGTGTGTGTGTGTGTATTCATGTATGAGGGAGACACACACACGCACACACACGCACGCAACACACACGTATGGCTGCTGCTCCCACGGAGCTTTCATTATTCACAGTGCACTCCACACATAAAAGGGAAGCAATTATTACAGAGCGCTCCGGCTTTTTGATGTTGGAAATGCATGTTGAACATTCTTTACGCTCCTGTGTGTGTGTGTGTGTGTGTGTGTGAGCGTGGTATATGATGATGGAGGGAGGGAAAGGGGGGAGGTGTGCTGTGCTGTGCTGTGCTGTGCAGTGCAGTGGGTTGTGAGTTTGACGTGTGCGTCTGTATTATTGCTCCCCCGCTGAAAACGCAGGCTCTGCCGCTTCCATCTTCCCCGTCGAGCCCTCTGGTTACCTGTGCGTTGCGGATCAGCGGGATGATTAATTCCATACGTATTAGTATGTACATACGCATATGAAGGTGTGCTTTTATGAGGAGTGGCATACGTGAGTGGAGATCTGGAGCAGCAGCAGCAGCTGGATCGTAGAAGATCTAATGAAGGGTCCAATCCGCGGCTCATCGCCCGAGGCCGAGCGACTCAAAGCAACCAGAACGCTCTGCTTGTCAGAGATTTTTTTTTTCAAATCTTTAAACACGATTAAATGGGAAGCTTTTTTTTTGTCGCTGTCAAGCTGAGAAAGCGGGGAAACCGAAGGCTGCCTGACAACGGAGGAGAGATTACAGCGATTTTTTTTCTTTCTCTTTTCTTTTTTCAAGTAGAATGAATCCTAGAGGATTTTTTTTTTTCGGGGGAGAAACCAAGTGATCGGTGCGCCAATTGCGGAACACCGACTTTCTCTCTCTGACTCCGGGACCCCTCCTCCGGCTGCAGCCTCCGTCTTTTCAAAACCGCGTCTGAAAATCCACAGCGATTGACAGAATTCCCATGGAGAGTCTCTCTAGGAATCAACGCTCGTCCTCATGACACACATGCACACAATCTGTAACTCCTCCCCCAGATAGTTCCCCTGCAGCAGGCCCCGCCCTCTATCGCTGCTCGCTCGCTTTGCAGGGACCTCCGCTGCTGTCAGAGGAGGAGAGCTCGAAGAAAACACTTCTGGAAAAGAGCGCTGAAGCTCCTCTGACGCACTGAGGGACTCGGGATGAACCTCCACGAAGCTTCATGGGTCCAGTTTTGTTCCTGTGTTGTTCCCCGTTCAGGCCAAACCTGCTGCTGCTGCTGCTGCTGCTGCTGCTGCTGCTGAGAGACATACGGCTCAACTCGTCAGCGCTGCTGAGAAAAAAAGAAGAAGAACAACAACAACTACAACAACCACGATAGCAGCGACCGCAGACCTGCGGGCAGCCTGTTTTCACACGATGTGAAAGTGTCACATGGTTCCTGTAACTCCACAAGAGTTTTGTGAAAGAAAAAAAAAATAGAAGCTGTTGAAGTTCCTGTGAAAAAAGGTTTTTGTGTCTCTGTATAGGAACTAAAATGAATCCTGGTTTCTGCAAAAAATCACACGTTGTTAGCTCTGGGCACTCTGAGAGGGTTCTGTGTGTGTGTGTGTGAGTGTGTGTGTGAGTGTGTGTGTGCGTCCAAGCGTACACACGCGCGCAGTCCGCCATCCGATGATCCACCTCCGGCGCCGATGACAGTGCGACGGCGACAGATTTCAGACGCTGATTGGATTATCCCCAGAGGTCACGGGGTCGCGTCCCGTTCACCATGTAACTACGTTTAAACCTTCGCTGCCGCCGCCGCCGCTGATGCGACCTCGCTCCGTTGACGGCGAGAGCAGGAACCAGTCCCGCCCCCTTTTCTTTCTCTCGCTCGCTCTCTTGTTTCATCAATGGGACGAGTGTCGAGGTCGAGGCCGACACGGGATTACCTGGGATTAACGCCGCCTATCAGCCGCCGGGGCTAATGAGGGGTGGTGGGGGGGTTCGGAGGTTTCCACCCTCCTGAGTATAAATAGCGTTTAAACCTGCCAGACCAGATCCAGGCTGCGCAGCAGTGAGCGTAATCCATCCATTCATTCATTCACTCATCGGCGGTGAGGGGTGGGGTGAAGGGGGCGGGGCTCGTTAGCAGCATGCATATAGAATGCGGCGCCGATGATGTTGTGGGTTTTTTTTTTTTCTTTTTTCCCCAGTAAAAAAAAATTGTTTGTGGTCGCACTGCTGACGTCCCACTGACGTCTTGTGGCTTCTGTTGTTTTGCGCCAAACGTTGAATTACAAAGTGCGTGTGAGGTTTGGTAGGAGGTGGGTGTCGCTAGGAGGTGGTGGGTGGGGGGGGGGGTTAATGGAAGACTGGCGCTGCAGGGTTCGAATGGTTCCATCTCCACCAGCACGGTGGAGCCGAGAGAGCAGGTGCTTTTTTTTTTTACAAAGACAAATAAGAACAAGTAATCATGTGACAAATGTTGATTGTGCAGCTCCACAGGAACCAGGAAGTAGCCGTCACCTCGGCAGAGGCAATTCCCAGTTTGCATCCAGCATGAAAAACATATATTTTTTTTTAAATATTAATATTATTATAATTGCTATTACTCTATTACTATGTACTATTATACATTTGTGATGCAGCTCAGTGTGATTTGGAAAACATTTCATCTGGTTCTGGTTCCTAGACTGATCCAGAGTTCAGACTCTGAGTCGTGGCCACTGTCTGCTCTCCTCACAGCCAGTTTCAGCATTTTCTTTAATGTTTTGTTTTTTGTTGTTTTTTTTTTTTTAAAAAAAAAAGGTCGTCAAAATTCCATGTGGTCCCGAAACTCCACTCACGGTGTCTTCACTCTTTCTCTCTCTCTCTCTCTCTCTCTCTCTCTCTCTCTCTCTTTGTCTTCCCCATCAGAAGACAAAAAAACGTGAAGGAGGAAGCAGAACACTGCAGAGGACTATCGACCCTCTACAAAATAAACCCCCTCTTGTTCTGTTCGGAGCTGTTCCAAACCAAATGTTCAGGTTGTTTTATATTGGTCTCTTTCTTTTTCATATCGGCGAGTTCAAGTTCAGAGAACAACTTCTCCTCCCACCCCCTCCTCCGCCTCCCGTCAGGCTTTCTGAGCTCTCCGTCTGAACACCGAGCCGACCGGCAGCTGTTCCTCCGTCGCTTCGTAGGCGGAATTCTTGTGGTCTGGAGGCCCAACGAGCAACACATGGTGGTTTTTAAACAAAAAAAAAAAGAAAAAAGAAGCCAGTCAGTCAGTCAGTCAGTCGGTCCGGGACAAAACCGCGTCTGGCTCTGTGTGTGCGTGTCACACCATCCTGACCTACATCCTCCGCCAGTCTTCCTGTCTGCTGCTGCTGCTGCTGCTGCGTGTTTTTTGGTGTGGAGGGAGTGAGTTCATCTCGCCGACCGCCAGACGATACCTCACCGGCGCTCCGACTGAGTCACCGGGCCGACGGGGGCAACTGGAAAACATCTCCATCTCCTCCTGCTTCGCCTTATCCTCGCCCCCAGGGCCTATCCAAAACCAACAGAAGTAGTGCAGTGTGGGCGTGTCCCTCTGTTAGCCAATGGGCAGCCCTGACACGTTGACTGACTGAGAGCCATGTTTGGAATGTAGAACTGTCTAAGAAGATGTGCAGAGCTTCCAGTTCCAGAAACAAAGGCCAACGTGGCCTTCATAAACCTGCATTCTATCGTTTGGCCAGTATGGTGGGGGCGCCCAAGTTGGTTGCAAAAAATGACTGGCAGTCGATATGGAAAGAAGCCCGGAATTCTCTCTGTTACAAACTGGTTACAATGTTTCTGTCCGTCCAAATCATCGGATTTTTACATCATTTAGAGTAAACATGCGTATAAAGTTGTGGGCGTGGCCGAAGACGAGTAGCCAACTGTAGTCGGCATAGTGGTGGGTGGGTTCAGTGTTGGTTTGCACTCACGCTCCAATCACCGCTCCCCTCCGGCTCCGCCCACACGTCCAAATATGGAATCTTCGCGTTTTAAAACTGACCGCTAGGCTTCACAACCAGCGTTAGCAGACCACCAGGTGGAGCCAGGATGACCCCGCCTGTATTTTTCATACATGTCATTGGTTTCCACACGGGCTGCGGCCACGCCCACTCCAAGCCACGCCCACTCCAAGCCACGCCCCCACTCCCAGCCCCTCCCTCCTGCAGGGAGGCCGATAGGGAGTCTGTACGTTGTGGTTTTTCTTCTCGTGTGGCGTCTCGAGTGGGGGCGGAGCTGATGTGTCTCGTTGTGCGTAGTTGTTGTTGTTGTTGTTGTTGTTGTTGTTATGCCTGGCAGACGAGTCGCTGTGTGCGACCACACACAGTGATAATGACAAAGCCTGCGAGCCTGGAGCTCATTAGCCAGTCGGGAAACACGGCAGTCGTCTCCAGTTGTCTGCAGGGGAATCTTCTCTCTCTCTCTCTCTCTTTCTCTCTCTGTCTCTCTCTCTTTTTCTCTCTGTCAGTCTCTCTCGCTCTCTTTCTCACTCACCCTCTCTACCTCTCTATCCCAGCTTTGCGTTTTTATGGTCGCACTGTCGTCGGCGGCTGTTTCTCTCTGAGGTGGAGTCACTCGCCGTGCACTCATCTATTATGCAGGCCCTTCGGAATGCAGCGCATCTGTGAAACGTCCCCAGTCGCTCCACCGCGGCAGCGGCGGAGGCGCGAGACAAGTTTCTCACCGGCAGAAAGTGCTGAGTTGCAAACGGCCGAGCGAGAACAACAACAACAACAACAAACACGCTCCTGCACACTTCTTCTTTTCTTTCTGCGGGTTTCCGGAAAGGCTGAGAATCGATCAAGTCTTTTAAAAAATGGGATCGGGTGTAAAAAATGAGAGGCTAGCTTAGCGTAAAAGAGGGAGAGAGAGAGAGCGAGAGTAACAGGATGGCAAGCAGATGGTGGTGTCAGAGGAAGAGAGAGAGACAGAGAGAGAGAGGCAGGCAGCAGATGGAGCAGCGAGGAGGGAGTCATTCAGGGACACGGCGGCGGATGAGAAAACAGACCACAGAGAGAGAGAGAGAGAGGCGAGGTTCAACCCAGGTAACGGCTGCGGCGCTCAGAGAGCTAATAACACAAACAAGAGCGGCTGTGATCTTCGCCGACAGTCAGTCACATCGTGAGAACCGCCGAGATCTGGGTTGGTGTTTTTTTTTTTTTTTTGTAGGTCGGCGCCATCGAGGACAAGCAGAGACGAGAGAGAGAGAGAGAGCGAGTGAGAGAGTGGAGTGAACTCGGGTCTGGCAGACACGTTCACCGTGAAAAAGAAAAAAATAATTTCAAAAAAATGTTGTCATGAAACTGTTTTTTTTTTTTGTTTTTTTTCATTTTCTCTGAAGAATCTGAAGAGTCTGGGCTGGTCCGGAATCTCCTCCAACAAAGTGAAAAACTGCTCGTTCCATGAGAAGTTTTCTAGGCACCGACATCAGAGGGACGGTTCACCCAAACCTGAGGTTTTACCCCATTTACAGGTGTTTTCTAATCTGCTAGAGGGCAGAATGAATTCCACGATAGTTGAGGCAAGTTGTTTTTTGCAAACTTCGGTTACACAAATACAATCTCAGATTAAATGATTTGATCGCGTGCGTGGCGGCAGATTCCAGTGTATGGAAAACAACAACAACAGTAGAAGAAGAAGAAGAAGAAGAAGAAGAAGAAGAAGAAGAAGAAGAAGAAGAAGAAGGTGTCTCCATGCTGCTGTAACATCATCATCATTGGGCTCTGCAGACAACGCAGGATAGCGTGTTGCTAGCCCCTCGGTAGTCTCTTGCTAACCTAGCTGCTATCTGCTCGCTGCTACACCCAGTCTGTTTCTCTACTGAACCCGGCGTCAGCTTTTAAAGTCTGTGTGCACACTGAAAAAGAAGAGAGGTTTTTTTGTTGTTTTTTTGCACATCGAAGCTATAAAACGTATAAATCGAAGCGGCGATGCTCTCTGCGTCTGTTAGCTAACAGTGAGCGCTGGTGCATTAGCGCCATTTGGGAATGACTTTTATAGCCGCTGCATCCTGCTGCTCTTCCTGCTCATGGCCACACACACACACACACACACACACACACACAGAGGGATGCCTGCCTCAGCGTTCCCACTCGTCAGCTTGTCGCTGACGGCTTCCTCTAAATGCCGCAGCTGCACCGACTGAGTCATGAGTCAAAAGTGTTTTAAAACAGAGCTAATGAAGCCCAGATGTGTCAGAGAGACGGCACTCGACTGGCTGCGCTGCGTCTTTCCACGGAACCGGACGCCGTTTGGTCTTTGTCTTTAACAAACGTGACCTGTTAGCTTGTTGTCCAAGCATTCCAGAGCCATGAGGTTCAGGAAACACTTCTGCAGAACTTTCACTTTCTCCACAAGATCCTCCCATTCCGATAAGGACTGCCGGGAGGTCGACTCCCACTCCGAACCAACTCGTCAGTCGCGACCCGTCGACCTTTTTGAAGTTTAGATTTCGTAACGCGTCAGCTGCCAATTCAAAGGGAAATAAAACTCAGGGCCGAGCTGCGTCCGCAGCGCGCGCAGCTGTTTTCACCGGCGGTGGGATCAGCTGGCGAGGGGTCGGCGAGGAGACGGAGACGTCTCAGCTGTACAGTGAGGAGTGAGGTCAGGGAGTTGGAGAGGCAGGCAGGCAGGCATGTGTCTGTGTGTGTGTGTGTGTGTGTGTGTGTGTGTCTGTGTGTGTGTGCACGGTCCGTCTTGACACAAAGCAGACCCGCTGCCTCGGAGATGCTGCGTCTTTCTGGAAAGAATGTGAGCCGAGAGTCTCGGAGCGTCTTTGTGTTCCGACGGCTGAGCAGGGAGAGGGAACGATGGAGTCAAGGAAGGAGAAGAACAAAAAGCATCAGAGTGTCGGTGCTGTTTGGACAGGAGTTAATAATAATACAGGCTTTAAAAAGGAACTTTACATTATTATTATAAATAATATTGTTACTTTATTTGTATATGACTATTCAAAGGTCCCTGCTTTTAGCATTTTTTCACGTTTTTTTCTTCTTCTCATGATGTCATTTAGCCCTCTGTTTACAGCCTCCAGCAACAAAAAAGCAACAAAAAACAAAACACCGCGCTAGGTTTTAGCCTCTTGCTAACACTGAAGATTCGTTGGATATTTGGAAGTAGACAAAAACACAAGGTGTTTTTCAACAGCTGGCCAATAGGGTGGCGGGGTTGGAGACGAGGTCACTTCCCTTGGTCCCCTTGGTGACGTCACAGAGGGGTGACTCCCAGAAGAGCCTGTTTCGACAAGCACATTTTGCATCACTTGGAACCTCCACAGTGACACAATCGCTGGGATTAAAATGACTTAATAAACCGCAACAGCGAACTCTGACATTTCATCACAGCGTTGCGCAATAAGTTTGTTTCTGTCGAATTTGAGTGAATGTCTTTTCTGTCAAAGTTCTGTGAAAGCTGCAGCAGTGTTCCGGTCGTGCGGGCGTGTAGGCACCCAAGCCAATGCTCAGGGCTGAAAAGATTCTCTCGGGTGTTTTATCTCTTCTGAGCGTTTCAGAAAAGGAGCGGCGAGCGCCGGGAGGCGCCGGGAATAACGGAGAGCCTTTCCGGGAGGGTTCCCGGTGCTGCCTGGAGAAGGTCTCCGCCGCTCCTGGAATGCAGTGACATCATCGCGCAGCTCCGCCAGGATTCCATGTAAGAGAGAGCGAATCCTCCCCTGAAAAGAACAGATGCGACCCCTCCCCACCCCCCCCACCCCCGTCTCAGAGAGCGAATCTGGAGAGTTGAAGTGTTTCTCACTCTGAAGGCTGTGAACCCGAAACACAAACTCGACTGTGTGCAAATGATTGTGGCGGGATCAGAGAAGTGGCTTCACTTTTAACGCTTTCACGGCATGCATAAGCTACCACTGTGTTTTGCTTTTATTTTGTAATGTTTTTTGTTGTTTTTTTTTCAATTGGGGGGGGGGGGGTTGGGGGGGGGCAAATTGTTTGAAGTTCATGATCCTATGACACAAACACACACACACACAGTTCCATAAGTAAAAAAAAAAAAAAAAAAAAAGCACTTAAGTCCACCTTATTTTTTCACAGTTCATTACCAGTAAAGGCAGAAAAAAACGTTTCGGATTTTTTTTTTCTTGTTAATGTGCAATAAAATGACCAGGAAAACATTTTATTTTACCTGTGCAACATTGTTTCTGCAGGGGATCTTTGGGCTGACTGGGTAACACGTTGTATTTTTAAGCAAACCATCGGCGCACGAACGCAGAGCTCAGAGGTTTTTTTCCACGCAGGCGTGTCCTGCTTTGCTCTGTCTACTAGATTGATGGCCTCGCTGACATTTCGCCGGTAAAATGTCAAATTCTCACAGATCCACCGCGAAGCGCCGCCGACCGAATCCCTTCTCGGCGGTCAGAGATTGACGGGACCAATCGGCTTCCTCCGCGAAGAAAGGGGGCGGGGCTACCGCCGTAGGGTTCAGCTTTGGAGAAGCGCTGCCCGCCTTCGTTAAGCCTTGATAACCAACCAACAGGAAGCGCTGCTCTTGTGTCCAACTGTCCCCACCGGCTGGTTTGACAGACAGGGCAGTTGGTCCCATAAGACCAGACGTGGGCAAAGTACGGCCCGCAGGCCACATCCGGCCCGCTGCGTGTCTCAATCCGGCCCGCTGCGTGTCTCAATCCGGCCCGCGTGAAGCTAGTCATAAATCAACAAAACAAGGAAAAAAATCAACGATACGAAGTAATGCCGGGATGTTAGCACAATTTCCAACAAGCCCCCCCGACAATTTGCCGGCACGTTAGCGTAGCGCAATAGCGATAGCGTGCTCCTCCTCTTTCTCGCCCTCCTCCCTCCAACAAAACTTTGCCGGCACATTAGCGTAGCGCGATAGCCCCCCGTGTCAACAAAACTTCTGTGGCCTGGCGAAACGATGCAGGTCTGTCATGTGGCCCGTTGCAAAAAATAATTGCCCACCCCTGAATAAGACTGTAGAGCCCCCCCAACCTTTTTTCTTTTTTTTTTTTCTTTTTTTTTAAAGAAAGTCCCCTTTTTGTGACCAAAACCTTCCATCCAGCATCACTTCTACAAAGTCACATGTGCTGCAGTCACATGACACTGGGGCGGGGGTCCCAAAGTGGCCAAAGTGTGTGTGTGTGTGTGTGTGTCTATGTGTATGTGCATGTGTATGTGTGTGTGTGTGTTGACATGTGACGGCGATCGGCCCTCTTCCAGGAAAAGGCAGCGGGGCTGCGCAAGAACGGCTCTAAATAAACAGACGAGCATGTGTAATATCACAACTCACGCACACAAACACACACACACACACACACACACAGCGAGTGTGTGTGTGTGTGTGTGCTTACACTTGCCGCTGTAAAGGGAGGGGGGGTGTGCTGCTTTCTCTGGAAGTGGGGAGGTTGAGATAAGAGTGGGCGGGGGCTTCCACAGAAGGGAGGGAGCAACAGTACAGTGTGTGTGTGTGTGTGTGTGTGTGTGTGTGTGTGTGTGTGTGCGTTGTTTCTCTGTCCGCACTTTCGATGAGTCACTGTGAGGTCCCTCAGAGGTCCATGCGCGTGTTTGACCGCAGTTCCTGGACAGCCAAGTTAGATCTGCTCTCTGATTGGCTGCACTCTCAATCAACAGCAATTCCTTGCACACGTGCCATTAAAAAAAATCACATGCGTGTGTGTGTGTGTGTGAAACAACACTCGGTTAAGCTCCCGTGTAAGGAGTCTTAAGTGGTATTTCGAGAAAAGAAGACGCAGAGAAACTCTGCAGGCTGCAGCTTGAGCTCGAGTCGGCTCGCCTGCCAGGTGAGCCGACAGGCCGACAGGTGAGTCCAAGTCACAATGAAGCCCTCCTAGACAGGTGAGGGTGTCCAGTTAGTGTGCGTGTGTGGGCTCACCCTGGTCAGAGGTCAAGAGGTCGGCTCGGCCGTCCCCGGTTTGATCCGTCCACGTTGTTGGGCTCAAAAATGTGATCATCACACGTTTGCTTCCAGCCCAAACGTTTTATTTTTAACCCAAACCACAGTATTGTAGTTTGTTCACATTTGCTTCTTCCGGCTGGAGACACGGAGACAGAGACTTGGCTGTTCGAGCCTTTCTGGAAGTAAATGTTTTTGTTTGTTTGTCTTTTTGCCAGTGTCGCTAAGAGTTTTGCTTTGCTTTGGCCAACAGACACAAGTTTTGTAGCATGGTTATACACATAGTATAATAATTAGGTAAAGTCAATGAAAAAGTACATATAAGGGTTTGGGGTTTTTTTTAGACTTGATTTTTCACGTATTCTAGATCTGTCCTATGTCTTTATACAGTGCCTTCATGCTTTTAATGCTACCTTCTGGACAAAGGAGCAGTGCTACAAATTCATTTGTATCACATGATGACAATAAAGGCTATCCCGACTCTTGTTTGTGATTCTGATTCTAATTCTGACTCTGACTCTGGATTCTGATTCTGGCTGGTGCTGATTCTTCTCTGACTCTGGAGTCTTGACTCTGATACTGAAAGGCAGCGCCAGCCTCGCTGCTACCCGAGTGTGACTTTCACTCGCTGCGAGGCAAACAGCGGCTTCCTCTCCTGCTGCCCGCGTTTGTTTACAGGCTCCGCACGACGCCGAGCGAAGTGTTGATGCTGCAGCGTCCTGTGCGTGTTTGGGTTGCCGACCCTGTGATGTCAAGCCGTCCTCGGAGTGAACCTCGGCTCTATCGAGGCACAGAGTCGAGAGTCACTGATCAATGTCGCCGCTTGAAATCAAACCACACTGAGGCCTTTCTTGCTGCAGTTTTTCTTTTCTCTCGTGTGAATGAGGAAATGGGTCTCGTTCTGGTCAAACTGACCACCGCGGCGCTTGAGTTTTAGTCTCGCGTCTGCACGTACGAGCGAAACAAAGCGGCTCCCCGCAGGAGGAAAAAAACAGAATGAACTGCGCAGACAGGGGGCGCTGCAACGTCGCCTTCTCACTCGCAACGCGCCCGCCTGCAAGCCGTTTCAAACACGGCCCACGACCTGCGAAAAAATGAAGCGAGTATTTGTATGAGTCACAGCTGCTGCAGCCCGTCGAGCACCTGCAGGAAATGTCTGCACAAGGGTCGGAAGAAACTCTCGGCCACTCGTGAAAAACCGCACCGTTCACTATTGTGTTTTTTTTTTCTTCTTTCTTTTCCTCAACACGTGAAAGGAACGCATTCTTCGCAGGTGCAACGATTCCTTTCAACCCGAGACACAGAGGCGATGCTGAAATTTCCATGTTCCTTACTAAAGAGTCGCTTGCTGCCCAGTTGTTGCCAACAGAAAAAGCTTTGGTTCCTCCAATGGTTTGGCGGAATTCACTGACACACTTCTTGCAAATGCACCCGATTCTGAAAATGCGTTTCGTTTCCAGCGAGGGCAAAAAAAAAACAAATTCCAAAGTTGCTAATCAGGCGTGCATGGTTTTCTTTTTGCTTCCGCATGCAATGAAAAAAAAAAAAAAGGGGGCAGGTGGAAAGAAAACGAAAACAAAAAAGCAGGTGGAGTCACAATCAGGAATGACATTTATTGTCCCGTAAATAACGAGTGCAAACCAGCTCGCACTATCGCTGAGGCTCCCTCCCCGAAATGGAATGCGGCAATTATGAGGAGAGCCGTGGCCTTTTCTGCCGCAGCCTGTCGGCACTACTGTTGGGACACAACAACATGTCTGCCTAAACAACACGATACATTTATTTAATTCAAGAAAAAAAAGAAAGAAAGAAAGTTGAAAAATGAATTCCAGCGCAGACCTGCAGGCGTCCTCAGTGAGACAAACTGGAGATAAAAGATGCAGATTTATGTCTTTTCACAAAAATGTGCCGCACCTCTTTTCTTGTCAACTCAGTCTCTGCTATGTCAGACCCCACCCACCTCACACACATACACACACACACACACACACACACACACACACTTGCTCACACATACATACACACCTGAAACTCTTTTGTTTCCTTCCGTTCTCATTCACGTGGCAGATTGTGGTCGATGTGCCTGCGCTTCACTTTCACACTGTGACTCATGAACAGAAAAAATGTGTGTGTGTGTGTGTGTGTGTGTGAGTGTGTGTGTGTGTGTGTGTGTGTGTGTGTGTGTGTGTGTGTGTGTGTGTGCAGGGTTGGGTATTGTTATCGTGGCTCTGTATGAGTCACTTCCTTTTTATTTTACTCGCTACAGGTGGCAGTTGAGGCCGTGTCAACAACAACAAAGTCCATTTTTTTCTATCCACCCCCTCTTCCGCCCTTGCACACACACACACACACACACACACGCACGCACAACAAACACACATACAAAATCTTGCCAGTCCAAGCTCACACCTCTAACAACACACTGAATGGAAAAGTTCACGTCTGTCAAACGGGGGATTTTGTTGGGTTTTTTTGACTGAAAAGCAATTTGAATGAGCTCCGATCTCTCTCTCTCTCTCTCTCTCTCTCTCTCCCCTCCCAAACCCCCCGGCCCTCCCCCCGGCCCTCCCCCCGGTCTCTCTCTGTGTCTCCCTTTCTCGTGGCACTAAACATCTAAAAAAAAGGAAGGGACAGACTCGGCCTCCACAGCGTCACTGCGGTGCTTGATAATAATTCCCCCTTCCTCTTTGCTAACTTCACTGCTCGGCAAATGGAAACTGGGTTACAAGAAAAAAGCCCCACTGTGACGACCCATTTCCAGTTCCCTTCCCACAAACTCGGACTCACTTCCTCCTGCGTCAAAACCAGTATCTGTGCTGTGTGTATGTGTGTGTTTGGGCGGGTCAAGTGACAACGTCGCGCCGTTGAAAGTTTACCAACAAACTGGCTTTTGTTCACTGTTGGCCATCTGATAGCAGTTAGCGGTGAGATAATGCTAATGTTAATTCACTGGAAAACAAACCTCTGGCTGCAACGTTCATAAATTGCTTGGCCCCCCCTAACATCGTCAGCTGAATGTTGACGGTCCCTATTGCAAGTCCGGGTGTGACGACCTGCAGGGAGCCGTTTTGTTTTGGACGCTAGCGCAGTGCAGAACTACACCTAGAGGTAAAATTACCAGGCAACAATTTACCCAAAACACACGTGACTTTTGAAATGTCTGCAGGAAATGTGGCTGCAATTTCTGAATCGTGAGTTTAAAAAAAATGTTGTTGACTCATGGATGAAGTTTTGTTATTCGTCATTTGAATTTCGAGGAACCTGTTCACTCCACTTCGATTAATTGGCCAAGATTTCAACAATCCAATCCTAAACTCTACTCAGCTTGACGCTAAACCTGACCGTCAACAGAACTAACTAGCTCGTTACCGTGGTTGCAACAATGATGATAACTGATGGATGCTAATTGAGCCCAGATCCCCCTGATTATTGTTAAGCAGCAACAATCTGTCACGTTCCAGTAGACGGCTACTGTCGCTCTGCCGGCCAAACCCCATGGTGTATTTTAATGTGTGTGTGTGTGCGCGCGTGTGCGTGCGTGTTTGTGTCTCTGTGTGTGTTTACGCTACCACCAAGCACTCATTCATCCGGCTGTGTGTGGCCCTGTCTGCACCCGGTGACCACGGAGGGCGAAACTTCACGTGCGTGAGCTCATCCTCGGCGACACGGTCACGGCTCCCCACTGGGCCTGCCTTTTGTTCCGCCGTCGCCGCTGTGCACATAGTCCAGCGCCGACCGCCCACGTCGGGACAGTACGGCACTGACAGGGAGGCGGTTTCTCTTTTATTGCAGCGGTCGCTCGCTTGGAAGACTGAAAAGATGATTTAGCGCAGCGGCTGACGGCTGTGTCTGCTGGCTGAAGCCAGTTTTGGCTAGCCTGAAGCGTAGCCTCCTGCCTTGGGACAATTCTCATTAAAACACATTACCGTGGAGAGCATCTGAGAGGAATTTCTCCAGAGAAAGGCCGCATTTCAACAAAGCAACTCATCTTTCGTGGCATTCTATCGATTCCGGAAGGACAGAGTGTTTCCTTTTCACTCCTTTCCATAGGTCAGGGTCGTCCTCGGAGGATAAGGCGGCGGGGATCCGGTGAAAGACTCCCTGCAGGCAGGTGTTCAGCTGCCTGGGAGACTTTGAATTAGGACCAGCCGGGTGAAGGACATACCAACCAATCAGATCCCAAAGGGACAAAATAAGTATCTCAGCTGTTGATTGGACCACAACTGGCCACCTGCTGATGTGCTGTCTTCGACATACCAGAGCGTTAACTGTTGTGTTAGCTGGCAACTGTTGTGCGTTCGGGGTATCTCATGACAGGATGTGGCTATTTTTTCTCTTTCGCCACGAACATTTTTTGCCCAACAAACGATTTAGACTAAAAACTGTTCTCAGATTCCGGGATTCCCATGAAACTGCATATTCAACGAAAATGAAACCACAGTATTTTTCCAATTGTCCACAAATGGCACAAGAAAGCCTGCGACTTGAGTGTTGATGGTCTGGTGCTGATGAAGAAAAAAAAAAAAAAAAAGACAGCTTAATAGTGGCGCTCGAGACCAGAAGGTAGAAAGTTTGCGGTGGCGACCTTTTCGTCTTTGTGCTGGATTCTGGGTGTGCGGCACGTTAACAATGTGTGTCAACGACTTTAAAAAGCTGAGTTGTAAAGGTCGGCCAACGAGGACTGAGAATATTTGCGGTAAACATTTGGGCTATGTACCACACAGGCCACTCCCCCTTTCTTTCTTTTTTTGTCTCTTTTCACCTTTTGGCTAGAGGCCAAATACATACGTCCAAGTTGATTCGTAACAACTGATACAAAAAAAATGATTCTCCTCTGCGTCCCATCCGCTCAACTGCTCTGGACGTTTGACACCACAAGCGTGAATTGCGCTACAGTCGTCGCTGTTGTTATTTTGGAAAATCCAAGCGGCCGTCCAAGGCTTCCTGGAACCAACCAGCCGGCCAGTCAGGGTCCAACCAGCTTCATCCTGCACAAGTTGATGTTTCAACACTGCAGAATTTCCACCGTGTGCGTGAGTTCAACACCACCCGTCTGGTCTCTGGAGGACCTTTGGCGTCGATGCACGTGGACGAGCCGATCACTGACGCTCCTGCAACGCAAAGAAATGAGTCATTGACTAAAAGTTGCCGTCAACAGTAAACCATGTGTTTTGGGGTTTTTATTTTTATTTTTAGCTCACCATCGAAGAACATTCCGTCTCGTTCGCCCAAGACGACCATGGGCTGCTGATCATCCGCTGATCAGCCTTCGTCCTCGCCGTGCGTTTGCAGTCACATGCCAGCCGAGATGACATTTCCAGGATTTTCTAAAAAACAATTTCCGTCGCCGCAGATCCAGCAAGGTCTTGGTTGGGGGGAAATTTGCCGGTTAGAGTCGTGTTACTGTTTTGTTTTTTTTTAGGCAACGAGTGAAACTGTGTGCGTACTGAGCAGGTGGTGTCACCTCCTGTGTGGTGACCCAGACAAAAATGCGATGTGTTAAAAACCTTCAAGTTATGCTCAGTAAAATGCCGAGGCCGCTGTCAAAACACAAACTAGAGGAAAACACGAAACCTGCTGTTGGCAACGCCTCTGAATTGGAGACTCTAAACACACGCAAAACAACACACAACAACACATTTCAACATTTTCAATGCAAGATCGACTCAAAGTGGACTGATAAAACTCAACTTTTGGTCCAGTTTCACACTATTTTAATGACATAACCAAACTAAAGTTTGAAGCAGTGTCTCGGAATACCATCTCACTGAAACCTGGCACTGGAAAAAAATCCCCATGAAAATTTATAAGTTTCCTGTGTAAAACAAAACGCAACCCAATCTTTTGTGTTTCGTGCTATGGCCGTTGTGTCGGATTTCAACGTCTCTCTTTGGCCCACTTTGCTCGACATGCGCGACGTGTCAGAGTTTTATCACAAAGCCAAGAAGTGAAGATTTAAAAAAAAAAAAATCATTACCAAATGCTGCTTTTAGCAGCAGTTTTTTAAGAGGTGTTTCTGCCTATGTTTTGTATATTTGTAATGTGACTATTGCGAGCGTCTGACGATTCTCTTTCTCTCACAGCTGCTGGGCCTCAGTCAAAGCCTTGACAAAGCCAAAACACACAAACGTCCTCTCTCACTGTCTCACTTTCTACCTGGCTGCCTTGTGAAGGTGTGCAGGGCGACCAGGAGGAACCTGCATGCCTGCACACAGCGAGCAAAATTGCATATGAAAATAAAACCTCTTCCAGCGCTGATGAACCTGCCACTCACGACCGATCGTGTCCATTTTTTACTGAGCGACGCATGACTGAGCGCAAGCAATGAAACGCATTACGTTTTATTGGCAGAAACAAATTCCCTGAACTCGCACTGCTGTGGTGCATTTCTCCGCACCTGCAGATTTAATGACCGGTTCTATTTATCATTGATCGTCTTGCAAGAAAGGAGGCCACGCAGGCAGGCCGTCACACGGGGATCATTCCTGCGTCACTTGACACAAGTTGCGCAACAACCTGGCCGAGGTCGCTCTGCTGCCGCTGCGGGGCACCAACTTATGAGAGCAGGTCGAGAGGGGGCGGAGCCTCCTGCAGGATTCCTCTGTAAACTGTGAAATGGCAACGTGCAGGACGGCGCAAAAAAAAACAAAACCGCACGTATGGAATCCAACCGCCGCTGTAGCCGCGGGGGAGGTACGAAAGGGTTGGGGGGAGTGGGAGGGGAAGGGGCCTGGGCGTGGCCGCTGACACTGAGGTCTATTCATTCCTGCTGCGGCTCACCTGCTAAAGGTTGAACCTCAGAGTGGGTCGGCGCCTGCAGTGCCTCTTGCATAAGACGAAGCCGCCATGGGAACCGAGAGCAGGCGCTCTGCAGAGCGCCCCCCGGGGGGTCGGAGGCATGCATTCATCACCCAGGTGTGGGCGGAGCTGCCCAGTCCCACCAGTCAATCTGTCAGAAAACATGGTCATCAGCCAAAGGAGCAACATGTGTGTGCGAGATTGTGCGGCGAAAAATAACTTTGCAAACGTTGCGTTGCAGCTTTCCGGGGGAAGCCGTTGCAACGCTGCAACGAGCCTGCGACGAGCCAGCAGCCGCTGGCCAGAGAGCGCCGGGCTGCGAGCGTCTGTCTGGACGACCCGCCGAGGCCCCTGGAACTCGTTGAACTCAAACACTCGCAGCCACATCTGCGACGTTGCGTAACCCGACTTCCCTGGTTCCTGCTGACATGTTGGCGGAGGCCCCATGAACTTCAGTCGCATCTCGGACAAAAAGCGTTTCACCGGTGTTGCAGTTCCCACTTTCTTCAACAGTGGGAACTGCATCTTGCTGATGCAGCAATGCCCTGTCATCTTTTTGGCTCTTTATCCAGTGAGGAATCTCCCCAAAAACACAAAAGCGCTTTTTAAAGCACATTTCGTGAAACCAGGTTCCAGAGAGGGACAGTTTTGAAAACCCCTTACAGCACCACATCTGGCCTGGCATGAGTACTGCAGTGGTTTTCAGTGGTTCCATCTAGACCATAGGGCCAGCAGCTCTGGCAGTGATTTTGGATTGCCTCACGGGCCAGACTTTGACGCCACCACTATTATACAGCACATGTCCCGCCAATACTACAAATCCCAGAATGAATTGGTTTGCTGTTCTTTTATTTTGAAATGTATTATTAGCCTGTGGACAAAGGATACTGTTGAATTTTAAATCAACAGTAGAATGCAAATTAAAAAGGCAGACAATTTTTATTTACTTTTTAATTATTCTGAAAAAAAAATTCAATTTGAAATTTGATTTTGCAAGTGTGCAATATGAAGTTATTTATTATATAGTATTAAGCTTTACTTGTTCCATATTCAGTGTTAAAGCAAAACTTGATGGGTCCATGTAAAAATGTTCACTGTCATATCTGGAGGAAGATTTTTTATTTCGATAAATATCAACGCCCACGAATTTGTGCAACTGTGGATTTGAGTTTGACAACCCTGATCTAGACACTCCGACATTTTTTAAGCTAACTTCAGAAAGGCTTTTAATAGATATTTTGAGGACCATTGGATGAGAAAATTATTGCTTGGTTGTTGTTTTACGCAGGTTAAAGCTGGTGGTGTTTTCTTTCTTTTTTTTTGTCTTTCCAGGAAGCAGGTGAGCAGCGGAGATGTGGAACTCTGTGACGTCTGCCGGCGTCTCAGGTTTCCGGCGTTCACACGCATCATCTGAGACGGTTGCCACGCCTCCCCCCCCCCCCCCCCTCCACCTCGTCCTCCTGCTGCTCCAAAGAAAAACTTCTCCCCGTTATCGCTTCCCAAAAGAAAATATTTGTCTGCAGCTCCTTTTTGATAAGAGCTCCTAAAAGTGAAGCGTCGGATAAAGCCTCCTAATAAAGTTTCCTCCATCTGTCTCGCTGCAGCCGTGCAGCACCTGTTCGCAGCGTCCTCCCCCCCCCCCTGCCTGTTGTCCCCTCTCCTCCCTCATCCGCCTCCCGTGTTTGCCAAAGATGCGGTGGCGGCGGCGGCCTCGCAGTAATTCCTCAGGTGGGTAAACAAGGCGCTGACGTCACGGCTCGCCGAGTGTCAACACGGGAGGCGGAGCCGCTCCCAGGCCGCTGCCATCACGCCGCTGTTTACACTGAGGGGTGCCCCCCCCCAAACTCCGCAGTGGAATTTTACCGCTGAGGGACGAGCGGCAGTCCGGAGGGTCCAGACACTCGGTCAATTCATCTCATATTTAGTGAGTTCTTTGTGTGCGTTGTGATCAGATGAAATAAGATGTGACCTCAAGCAAAAATCTCTTCAGTGGGATTGTAGAACAAAAATAATCTGCTTCATTTTTTTTTTTGTTCACAACAGGGGTCACAGAGGTCAAAATATTAGTGCAGAAGCAGTTTTTGGCCAATTCATGAAGTGAAAAATTCAGCAGCGCCACCGTCTGCAGATCTGAACCAAATCCAGGTTTTGTCCTCAGCCGCTGCCGTCATTCATCCGGTCTCAGCAGCTGCTGCAGTGCGGCGGGACGATGCTCCTCGCCACGTGTCCTCAGTGTCCTCAGAGGAAGCGGCGATGCCCCGAGAGTCGGCCGCCAGGAAGGAAGGAAGGGAGGGAGGGAGGAGCGGCCGGGCTTCATTCATAAAAGAAAGAAAAGAGCAACTGAGTATCTGAGGAATAAATCGGCTACACAAACAGTTTGGACTCATGAGGCCGACCTTTGATCGCAGGATGGTTCAGGCCGTTCTTCCTTATCTCGGTGTTTGTAGTTTTTGCGAGATTTCCGAGATGCGTCCGGCGTTTCGGGACGTTTTTATCTCATCTGATGATGTGCGGGGGGGTGGGGGGGGGGGGCTGAGATGTGTCACGCTGCCGCTGGAGACAGGAAGTGACCCGCAGACGGCTCGCGGAGAAAGTTAAGAGGAGTCAGGAATGGCGGGAACAACGGAATTCTGTCGCTGGCGTTCCCACCCTGCCATCCAGGGGACGCCGCAGACGGATGACACGCCGCGCATGCTTCCGCTCAGAGTCTCACACACACGCACACGCACACACACACACACGCACACGTGCACTCAGTTATCAAAGGGGAGAAGCCAACAGTGAGGGGCTAGCATGATGTCTGGCCTCTGCTAAGCTAAAACCTTTTTGCACCCAAAACTTTCCAAACTGACCTCAGCTGTTTGTCTAATTCCTTAAAATGGACCCTGAGGAAGGAGGAAGTTCACCTGAAATAAACGTAGCCACCTTGGCTACGCTTCTCAGGATGGAGACCAGGTCATCCCTCAGCGTTAGCATTCCGTTAGCCGCAGGGGAAGTCTGAGCTTCAGCTCTCCTGCCTTATGACGATGGCGCTAGTTCCCTTTTTTTCAAGACAACAACACAGCAGAATTGACGATCCCAAATCAATTTTTCCACATTTTCTTTTATTTTTGGTCCTGGTGCCATTTTTAGGACTGTATCACGGGGGGGAGGAAAAACAAATTGCGTCACAGAAAACGAATGGTGCGGTGGGGGATTGCGCACACTGCACAGTTTTATAATTGTGTAAAAGGCCCCGTGGAGTCTTGTGACTGCGGGAGCAGAAATGAAAGCTGCGCCGCTGCCTTTTTGTTCCTCCTCCAGCCAGAAGACGGACGCACGAAGACCTTTCTGCAAATTCTGCAAGTTTTACCCTCGTCTCGGGCTCTCGCTTCAGCAAGACACCCGAGTTGTGCGCCGGTGGAGACGGCCAAGGTTGGTTTTCGCATGCAGATGCAGATGAATCATAAGAGCCTGAAACAACTGTTGCATTGAGTGGCAATCCCAATTAGCATGCAGTGTCAAAACCGATGATGGACTGGTGCATATGACCTCTTAAGATCTAACATAAGATTTGCATCTTTTAACCTTATTTAGTCAAGTCAGATTCTCTTCAGCCTCATTTTAGCTTTTACACAACTGCAGGAAAAGAAAAAAAAACACACAGCTGAAACAAAAACAATGAGAACAGCTCACCAGGTTTTAATAATAAGACCAAAAAGAAAAAAAAAATTACTCTTGGCTCCCACTCTGCATGCGTCTGCATTGTGCTATGTAGGCCAGGCGCGGTCCAGGCCTCATGCACAGAGTTCAGCAGGTTCACGCTGGCCGCCCATCGCACTCGCTCCGTCGGTCGGCCGGTCGTATGGGAACCTCATCAGAACCTTCGCCATCTCTTCCAGGCCGTTCTGCTATAACAATCAAGGAAGGGGAGGGAGGGAGGGAATAGAAAAAAGGTCTGTCTGGACTTCCTGATATGGGGTTTCCCAGGGAAGAGCTGCTTTCAGGGCCATGACATCAGCGGCAGCCACACAGAGGTGTTTTGATTCAGCCGGAGGAGGAGAAGCTGGTGGGAAAACCCCCTCCGCTCCTCTCAGGCACCACAACAATGCAGTGGCCAGGGCCCCAGTTCCCTCGACCCACAATGCAAATCAACTGTAAACAGTGTTGTAGGGGTTGGGGGGAGGGGGGGGGGGTGAGTGGGTATGGGAACGAACAATAACAGATCAGCTGGAAAAAAACAAGAGATGGAAAAAAAATCAGATTTTTTTTTTTCTATTTTTACTCCTCCTCAAGATGTGGGGATTTTTTTAAAGTGTTCCGCAGTTGCGGGGTTTTTTTTTTTTTTTTTTGTCTTGTTTGGTTTTTTTTTTTTTTCATTCGGCGCACAGGTGAGTTTCGTTTCCCACGTGAATCCGAATCAGCCTGACAGGTTCCTCGCTCGCTCGCCTTCAAAACAAAAACAGATCAGCTGATTGTCAAAGGGCAAAAAAGGAAAAGGAGGGAGTGAGAGCGGGGGGGGGGGGGGGAGGAGGAGGAGGGAGTGGGGGGGGGGGCGGGAGGGAGGGACTCTCGATCCCTGTGGGAAGTTTGAAATAATCCCACCGGCAACATTCTTCAGCAGTGACTGGCAACAGTGTCACTGGGGCTGTTTGTGTGACGGCAGTTTAATATGTCACCACTGTCTGTTTCCCACGTGGATAAATGTGTACAGACCCCCCCCCCCCTTCCCCACTCCCCCCCAACCCCCCTGTGCGTCCCTGTCCCCCCTCCCTCTGCTAAAAAACAACCCCCACCCCCACCCCCCACTCAAGCCCTGGTCTACCCTTAACCTCCGTGGGAAGGTGACACCAACCGCCTTCTTCCTGCTTCAGCACATTCCTTTCTATCTCTCAGTCAAGTCCCACCGGGTCCCCTGCCCCCCCTATCTTCATCCCCTCACCCCTTAAACCCATTACAGCACCAGCGGAAGGGCAGTGCCAAGGGTGAAGTGGCGAGGATGGATAATATTTAGATCAAGCACGAAGGAAGCAATAAGAAAAATTTTTCCTTTGTTGCAGGGATTGGCTGCGTTAGATGTTAGCTTCAGCAAGCTATCAATAGCTGAATTTCACGCTAGCATCGTTCTAATTTCATCCAAACCTGTTTTTTTCTTTGTTCTTTTGTTCTTATTAGCTGAGTTTTCTGTGCAGGCTTTTAATGTGCAATTTCAATACAATTTCAGGGGAAATATTTAAGGGAAATAACTTTTTGAACACTAAAAAAACATTTTAGCCAAAAAAAAAAAAAGTTTGTACACCGGCTTGTTTGTTTTTTTTTCTTTTGGAAACTGTCTGGTTGGAAACAATTTTGTAGAAAATAAAAAATCGACACGTGGAAAACTGAGCAAAAAAGTCCCTTCATGGAAATTGGAGGCATTGATTTGTGTTTTTCATTTGAAAGGGGGAAAAACCTTCTGAGCGTTTCATCTGCGTATTTCAAACAGACATTTCCTGAAACTGAAAATGGCCAAAGAGTCGAGAGTAAAAGCCAGCAAACTTTATCGCGACCCAAAAAATGCTACTTTAAAGTCACGAGGAGAAGAAAACATTTTCCGTGGTGGTTTTATTCCGGGCGTGCGCTACACCCTGCCAAGTTTGCACAACAAACACATACAGGAACCTTCGTATTGGACGCTCCTTTGTTAGCAAAGGGATCCAGGCAAAGGTCAACTTCCCTTCAGTGGACGAAGGTAATTCATCACGATTGCATTTTTATAATGAACATCCTCTGTCCAGTGGAGGATGATGTAATTCCGGAGCGCCCGCTCGCCCGTGCGTAATCTCCTCTGTCAACAGAGGCGCTGCCGATGGGAACCAGAGGGATAAACAAGGAAGCGACGGTTCCTCTTCCCTCTGGAACCTCGGCCTGGACGGCTATTATAGTAACCGCTGGCAACCAGCGAGGCATCCAGCCAATTTCACACTCCGATTATACCCTCCTCCTCCACACGCCGCCGCTGTCGCCGTAAACAAACCGCACATGGCTCCATCAGTGGTCCGGCTCCCTAATTGAGACAAGTGGGGATAATTTCCTGGAAGACCTCCTTGATTGGTGCTGGACAGGTATGCCACATGACCTCTGAACCCCAGAATCTGGCCTGTGCTGACATGAAAGTTGACCCGCGGCGACCTTCAGGGTCTTCGGCGGGGATTTCTGCGGCGCTTTCCCACATTGGCTCCCCCCTTTGATGTCAGTAGGGACCTTTTCCCATGGCGGCTCTGGCCAGTCAGGTCCGAGGAGGAGGAGGAGTGGGGAGAGGAGGTGGGGGAGGAGGAGGAGGAGGAGGAGGAGGGGGACGGGTTAAGAGGCTACCTGAGGAGAGGTCAGGCCACACCGAAGCTTTACCCACCACACAGCCATTCCTTCATCCTATGAGACACCTCCAAAAATAACCCCCCCCCACCACCCTCTCCCCACACACACACACACACCCCGACCTTCACTCTCAAAGTTTTCCTTCTTTGGTCATAGTCAAAAAAAAGGCCTGGGTGGCTAATTTGGAAGTGCGTCAGATAGTGTTTCACCGTTTGTGTTTGTGTTTGTGTGCAGTGGCGGTCGGGCTAAAGTGACTTCCAGGGGTCTACCTCATTCCCCACCCCCCCCCCCCCACCCCTCCCCAAGCCAGGGACAGCTGCCAAACATAACTTTCTCCGCTATTTCAACCGTGAGATCATGCGATCAACGAGAGGCAACGAACCATCGGAGACAGTTTTGGGAAAGAAAAGAAGACCGCAACCCCCCCGAGAGGAGGAGTGAGAGGAGGAGGATTCCATCGGCTGCTCGATGTTTCCTGGCGGAAAATAAAATGGGGAAAGGGGAAAAAAAAGAGAGAAAACAAACCCAGTCAGTTCACAAGCATGTAGTCTTTGGTGACAAGGAGGGATAAGGACCCATTGTCTGGCAACCCAATCAACATAACTGACACGGACAGGCTTTGTTTGTGTGTCGGGGGGGCGGTCGCCCCTCCCACTGAGACACACACCACTATCATGACCCTCCACTAATTACAGGCTAATCTTTGTCAATCACTGTCAAGTCTCACACACACATGCAGACACACACAGACAGACAGACACACACACACACACCTGGCTGTGTTCCACTCTTGAGCCAGGCCATCGTATTGCTGAGATGACACAAACATGCAAATAGCCTCTTGAACTGTTGCCACTGCTTTGAGTGATTTTAACTCTGGCGCCCCCGGTGGCTGATGATGATGTTGATGACAACGACAACGATTTGTTTATTACAACCGCCGGGGAAATATCCTTTTTTTCCACCCACATGAAAGCCGTGCCTCCAAAATTAAAAGCTGGGCTGTGCGTCTTTACAGTCGCGCAATGGCGTCTCTGAGACGGCCAATTACGGGAAAAAATTGCACCGCACGCGTCTAATTGGTAGTTGTAAATGATCTGCGCTGGCGTCGGCGTCGGTAGAGACTCTCGCAGCTTCCGCCTCCAAACACGTTCATTCAGTTCATTTGTTCATTTTTTTCGAAAGGGGATGTTTCGAGGGAGAACGTCGCTACTCTCAAGCTGCCAAAATCAATTCGACCAGCAGGGGGGGCAAATAAAAACACACGGCTAAAACTGGAAAAACCGTGCTTTCGCTTCGCGACATCCCATCACATCTCCGCAGTCTCTTCAATTAGCCTCCGCTCAAAGTATCGCTAGCCGCCCCTCCCCCGCCTTTTCCAGCCAATCGTTTGTCCTGCCACCAGCTGTGAGCCAGCAGGTGGGATCTGCAGGGGCGGGGGTGGGGCAGACCAGGTGTCCGGCAGGTCGTCGTGACTGATGGAGCGCACAACTGTGTCGAGTGCAATCAATGTTTGTTTGTTTTTTAACGACACCCACGGAGGTGAGGAGGTAAAAAAAAAAACAACACAAAGACGTTTGTCGTAAAAGAACCGGAGGGGATCTTCAACGACGCGGTGGTTGAGGGCAGTCGCAGTCAGTGGTGGCAGTAAGTGAAGGAGGCGGTGCGAGGTGGGGCGGGGGGCGGGGGGGTTGTCTGAGCCGGGGTCAAGGGTGTCGTTTACGGCGAGGCCAAGACAGCCCGGCGTTGCACAAAAAGGAAACTGACTTTATTTAGCGGCGTGACGGGGAACACGGGCTGCTTCCAGTAACGTGACATCGGGGGGGGGGGGTTGCGTAGAAATAAAAACGTCTCGCCGCTGCAAATAAACGGCCGGCGTGAGAGTCGCGAGTGGTCTCGAACTGTTCAATCGCGTTTAAAAAAAGGAGAGAGGAGGGAAAAAAAACGTCTCTGCCTTTTTTGGGGTTTTGTTTCACTTGAGCGTTTCTCGGTTTCCTCATAGTTCACCTTGCAACAACATGGGGGACTAAATTGGTGGTTGTGAAACCTTCCACTGTGAACCGCTTCAATTTATCAGGAAAGAGGAAGTTGTTCAAAGAAACATTATGTAAGCCGCAACTTTTTTTTCTTTTTTTTTTTTTTTTACTTGACCGCCGCCGCGGCTGCGGCTACCTCTGTATTGTTTTATCTTCCCTTTTAGAGAAAAGCGGCTGTTTGACGGACGGCGAGAAAACCTTTATCGGAGGAGAAGTTTAGTTTCGCCGCACCGCATGAGGAACCTGTCGGAGTCTCGGGGGGCGGGGGGAAGTGAGACTTGGGGCTGGGGGTGAGATTGGAGGGTGGTGGTGGGTGGGGGGGGGGGGGGTGACCGGGCGGAGCAGCTGGCGGTCTTCAAGCGAGCGCCGCGGCTAATCGTCTGTCCTCTTGACGGATGAGCTTAGGTGGGCCGTCACCCGAGCCGCCCTGCTGATCACGCAGGATGCGGCGCTGCGCTGTGCTATGCTATGCTATGCTATGCTATGCCATGCCATGACATGCAAGCGCGATGAGCTCACTTTCGCACCCGCCTCCTCTGGAGCGTCTCAGCTTTCGCGCGCCTCTCCGACGGCCCTGTGCCACCAGCGTGCTGCGTGCTGCGGAGCATGCGTCGCGTCGCGTCGCACTTTGGGCTGCAGAAGCGCAACTTTTCCTCCGGCCCGCAACTTGCCAGTAACGTGGTTTTCAAGTAGCCCGGCACCTGATTTGCAAATTCCCTGCAGAGCACGTCGGAGGAATTGCAGGAATTTGCCCTCGGGCCTGCTGAAAGCATGTTTGGACATCCTCTCATCTCCCCTCCCCTCAACCACTTAAACCGACAAATAGCTCGAAAAGAAAACTACTTTCCTTTGGACCTGAAGGCCTGCTTCTCCTCCTCCTCCTCCACCTCCTCCACCTTCTCCTCCTCCTCCTCCTCAAGTAAATGATCTGTGTTGGCTTTGATGGGGCTGCTGGTGCAAATGTGGTTGTGCACTTCAATGCGACTTTAATGAACAGTGCAAGCTTTAGCCTCTTGGTTCACTTCTGAGTTTTGAGTTCTAACTCAACGATCATCGAATCAATTGAGTTACTTGAATTATTGTTAAGATAGTTTCTGTGTTGCAGGGTGTTTTCAAAGGGATCTTCAAGATCCTCAAGGGCAGTTTTTGCAAATTGGGAAAAGTAAAAGGAATGTAAGTTGAGGATGTAGCCACAGAATTCAGTGAGGTGTCTGTGAATCTCTAGAATGGTTACCTGAATTCACAGCATATTCTTTATTCTTACTTTACTTGGTAGTAGTAGTATGTTGCAGTGGAAGGACAGGATGGTGAATGGGACTGGGAAAGTAACAGCGATCTAAATATGAGTAGTAACACAATTTACAACCCCACAGTTTTGTAATTCATTCACCTGATATGAATTTATTTTCACACATTGAATTTTGTCCTCTGGCCAAGACATCCGAGCGCTGAACCCATTGCTGCTACTGACTGAACAACAACAACACGCTGCGTTCAAAGTCTGTTCTAATTAATGAATTGCCATTAATCAGTTTTTTGTTTTTGATCCCACCCCCCCCAACCCCCCCACCCCACCCTGCCCCACCGTTCATTTCCTCGCCTACGTCAACGCTGTGTGTGTGTGTGTGTGTGTGTGTTGGCGGCGGTGGTTGTTGGGGCGGAGAGACGCAACATGTCGACTTTATTATTGTTTACAACGGAGCATGAAATGTTGGAGAGAGAGAGAGAGAGAGAGAGAGAGAGAGAGAGAGAGAGAGAGAGAGAGAGAGACTCCTCTATCTCCCCAGTGGTAAAGTGCGCGGGAAAAGGAGGGCGGAGAGAAGGTGGTGGGGGGGTAAATGGAAGCCTTTTATCTCCAGTTTCCCACATCCTGTGAGCTGCACCGAAACGCGGCCACCCAATTTGAAAGAATGCGCAGAATGCGGCCCATTCTCTGCCGCGCTTTGATGGGGGAGGAGGTGCAGGGAGGGGAGGTGAGTGGTGGGGGTGTGCGGGGGAGTGGGGGCTGCATTGTCTGCAAAAAAAGAAAAAAAAAGACTTGGCTGCCTGCAAACTTTGGTGTTTAATGTGAAAATAATCAGGTAAGTGGCTGGCGAGGGTCTGCTGGAGGCCGCCTGGCGAACTGTCTCCCCCCTCCCCCTCCCCCGACACCTCCTCCTCCTCCTCATCCTCCGACCCCCGCTCCCCGCCCACCCCCTCCGGCACCGCCACCTTTTGTCTGGGAGAGACAAGGAGCTTCTTAGCGCCATGTGGTCACCATGTGCTTGCAGAAACAACACACACACACAGAATTTAAAAAGAAAAAGGGGGGGGGCGGGGGGGTGAAAAATGAAATAATGCAACGCTGTGTTTGCAGCAAGATTTAATGGCACTGGGAGTTGAGATGAGTTGAGTTGAGTGAAGGCGGTGTTTTTTTTTTTTTTTTTTTTAACTTGTTCAAATTATAGATCCCTTCTGTCTCCTTCCCGCGAAAAAAAGGCAGACCGGAAGTACCGGGGCCCTCCCTTCGACTTGAATTCAGCATTCTTACTTTAGACCTCCACCCCCTCCCCCTTTCTTTCTTTTCCTCGCGCGGTTTTTTGTTTCCCGCCATGTCTGTGTCTGGGCCGTCCCCCCCAACCGGTTTGAAGCGCTGGGTTTCTTATTTTGATTCGGCTGCCTCGCCTCACCATTGGCTGTCTCTGGCGGAAGGGGCGGGCTGTCGTAGTGACGCACCAGTCCGCCTGTTACTACCAAATCTTGTGAGCTCGAACCGCACAACCCGCCGCCGTTTCCACGAGCCGGTCGGTGTCTGACGGAGGCAGAGCTCGCGCGCCGCCAAATCCACCTCGTTTGTTTACAAATCAGCGCTCGTGCCTCACGGTCGCGGGACTGCGTTTCGCTCGCGCGGAAAGGACTCTTACATTTTCCCCGCTCTGGATCTTTATTACTATTATTATTTTTGTGTGTTTTTTTTTTTCTACCGTTCGAATGAGAGGATCGCCGCATTTTGTGTGTCTCCGCAACGTGGACCTCTGACGTCGGCCTCGGACTCTTACACAAACATTTTTTTTGTTGCTGCCGCCGTTGGTCGCTCGCTGCCTCGTGGCTCCTTGGATCTATTTCTTTCTTTTTTTTGCCCTCCTAATCGGGAAGGAATGCTCATGCTGTCCAAGCTCAACTCTCTGGCCCACATCTCCAGCGACATGCCGGCGAAAATCCAGCTCCAAGTTCATCAAGGTTAGACGCCCTTCTTCACTCCTGCCTGCCTGCCTGCCTCGCTGCCTCCCTCCTCCCTCCGTGTTGTCATGGAGGACGGAGCTGCCGCCGCCAACAGCCGGCTGGGCGGATTTATTACTGTTTTTCGCTAAATTGGCGGCATTGAAAAGGGGGGAAATGTATTTTATCCCCCTTTCTCAATGCGGTTGTGGGCGTTTTGCCGCTTTGGATTCATTCGCGGAGGCTTTGTTATGGCTGCCGCCGGCTCACCGTGCTCTGTGTATGTGTGTGTGCGTGTAGCAGTGAAGGAGAAGGAGCCCTTCGAGAAGCTCTACCAGGTCGGAGCCGTGCTGGGCAGCGGCGGCTTCGGCACCGTCTACTCCGGAACCAGGCTGTCTGACGGAGCTCCGGTGAGTTCCGGTTCTCTCTCTTTAAATAATAATAATAATAATAATAATAATAATAATAATAATAATAATAATTAGAAAAAAATGTGGTTTTATTTATTTATTTATTTTATATTGTGATTGTTATGCTGTGCATGACGTGGTGTGTTTTTTCATGTTGCCAGGTCGCTGTCAAGCATGTGGCCAAGGACAGAGTCTCCGAGTGGGGAGAACTGGTGAGCCACCGCTTTATTCGCCTTTTGAGCGCAATTTCCAATATTGGAATATGTTCTGGATGGTGATGTTAACATTCCTATCCCTCGACCCCCCCCCCTTCCCCTTCCAGCCCAGCGGCTCCCGCGTGCCCATGGAGATCGTGCTGCTGAAGAAGGTCGGCACGGGCTTCCGCGGCGTCATCAAGATGCTGGACTGGTTCGAGCGCCACGACAGCTTCATCATCGTCATGGAGCGGCCCGAGAGCGTCAAGGACCTGTTCGACTTCATCACGGAGCGCGGCGCGCTGCCCGAGGAGCTCGCCCGCACCTTCTTCCGCCAGGTGCTGGAGGCGGTGCGCCACTGCCACAGCTGCGGCGTGGTGCACCGCGACATCAAGGACGAGAACATCCTCATCGACCTGCGCACCGGCGACATGAAGCTCATCGACTTCGGCTCCGGCGCGCTGCTCAAGGACACCATCTACACCGACTTTGACGGTGAGCATTTTTCTTTCCTTTCTTTTTTTTTTTTTTTCTCGAATCAGAATGTTCGTCGTCTTTGATCGTAAATGAGGGGGCGGAAAAGCGGAGGGGTGTGGGTGGAGATGGGGGGGGGGGGGGGGGGGGGGGGGACTCAGGGCTGGAACAGCGCCGCAGGAATTCCTCGGCTTGTTTCATCCCGTGGCCGCCGCCTCTGTCGCCCCCTAGCGGCACACAGCGGCATTTTTACAACTCAAAGTTTGTAAACAAAGTCACATGTCTGCTATCCCTCCAGCCGCCCCGCCCATACCCACGTACACACACACACACGCTTAGGCAGTCACGCTCCTCGGCACCTGAGCCCAAGATAACAGACCCAGCCGGCCAATCAGCTCCTCTGTTTATCTTTTTTTTTTAAGCAGATGACCGCCTTTCACTTTCGTTGGCAAAGAGAGAGAAGGAGAGACTGAACAAAAACAACATATTTACACACATGTGTGTGTACACACACACATATATATATATGTGTATGTGTATACACAAACATTTTTTTTGCATCAATTTTTCGAAATGTGAATTCTTTATTAAACGTTTCCTTCTTTTTCTGAACCCGACAGGCACGAGAGTTTACAGCCCGCCAGAGTGGATCAAGTACCACCGCTACCACGGCCGCTCGGCCACCGTGTGGTCGCTGGGGGTACTGCTGTACGACATGGTGTGCGGCGACATCCCCTTCGAGCACGACGAGGAGATCACCAGGGGGCAGGTGCTCTTCCGCAGGAGGGTCTCTGCAGGTGAGCTCAGACTCCAGCCAGCCTGGCTGTGCTGCCGAGTTTTGCTCGTTTGTTTTCGCTCCGGACTCACCCCTCTCCTCCTCCTCCTCCTCCTTCTCCTTCCTCCAGAATGCCAGCAGCTGATCAAGTGGTGTCTGTCCCAGCGGCCGGCCGACCGGCCCTCCTTCGAGGATATCGTCAACCACCAGTGGATGCAGAGCTCGCTGCCCTCCGCGCCGCTCACCTCGGCGCTGCAGGCTGACAAGGCCCCCGCGGAGATCCGGCTGCACAGCATCGGCCACGAGGCCGCCGCCTTCCTGCCCACCGCCGTGGCCGTAGGCGTGGCCCGGTGACTGGCGGCCGGCCCGGTCCCGGCGGGACTGTGCTGACCTGCACGAGAGAGACTCTCATCACCACGGGACTTTGTGTAAGCGAGGGAGGGAGGGGCCGCCCAACATGGCCCCTCCCACACACCCCCACCTTCACATCCCCGACGCCAACTACTTGACGGACCCGGACCGGCGCCGGGACGCCGAGCCGAACGCGGCGCCGGGACGCCGAGCCGACCGCAGCGCCGCGATGTGGCCCCGCCTCCGTCCCCGGAGTGGGAGGAGCCGCGGCGGCGCAAAGTGCCTTCTGCGAGATTGTTGGAGGAACCTGAGAATACTTGAATGACGCAGCAGCAGCAAAAAGAGACTCCGCCTCCTCCTCGACGGGCCTCCTTTTTGCTCTGGACTCTTAGAAGCTTTACATCTTGTTTTTCCTCCTCTATTCTGACGGGCCTAGATCAGTGAAGCCCGCCTCACCCACAGCCACTACCACCACCACCACCACTACTACCAATACTACGAGTACTGCGAGTACTTCTAGTGCTACTACTTCCTGCTACTCCGATGTCACCGTGGCAACCAGACAACCTCGACGAAAATCCAAACCATGGCACGAGATGAACACACTGGACGTACCTCACTCTCTGTAACTCCGCCTACACTCTACAAGCTCCGCCCCCCGGCAGCCCGCTTGCTCACCTCCACCTGAATGCACGCCACAATGCAAACCATACGGACACACCACCCTCTGCTCTTTGTTTTTTTTTGTTGTTGTTTTTTATTATTTTTTTTATTTTTACTGTTTTGACGTTCAACCAGTGCCTCACGCAGGTCTTAACGAGAATTCGGTGGAGACGAGAAATTGTACATATGGATAATGATGATAGTATTTATTATTGCTGTGACGTCTGTTCCACCGGTTTTGTTTTTTTTGATGAGCAAAGAATATATTTATTTATTTATGAAATTTTTTTTTTTTTTTTCCGCGGCTGAACCTGTGTGTGTGTTTCATTCCACCATCACTGAAGGGCCCACAAATGATTATTATTACTATTTAAAGAGACAAACAAACAAAAGAGACGAGTTAAAAGTTATTTTTTTGACCATATTTATGGCTTGAAATTTTTTTTTTTTCCTACAAAAAGGAGCAGATTTGTGTGTGAGTGTGTGTTTGTGTGTGTGTATATATTTTTGTAAATAATTCTGGGAAGCACCTCCATCCTAATGTATCTGAGCGTCTACTGAGGGTGACTGGAGTCGTGACTCGTGTGTGTGTGTGTGTGTGTGTGTGTGTGTGTGTGTGTGTGTGTGTGTGTGTGTGTGTGTGTGTGTGTGTGTGTGGGAGGAAGAGAGTGCGTGTGTGTGTGAGTGAATCAGAATTTCTAAGAATTTCAGCTTGGATTGCTGTTTTTTTTTTTTTCAGATTCTCTTGTTCCATCAATTTAGAAATTGTAAATTATGGTAGAAACTATTTTTATACGATTTCAATAAATATTGTTTTTTTAAAACGATGACCCCCCCCAGACTTCCTGTCTCTTCTTGTCTTTCTCTCACTGCTGTGGCTGGTCGGCGAACAGACTGGAGTCAAAGCAGCGGTTCAAAGTGTAAAAAAATTAGACTTTGTTGAAGGAAAAAAACACTTTTTTTTTTCTTTTTTTTTTAAATGCAACAACAGATTTGGGTTGAATCGGTTGCGTCACAGGCGGCTGGTTTCCTGTCGGAGGAGATAAAGGCGATGCCGCTTATCTCCACATCGACGAGCGCGGGCGTAAACAAAGAAAAAAAAAAGACAACGCGCCACGGCTTTGATCGCGGAGCCGCCACCCGCTTCCTGCGCAATTTTAAGAAGGAGCTTGTTTATTGGCTCGGAGGCTCAAAATATTGCACAATCCTGAAGTCCTTCTGTGCGAAGCGGAACTCAATTGCGACTTCATCCCCTTTGATTTTCCTTTGACGTCTTTAAAAGGGGCATTCCGCATCGTTTTGGACTGGATGAACGAGACGTTGATCCGGAAATTTGAGTTTCCTGCCGATGGGCCGTGCCACTGCTCGCCTGTCGCCGGTTCGTCCCTGAACCCTCGCCAGCGCCTCAGTCGAGGAATCCAGTTTGATAATTCCTCCGCGAATGCCGTCGAGTTCTGATAAAATTCTTGAACGGCAGCTTCCTGCTTGTCCTTTTTTTTTAGCTGCTGCCTTTTGTTTTTGTTTACTTTTTAGGTTTTTTTTTTAGGGGGGTGGGGGGTGGTCAGGAGTCACTTCCTGCATTTGTCACGGCTGGAAAAGATGATGATTGACGATGCCAAGATCAGCTGACTGGCGTGTTGCAAACGACCAGCAGGGACTGGAAAGTGTGAATCACAACCAGTCTGCGGCTCTCCTGGAAACTTTTGTTTTGCTTTGTTTTTTTGGTTTTTAATTCATCCAGAATTAGCGAAGTTTGGCTGCAGATGCTTAAGCGACTCATCGGCCCCCCCCACGCCCTCCCGTGTTGCTCAGAGACCAGTGAATCACCGTGCAGTCGCCCGGCACCTCCCTCCTGCCGTCAGCGTCTCCAAGACTCCAGCCGGTGGCAAAAACACCAAATAAAACACCTTGGACCTTTGAACCTTGAGCTCGCCTCTGGGCCGGCCCGTCGCTCGGCACCCGGCGAGCCCTGAGGCCGCCGCCGCCGCCGCCATCACTGGCTCCACGGCTGGTTTCCTAGAATGAAACTCACCCGCTTCCTCCCCTCTTCTGAGAAGCATATTCGTTGAGCTCAGTCATGCGAACACAGGCGCAAAAACAAACGCACACAGTTGCCCTTCTTAAGCTTGTGATGAGTCAGAGCGTCCAGGACGGTGAAAACCCTGCTGGTGGAGGAACGTCTGACTAGACGCAACTCAACCCTGCCAGGTGCTGAACCGCCGAGCTGCATGCTGAGGTGAAACTTTTCGGCCGCGATTTGCTCATCTGTCTCCTCAAACTCCTCCACACACACACACACACACACACCACACACACACACACACACACACACACACACACACACACACACACACACACCGAACGTTTCACACGTTTCTGAGAGAATCATTTTGCTCCTTGCAAGTTTTTTTTTCGAGCGACACCAGCAGCTTTATTTGTGAAACCGCGGCAAAAAAGTTTTCTGTCACAGTGAAACACAGAAGCTGTCTAGGCTCCGCCTCTTTCCCCCTCAGAGGGCGCCAACTGGTCCGAACAACGTCTTCCAAACAGGCCAGAAATGATTCAGATGGGAGCTTTTAAAGATGGATCGGGCTAGGAAAGCCCTGCAGTGTTGCTTTCTTTGGACAGGAGAATATTCACCTGTTTATTGCAGTTAGCCTTTTGGCTAGCTTACCTTATCCAAAAGGTGCAAACTCAGCTACTGCTTTGAAAAAAAAGAAAAGAAAAGAAGTTCCCGTCTCGCTGAACCCCTTAGTGAGAAACTACTGGTGAAAAGACCCTCACCTCAAACACACACACACACAGACACGTTGTGGTCTGATTTCCCTCCATCATTCGTCAATGTTTTTTCGGTCCTCTCTGCGTGTGTACGGGGAAGGTCCCCCCATGCAAAGTCCTATCGACAGAGTTTTCGGTATTTGCATGGGCTGCTGGGTGAAGTGAATCACCCGCCCACCCAGGTGATTTGACTGCTGTAGTTCAGCGGTGACTCATGACCTCGGGGGGGGGGGGCGTGACATTCTGGAACAACTCTGCTTGCCTGTATCGCAGCTTCATGAGAAGAAGAAGAATGGCTGCATTGATAACTCAGTGTGTGTGTGTGTGTGTGTGTGTGTGCGAGTGCGTGTGTGATCCTGAGTCACTTGTTTTGATCCGAATCACTGCCGCAGCAGCAGGCTCACGGTGCTGAACTGAACCCGAGACTCCCGAGCAGCTCGCCAGTAATGTCTGATTGGTCACCCTACGTCTCGCTATAGCTCGGCAATTAACAAACTAACACGTGAATAACACACTCAGTAACTTCCGTTTCTTCCTTTGTGACAACAAACCTAATTCAACCAAATCATTTGTTCATTGTTTTTGCACAATTTAGTCTTTTAATGTTAGTTACATAACCGACATACAAGCAGTTCCCGTAGCTGGCTGTACGATAGGTACAACAACGTGATTTATTTGTGTAAATCATGTCGCGTGAAAGCAGAGTTCCACAGACGCTCACGTCTAATTGAATTCATCTCATTTCCCCAGCAGGACGGCGGGGTCGGGAGAGATGCCTGGTTCAACTTCCGGAGGACGGTGAAAGAGAAGAGACCAGAGTGGTTTCCTCATCTTCTGACAACTTAATGTGTGTGGGTGTCAGTCTGTGAGGTCACATTAACCCTCAGAAAGGCAGAAGTGCAGGAATACACGGTGTGACACACACACACACACACACACACACACACTAAGTGAGTAATGGATGGTTGGTGTGCAGCCAGTGTGGATGTCACTCCTTCCAGGAGGAGAACAATGCTGAGGGAGGTCGGGATGAACTGCCCTCTCATGAGACAACACAGCTCCAGATGTCACCGCCTGTGTGTGTGAGGCCGAGGGTGGGCCGGCTCAATTTGAGCCTTCAGGGAGGGTTCGTCTGCAGCCACGGCGGTGAAACAGCGAATTTCCTCAGACATTCCGTCTCTTCACAGCAGGTGAAGGTGGACTCGTTTTCAACACTGGTGCGCCCTTCTTTTTGTGAACTCTCCTTTTTTGCACTGAACTGGAACCACTGGGCCTTTGTCATTTGCATCCAGTTGATTTTTCACTCCGAACCGGCGTTAGTCCTCCTGCCTCAGCAGCTCCACCTGCAGGGCCGAGCCGGGAGTCAACTCAGAGGGAGTGTTTGCTGGCAGGGCTCACGTTCCCATGGTGGTGTGTGTGTGTGTGTGGGTATTTACTGCGTCGTTAGCCAAGAATGTCTTTCTCTCTGTTCTCCTGCGTCACCCCGCACGGGAGCACCGCCATCACAACTGCCGCCACCGCCGCCAGTCACTCATCTTCAACTTGTAGCCACACGAAAAAGAGCCGCCGCCCCGTTGACTCTGCTGAGGTGGCGGCCCCGCCTATCGACGCGGCGCCACCGCCACCTCCCCAACGTCTCTTCTCTCTGGATCCCACGGGGCCCGCGATGCTAACAAGCCCGGACAGGGAGGTGGCGAGGAGCAGGAGGAGATCCAGGCCGGTTGGGCGGTTCCACAGAGACTCACAACTTCTGATTCACTTGATTGATTCTCCCTTTGCCAAACATTTGGTGGTTCCCAACTGGTTCTCTGGCAATAACAGAGTTTGCATTCACACCATTGTAGCCTTGTGCCATTCCAGTTAAAGCGAACCCTGGAGCGGTGGACCACAGGGTTCAAACTAATGGACCAAACGCCAGCCGTTTATTCGCGCCATCCATTCACGTCTGCCGTCCGGATCGGAATCAAAAGTGAAGAAAACATGCGGGACGACGCTCCGCCATTGCAAGGGACTTGACCGCCCTGAACTGCGTGTGTGATCCAACCACGACGTTGAATCACATATTGAGCAATTCACTAACTTATGCAAGTTTGGATGTTACAAAATAAATTCTGCAGGTACATCAAGAACCAAACAGCTCTGAGACTCAGAGTTCGAGAGAATTAGCCAAGAAGCTAACAGGCCGATGGTTCAACCAACCATTTTTCAAAGAAAACTAATTAGGTGTTTAAAAAAAGGTGTGTCTAGAAAACGACAGAAGCCGTTTCATTAATCCGCACCTATCAAAGAGCCTTGATGCAGGACTCAGAGTTTGGGAGACATCCAGAACGTCGGAGGACGAGCTAACAAGCTAAGAGCTTGCTAAATCCCTCCACACCCTGGAGATTAAACATTAACCGACGGTAGTGCGTAATACTCTGGAATGCCCATTTTAATTTGTAACGCCAGGTTTGTTTTGGTGCTCAGCTCTGCAACACGAGCCGCGAGGAGGAAGTTTGCCCAAGGTTTTTCTTTTTTGGCTGCTAGCCGGCCTCTCACTAAACACAAACCTTTGTTCCAAACCTGCGCCAAGCTCTGTTTTAGTTTGTGTTACGTAACTCGTGAAGCTAACAAGTACTACTACTTTAGCCAAATAACATGAAACCAAACTAAGGCCCTGTTTGCACTTGGTCACTTGTAACTGTTTTGGGGGATTGGATCACGAGAACGGATCTCGACGCATCTGGGGGCAGTAAAGCGCAAAACCACGGCGAGTTTTACATGACAGCGAATAAGAATCAACTTCCTGTTTGCGGATATCAAGTCACTCGTTTTAATTCTACTGCAGCTCGTATGGATCCGAACGAGGAGTAACGACTGGTGGGACAGAGTGGTGACGACTTTATTTTCGGATCAACGGTGGCTGGCAAATTTTCGGATGCAACGTCGCACATTTAATCTCATATGTGGGGAAACTGCGAGCGCTGCTCCACTGACAAAATACACTAATGCGGAATGAAATTTATTAGCATGCTAATAAAAGAGTCCAACAAAAAAGATTTGTTTTCGCTTCGTGTTTGTAACTTTATAATGACGACGCCGGGAGGTGGGGCGCCGACCAAGTACGTACACGGGAGAGGTGAGTGGAGTAGGCGGTCCTTAATGTGGACTGAGCTCGCATTCTGTTCGCACGTCCGTGACGAATGCGTTTTTATGCGATGTGAATACCAAAACCACCTCGGGAGGTGGTTTTGGTATTCGGATGACAAAACGGATTTGGACTGTTTGCACTTGGTTACTTTGTGTGTTTTTTGCCGATCGGAATGCGAAAAACGCATGAAATGACCAAGTGCAAACAGGGCCTAACAAACTAGAGCACTTACATGAGAAAAGGCTCCTTATTTTGGAATTGCACTATCAAGTCAGTGAACATGAACAGGAAGTTGGCGAGCATTTCTACCACTAACTCTTTTTTCTCAACGAGCTTTGCTCAAAGCTTCTCTTTCACACATACTTGGCGCATTGTTACGTTTCTGAGCGACAGAAGCCCATTTTCCGGCCACTTGTATAACTGGCCCTCCGCTAATCAAACACGCCGATGCAGCAGCTCGACCGTCCGAACTGCTGCGACCGTTCTGGACAAGGGCCACGAGGTTCACTCCCCTTGTCTGTCCCTCGTCCAGAAGAACAATTTGACACAGACTCATCCCTCCCGAGGAGCCTCGCCTTTTCTGTGTTTGCCCTGGTCGGAAGCTTTTTCACAGAGTGCTTTTTTTTCCCAGCAGAGGAAAGTGTGAGAGTCGGGTCTCACTGTTTGTCTCCGGGATGCCTGTTGGGTTTCCAGGGTAGTGGGAGCGAGTCGTCTGAGCCAGAGGATGACCCCGACCTTCTCTCTCCGGCCAGTTCCCGGAGCAGCTGATAGGCTGTGAGACGGGGGGAGACGGTGGCTCCCTGAATCTTAAAGGTTATGGGAACCAGAGGCCGAGGGAGGCAGGACGAATGGCCGTTTCACCGAAATGAAAAAGTCTTTGGTCTTCGATGGTGAATAAGCTTGTTTGGGTTTATGTAAGAGTTTAACTCAGGCAGCTCAAAGACACAGCGGCTGGTTTTTCGCCGTTTTGGCAGCGTCTAGTGACTGGCCTAGCGCTACAAAAACAAATGTATAAACAAATGCATTCGAAAAAATGCTAACGACGTTAGGATCTCATCACAAGTCAAGTCATCCTTCTTTTCTTCCTCCGTGTTTTTTTTTCCAAGCTGCTTGGTGCCGTCACTTACCACAAAGGAAGCTGATCGGTCGACCAGTTCACTGGACGGACCGCGGGGCTGCAGACTGAGCGATGCAGCTGCTTACGCTAGCGTCCTGTGATTCATCCTGAGCTAAATGATCAGAGACATAATCAATCACAAATCCTCCTCAGATGTCCGCAAAGCAGGGTGCTTAGCCCTCTGTTTGCAGCCACCCCCTGAAAATGTGTTGTTGGACCTCCAACATGTTTTTTCTGCAGAACGAACTTTACACAAACACAATTATTATTAGCTGCTCTTACATGGGGAGGAAGAAGGAAGTGGCTTTGCCTGACGACGCCTATGCTAATTGTTTAAGACAGAAACTCTTCGGCATTCCGCGAGTGCCTTGGAGTTTCAGCGGCACTGTGGGAGAAAAGTCAAATCCGCTGTTGGCAATCGGCCACTTACACACACATAATGAGCTTTGGCCCGCGGTCCAAGGAGCGGCGCTCGCCAAAGGGCCAAACCCAAGCGCTCAGGTCGATCAGGTCGGCCCGGTTCAGCCTGTCGGGAAAATCTCCCGCTAATGGCTATTTTCCCCTCTGGTGGCTTCCAGCTGGACGATTCCGACTGCCGTAGGATTGTTTGTCACTTCAGAGGTGATTTTACAATTAGTTCAAGTGGTTTGGTGTTAAACAACCCTTCAAAATAAAGGAAATTAAAAACAATATATACTATTTTTGGGGTGTGAAGGATCGGCTGCAGACTGCAATGTTTTCCCTGTGACTCCCCTGTGAGAGGGTCCTGGATAAGTTTTCCAGGAGATGCCGGAAAAGGTGTGTGTGTGTGTGTGTGTGGGAAGGGGGGGGGGGTACATTCCTATTGCCTGACTCACCAGCTTCCAGCGCCGTCGTGTCTTCTGAGGGAAAAGGTCAAACTGCTCTCACTTTTTTTTCCCTTCCCCTCCTTTTTGTCCTTTGAAAAGGGGACCTTTAAGAAATAGAACTCAACTTAAAATGCAAATGCGGTGCTGCGTGTGTGTGCGTGCGTGCGTGCACCGGCTATCGTGTTGCTACACGTTGTGTTATTTGGCGGCGTGTGACCGTCAGTGAGAAGGGAACACGGTGTGATGTTGCCCAAAGCTACAAAATAAGAAAAAAAAAAAATCCCCCGTTTGCCAACCGAGCGCTGGGTACGAGATGTCTTTTTTGTCTTTTGCACAACGGCTGAGGGGTTTGCCAAGAGCAGCGCCGCCACCGCAGCCGCCTCCGCCGCCAATAGGCGTCTAGTTAGGCGAGGTGAGAGGTGTGTGGGCGCCGTGCACTGACTCAGAGCAGCGATGCGATTATCCACCTAACGTAATTAAAGCTCTCCACCTTTGCACTTGGCCTGCTCCCCCCCGTCCTCCTCCCTCTTCCTGTCTGTCTTAGCAAATATTTGTCATAACCTCTCCGCCCACACACATTCCCATTAGCCCCGCCCCCCGTCCCCCGCCCCCCCCGTCCCCGCGCCACCCCTCCCCCCTCCCAGTGGCTGCCTTCCCGTAAAGACGCCGCCTAACACACTCACTTCCTCATTCCTGAAAAGAAAGAAAGAGAGGCAGAAGGACAGGAAGAAGAAGAAGAAGAAGAAGAAGAAGAAGAAGAAGAAGAAAAGAACGCTGATGTGGCAACAGTTGAGCTTCTGCTTGGGTCATGTGAAATGCTGTGACTAATGGGCCGGTAGGGGTGCAGTAAACTGGTTTTATTGGGTTCGGATGCGTCACACTTCCTGTCACGACTGGCCGACTTGTAAAACGTAAAACAAACTACGTTCGGCTCACCTGGATAAAGTTTATACAGCCGCACGCCGCGGGACCCGGGCAGGGAGTCGATCACCAGGCGCTGCGGAGCGTCAGAATTCCTTATTCCATTTTGAGATGAATCGCCCCCTCAAAAAAACTTCAATAGATTCCCCAGAAGACAGCGTGTTTAAAGAAAACATGCGACATGGCAAAGGGCAGGCAACCGCATTTGTGTGTTTTCAGAAAATGTTGGCAAAGTGTAATTTTACATGACATGGAACCCTTGAAATGTTATTCTCTTGCTGACTCATTCCGCCTGAAACACACCTGCTGTCCCCCGACAAACCTGAGTGTCACTGAATTCTGAATTCCCCTAATATTTTTGGCAAGTGAACAGTGTTTCTTGAAATTGCCTAAAAGCCCAAAAAGCTGCTTGTGTTCTGTCTGGCTGCAGGTTTTCTGAGGAGAATGAAATACTGGGTGAGGAACAATAAAGTAATGACAATAATTTCATCCCATCGCTGCACATCAATTGTTCAAGCTGGAGTCGATCCAGGTGAAGGCAGGGGGGGGGGGAATCGGGCCTCTCTTCCTTTTCTGCACATTGTCTAAAGTCACAAAATCCTTTCGAAAAGGTCAACCTAGGCAGTCATCAAAATATTTATTTTTTTCTGATGAGTATTAAAAACACCATTCTGCTCCACTCTGCAGATTGACCACAAATTGCCTGCTCTTTCTCCCGGAGGCCCCAACGCAGGCTGTCAAAGCTTCGGCCGACTCAGCAGTCGCCGAGCATCAGTTACATAAACCTGGCAGCGCTGCACTCCCTGAACTCACCACCGGCCTGTTTGTTGCTCACTTGCTGGGCCACGGAGGAAACTAGAGGATTGTGCAGCTCTGCGGTTTGTAGTAATGGAGAAGAAAAAAGTGTTTTTTAAAAAAAAAACAACAAAAAACAAGAAAAGGTACAAAAACAGGAAGTGACCTTGACTCCTTCCTGTCGGCTGTTTTTTTTTGCGAGTGCGAGGTTTTACGACTCTGTTTCCTCTGAGGCGTCCTGTGTGTGTGTGTGTGTGTGTGTGTGTGTGTGTGTGTGTGTTTGTGTGAGCTGGACAATCCTGGTTGTCACTCTTACACTGGACACCACTACGACCATAAAACAGATAAAGTGCGTAATGATTAACCGCCAACAAACAGAGCCGCCAGGTTATTAATATCCCATTGCGTGATAAGAGTCCAGTCGCAGCAAAGGTGAACTGTTTTGTTGTCATTTTATATGTGTGTGCGTGCGTGTGTGCGTGTGTGTGTGTGTGTGTGTGTGTGTGTGTGTGTGTGTGGTTTCCTTAATTTCACCATTCCTTCAAATATTTGTCTGATCGAAACAAATCAAAGGGAATTATCGATGGATTAAAAAAATCAATTGATAACAGCCGCACCTGTCGCTGCTAGACGGCCGACACACAATCCTGTCGTGTCAGTGTGCAACATCCAGTAGAAGGTTTGCGGCCTCTCCTTTGTGTCTGCAGCAGAGGAGCTGTGCTGACGCCTCAACATGTTTCAAAGCCAAATCGGGGCTAGCTTAAGGCTAGCACTAGCACTGTTGCGTAATCCAGCCTCAGCCAGTCTAGAGCTACTCCGCTGCCTGCCGCTCGCGTCTCTGAGTCTCCTCGACCGGAACAAACAATTTCCAAAGTCCACCTGATCCGGGTCAGGTTGGCTCGACCGCTTGCGGGACCTCGCGTGATTTACACTCTGGCTAAAATCAGCTGCTGCTCTGAGCCGCCCCAACAAAAAGGGGACAGAAGGGACACTTGTAAGTGTACAGAGAGTTTGGACGTCCCTGCCGCTTCCAGCCATCCATCCTTGAGAATTGGGATGCAGCGGAAGTGGACAGAGAGCGAGTGCAGCCGTCAGGAATTCTCCTCCGGAATGCAAAGAGCCCATTTGGATGCAGTAGGAATCCGCAAGCGAGGCCTAACCCACCCTGCTGCTGCTGCTGCTGCTGCTGCTGCTGCTCTGTCCTCGTCATCATTTTTTTTTTTTTGTTTTAACATTTGTGCGTGCTCGCGAGTGCGCACACTTACACGCAACTCTATGTAAATCTTGCTGACGTGTGACCACCCCCTCGCCCCCCCCCTTCCCGCTCTGACCCATTTCCATCCTGCCGCTGACCCACATCGTGACTCTCCTCCTCCCTCCTCCCTCTGCTGCTGCCGGTGCCACACACACGCACACACACACACGCATACATGCGCTCTAATCTGCACGCCAGCGGTAGGGGGGGGGGGGGCGCAGCCAAGTGGGCCACCGCTTGTGTAACGGGGCTTATTAAAGCCCCAGCGTCGTGCTGCTTGTGGCGGAGATGAAGCTCCTCCACAGGTCTGACTTAAAGGGGAGTCAGGTGGAGAATTAGCCTGGGACGTTTGTCGCCCGCTCGGCCGTTACATAAGCACCTCCCCGTCGTGACGGCCGACTGAAGCCCCGCCCCTCCGTCAGCAGGTCTCCGCCGCCGGACTCGACCTGCGTCACCCTGCAGTGACCTTCCCGTCTCTTCCCCCCCGGCTTGCAGAGTGACTTCCTGTGGGAGACTCGGCGGTGCTGACAGGCCACTTGGGCCGCAGTGACCCCTCAGGGCTGCACCGTGATCCCCGGAGTGGGCGTGAGCGAGGTGGGGGTGAGTTGGCTGGAAAATGTCACACATGCAAGTCAGCATCGGAGGAAGAAAAAAAAAAAAAACTGCCAAAAAACAGGAATCTGCAGATTTATCTGCACTTCCAACTCAGCGTTGGAAAAGTGATGTAGAGTCAATGCAAACAGGGCAAATCAGTCACTGGTTGATTGACTGATTGAAATGTCTTGGTAAGGGGAAAGAGAACTAATCTTTTGCCAGGCTTCAATTTTCTCTTGCAATAAAGTTTTCAATCATGTCAGATGACATGAGGCGTATTGGTGTTAGTAATATACAGTAGGCCCAAAATTGCTGACTTGCACCTCTGAACATAACATATGCCAATGAAGACTTCGCTGGCATAAATATAAAAAAACATTCTGCATCGGATCAAATGAGATGAAGAAATGCGATTTGAAAAATTGTTGGACGTGTTGTGAGACGTCCTTCTCGTCCCCTCCACTAGATGTCGTACTGTCTGCTTCCGAGGCGTCTTTATCAGTGAACTCTGGTACTTATTGCTGCTGACGCAGGAATTTTGATGAAACAACCTTTACACTGCAGTCAGGAGGAGTTCATTCTGAGTGATGTTGCCGCGCCCCCACTGAGCAGGTTCCAGGCCGCAGGTGTGTTCACACTGCTGAGAGGGGAAGAAAAACAGGGAGTTTCTCTTCTCTATTATATAACATGCATACATGCATTAAGAGCATTAATGTGTGTCATTGTGTGAAACTTTTTTTTTTTTTAGGAAGGATTTACACTTTTAAAAAAATAAAATTATTTACTAATTAGCATCCAGGTGAGAAGATCTCCTCCGAAAGAGAATTGCGAATTATTCAGTTCCACATTTACGTAACGTCTGTCCCCTGACGAGGATTTCAAAGGTCCTCCGCCAGAAATGGATACGCAGTGCTCTGTGTACTAGGCGGAATGTTTATTGTCCATATTTAGACGTGATTGAGGCTTTGGGACCACAGCTGGTTGTGCTGATTGTGCAGAGCTCGAGCTGGACAGCAGTGGGCGTGGCTTTCTCAGGCAGCAGCAGCAGCAGCAGCAGTGCACGCTAGTAGTTGTGGGTTTTTATTGTCTTCGGGGCCATTAAAAGGCCATTATGCCTCTAACCTACAGGCAGCAATTACAAAATACACCATCACTGCAGAAAACCCAAACTAGAATTTGTTCATTCTTTGTGCAGGCTGCTAACAACAGCGTGAACACAGGTCACAATGCGGTTTTTGCCTCTGCGTGCTGTCAGCTCTCGGTGCTAACTTGCCTAATGATAAACCTTCCTTCCTTGTTTACCTCAAGTGAACCCAGCAGGCTTTATTTTTCATTTTTAATTAGAATTTTTTTTTTTTGGTTTCGCGTCACTGTGGGTGAAATTTCCCTTTGGGTTTACTGCCATCTAGCGTTCAATCTGTACAACTGCAGGCCGAGGGACTCGACCGTGGCATCTCTATCTCTCTCTCTCTCTCTCTCTCTCTCTCTGTATTTTTTAATTAGACATCAAAATGCTAAAAACCCTTGAAGCCACATGGTGCCGGCAGTGATGTTTCCGTGAGCTAACCGTCCAGTGAAGCAGGTCTACCATCCATCCATTCATCCATCCATTTTCCATACCCGTTTCCTCCTGCACCCAGGGTTGCGGGGTCTGCTGTAGCCTATCCCAGCTGTCTTAGAGCGAAGGCAAGGTTACACGCTGGACGAGTCAGCAGTTCGGAGGAATTATGTTCGGGTGCTGCTGCATAGCAACACACATGATATTTTATATTGTTTTATTTTGAACATGGAAGCACATTCACACTGGAAACTCAGGCAGAAATGCTGTCCATGTTAGAACCTGTGCATATTAGAATCTTGGCCAGATCCACTCAGTATTTTCCCATTTCTCTGAACTGAAAGAAGGATGTCATAAGGATGGATCATAAAGAGGATCCAACTTTAATTTGCTACACTGCTTCTGACAGACCGTGCCAGCTTACTCAAAAGTCTCTGTGCAGACCGAGATTGGCGACCAAAAACAAGGAATTTCCTTCGATCGTCTGCAGAACAGAGGCTGGATCTTCAGACGAGAAGAGGGCTGTCGGATACTCCAGCCCCTGATGAGATGCCTCCTTCATCGTGCTGTGCACTCCTGGTCTTCAGCAGATGACCCACACACTCGTTCATCACCGTCTCCTCTCCGTTCCTGTGCAGAGAGGCAGAGGATCCACATCTACAGCATCTGAACTAGAATACCCCGGACCCAGTGTTTCCGATCGGTCTCACACACACACACACACACCTGACAAACACTCCAAACACTCCCAGTTCGCCCACACAGTCAGAGACTTGGAGAGGAAAGTCTCGCTTCAACAGGATGTTCTGCACAGGAGAAGGGCGGAGCTTGTCCATCAGGATGTAGGCCATCCTCTCTGGGCTGCTCCTCAACGCCTGTAGGACCCGATGGAGCTCGTCGCCATAGAGGTTGTTACCTGCGGGAGCCGAGCAAAGGTCCAGGAAAAAGTGCAGGTTTTAAAATCCACTTTTTTATAGTTCCAGCCAAGGAAGTTCTCACCTACCTCCTCCCTCCCGCTGGGGTTTCAGGACGAAGCGGTCCGGAGTCGCTAGCGCAGCTTCAACTGCCTGGTCTCCCTCTGGTCCCTGCAGGCCATTGACTTGATGAACAAAATGCAAAACCCTCAAAAAAACACCTGGAACATCCGCCTGGTGTTATTTCCTCACCATGTCCAGAGAGTAGAGGCCGGTGAACGTGGCTCTGATCTGCTCCACTACCTGCGGCTGATTGGGGAAGAACCTCTCCAGAACTCCAGGCCGGGCCAGAACCTGCTGGACCTTTTTTGTTCCACCCAGGTGAGTGCTGATGTCGGGACACTTGACGGCCAGAGAGCGTTCCATCAGCAGGCGGGCCTCCCACCACTGTTGCACACAAGAAACTACATGATCCGCAACTGGAAACTGCAGTGTACCAACAATATAACACGGTTAGAACATTGTTACAATGTTATTACAGAGTTATAACATGTTGTTTTAATCTTGTTTCTTTGTTTCAATACTGGATTCAGATTGTTACATCGTTACAATATAACAACATTGTAACGATGTAACAACAAAGAACATAATATATTTGCAGTGCAAAAGTCATGGTATATTATTGATGATCATTGCATTGAATAACTACATAAATAAGTTTTGCCCTTTTCAGTTTTCCCCAAACAAAACAGATGCCTAAAAATATACAAGATGTTCTACCTGTTGTGTGTAGTGCTGTGGCATGTAGCCATTACGGTAGTACACTACCGCCACTTCCTGTCCGTCTCTGCAAAGTGTCAAAAGAGTCAAACAAAAAGCAAGAGGACCTGCAATCACAAAACTTGAAATGCTTTGTGCATAGAGACACATTTGAAATGAAATAATTTCTGAGTATACTGACAATTCTTTTAAATTGACCATACAAGGCGAGAGTTATGGTCATAGTGAAAGTGAAAGTGAAAGAATGTTTTACCCACATAAACAACCTCTTGCTCTCATCCAGAGACCCTCCTCGGGAAACATCGCTGAACTTCCTGCGGATGACAGGAATGTTCCTGCAAAAAAAAAAGTTTGTTCTGAATCGAACAGATGTAGATCATATATTCGTGTCATGTGAACCGCTGCCTCTGCATCCGCATCAGAATCTGCTGTGAATGACTGCCACTGAGTCACTGGTACCATCAGTCTGCTGCTCTCACCTGCTCCACAGCTCCTCCTCCAGGACTCTGTGAGACAGTCTGCTGATCTGGACGTTCTCAACCAGAAACAGGACCACGGCCCTGCAGGGTGTTAACTCACAATTAGCTTAAATCCTGATCTTATTTATTCGGCGAAAAAGATCACCTACTTCTCTCTGCCGTAGAGTTCCCAACCTTTGGCGAGACCGTCGCACATCCCAGAGGTTCTCTTGGCGTCCATGATGAACTCGCTCTCCGCAGCCAGACCGACTGCTGTTAGTATTTTTCTGAATATTAAGAAAGACTGATTATTTTATTGTGGTCAGCGGCCCTGTCCCTGCCCCACCTGTGCTCCATTGCTTGGTGTGTATGTATATAATTCTTATCTAAATATGTCCTGTGCCAGTTCAAGTCTTGTGCCCTCAGCTAAGCTTTTACCTTCATCTTTGTCATGTCCATGAAACTGAAGTCCTTTGTTAATAAGTTGACTTCTGTTGCTGCTTTGAATTTTCACTGCAAGTTCAGACTTGTGATTTTCTATATGAACTTTTGTAAATATTGCCTATTTGGCTTGTATGTTTTTGTTAACTTTTAGCTTTTACCGTCTTGCTCATTCCTTTTTCTATTTTTGCACTTCCTCTTTGAAATGACTTTGCACTGTAGTTTAAAAAGAAACTATTTCTATGGAACTTTGATGTAGACAGTCATCCGTATCGGTCCAGTACTAATCTGTCTTGCCATGTGGTCCTCGTACCTGTGCACCTCAGGGAGGCGGTCCGTAGCACCGAATCCAGCCACAGAAAAAGTGTTGACCTCGATCTGTTTCAGGGAGGCGGAGCCATCTTCGCTCTGGTCCAGCATGTAGTCCGATCGATTCAGACTCACCACAATGGACTGTCAAGGAGACGCACGACACACAAGCACGCTCAGCAACACTCATGCTAAAATATTGTTTGCCAGTATTTATTTATTCATTTATTTTGTCACCTGTGTGCGACCTTCTTTTTGCACTTGCTTGAATATTCCAAACAATTTGGCAGTGTAGTCATCCACCTGAACACACCTGCAATGTGAGAGAGCAGGTGTTTTTTTGTTTTTTTTTTCAGTCATCATTAATTTCTTTTTCTGCATATTGTTAGATTTTTAAAGTTAACACACTGCGCCGGTGCTGTACCCGGCGAGAGCCTCCTCCAGAAACTCGGCATCCTGGCTGATCTTGTCCATCAATGTGTTGAGGTGAGTTTGCACTCGCAGGGCCTGCAGGTAGGCAGCTTTGGGCACCGGGGAGGGCAGGAGTGTGAAGGGCTGAAAGGTCACAACCTGAAAACATTGAAAGTACCCTTGACACAATTATTTTATTTTATTTTATTTTATTTTATTTTATTTTTAATCTATTTTTTTAATTCTCCAGACACCTTTTTGACCTCAAATCAACCCTCTGCACATGCTCCTAAACTCACTTTTCTGAGGGCAGAATTGTAAGGGGTTCATGTGACTCGTTTACATAAGACACAAATTGTGAGAGACATTAGATTACATAATGAATAAGTACCAGGAGAGGGCGAGGTCCTGCCCATCCCTGGTTGCAGTATGAGTATTTCTGGTAATTAGCATTATTAAATAGTTAGTATTATTGATAGTTATCATGACGCCTTTTATCGTTCTTAAAATTATTATTGTGTTGTTGCTGCAGTCTTCAAAGGAGTACTAATATAAAAACATGGCAAGTGTCTCTACCTCGGATGAATTTGGTGCATCTCGTGTTCGCATGAGAATTCCTTTTTCAAAAGCCAACATCTTGGCTTCTTCCACTACAGCCTGCAGCCGGTCAGGGCTCCTGATCAGCTCCTGGAGAATTTCTGCCGTTGCCATCACAGTCGATCTGATGGGAGGAGGAAGGGGAAAAAAAGACCCCAACAAAACTTCTTTAAAAAAAAAAAAAAAACATGGTACACATTCCAAAGATTTAGAAAGTTTGCCTTCCGAGTTGACAGCTCAAGCCACTGGTCACTGAAATCATTGAGATTATCTACAAGCTTTTCAATCATGTTGTCAGATATTCTGTAAACAGAAGAGTTACATATGGACCACCAATAGGTGCCTAGATCAAACTGACTGACCGACTAACTGACGGACTGATACTGCAGAACACCAACCAGACACACAATCTTAAACTTTGAAGACAAAACGGATTCAATTGCTAAAGAAAATCAGCCGCGTTCATACCTGGAGAGTCTCAGCAGTCCTGTGAGCGTTGATGTATTCAAACTTTCTGACCGAGCCAGCGTCACCTCCTCCTCCTGCAGCCGCACTCCACACACTGAACTGGCACGGCGACACCATTGGTGCGCCACCTTGTCCTTTAAAATGTTTTCTTGAGGTGTGACATCCTGTTTGGATGTCCCTCCTGAGAGTGTAATGGGAAATAAGCATTCTTGTGTAACCCAACTTGCCTAATGATAAACCTTCCTTCCTGGTTTACCTCAAGTGAACCCAGCAGGCTTTATTTTTAATTTTTAATTTGAATTTTTTTTTTTTTTTGGTTTCGCGTCACTGTGGGTGAAATTTCCCTTTGGGTTTACTGCCATCTAGCGTTCAATCTGTACAAATGCAGGCCGAGGGACTCGACCGTGGCATCTCTCTCTCTCTCTCTCTCTCTCTCTCTCTCTCTGTATTTTTTAATTAGACATCAAAATGCTAAAAACCCTCGAAGCCACATGGTGCCGGCAGTGATGTTTCCATGAGCTAACCGTCCAGTGAAGCAGGTCTACCATCCATCCATTCATCCATCCATTTTCCATACCCGTTTCCTCCTGCACCCAGGGTTGCGGGGTCTGCTGTAGCCTATCCCAGCTGTCTTAGAGCGAAGGCAAGGTTACACGCTGGACGAGTCAGCAGTTCGGAGGAATTATGTTCGGGTGCTGCTGCATAGCAACACACATGATATTTTATATTGTTTTATTTTGAACATGGAAGCACATTCACACTGGAAACTCAGGCAGAAATGCTGTCCATGTTAGAACCTGTGCATATTAGAATCTTGGCCAGATCCACTCAGTATTTTCCCATTTCTCTGAACTGAAAGAAGGATGTCATAAGGATGGATCATAAAGAGGATCCAACTTTAATTTGCTACACTGCTTCTGACAGACCGTGCCAGCTTACTCAAAAGTCTCTGTGCAGACCGAGATTGGCGACCAAAAACAAGGAATTTCCTTCGATCGTCTGCAGAACAGAGGCTGGATCTTCAGACGAGAAGAGGGCTGTCGGATACTCCAGCCCCTGATGAGATGCCTCCTTCGTCGTGCTGTGCACTCCTGGTCTTCAGCAGATGACCCACACACTCGTTCATCACCGTCTCCTCTCCGTGCCTGTGCAGAGAGGCAGAGGATCCACATCTACAGCATCTGAACTAGAATACCCCGGACCCAGTGTTTCCGATCGGTCTCACACACACACACACACCTGACAAACACTCCAAACACTCCCAGTTCGCCCACACAGTCAGAGACTTGGAGAGGAAAGTCTCGCTTCAACAGGATGTTCTGCACAGGAGAAGGGCGGAGCTTGTCCATCAGGATGTAGGCCATCCTCTCTGGGCTGCTCCTCAACGCCTGAAGGACCCGATGGAGCTCGTCGCCATAGAGGTTGTTACCTGCGGGAGCCGAGCAAAGGTCCAGGAAAAAGTGCAGGTTTTAAAATCCACTTTTTTATAGTTCCAGCCAAGGAAGTTCTCACCTACCTCCTCCCTCCCGCTGGGGTTTCAGGACGAAGCGGTCCGGAGTCGCTAGCGCAGCTTCAACTGCCTGGTCTCCCTCTGGTCCCTGCAGGCCATTGACTTGATGAACAAAATGCAAAACCCTCAAAAAAACACCTGGAACATCCGCCTGGTGTTATTTCCTCACCATGTCCAGAGAGTAGAGGCCGGTGAACGTGGCTCTGATCTGCTCCACTACCTGCGGCTGATTGGGGAAGAACCTCTCCAGAACTCCAGGCCGGGCCAGAACCTGCTGGACCTTTTTTGTTCCACCCAGGTGAGTGCTGATGTCGGGACACTTGACGGCCAGAGAGCGTTCCATCAGCAGGCGGGCCTCCCACCACTGTTGCACACAAGAAACTACATGATCCGCAACTGGAAACTGCAGTGTACCAACAATATAACACGGTTAGAACATTGTTACAATGTTATTACAGAGTTATAACATGTTGTTTCAATCTTGTTTCTTTGTTTCAATACTGGATTCAGATTGTTACATCGTTACAATATAACAACATTGTAACGATGGAACAACAAAGAACATAATATATTTGCAGTGCAAAAGTCATGGTATATTATTGATGATCATTGCATTGAATAACTACATAAATAAGTTTTGCCCTTTTCAGTTTTCCCCAAACAAAACAGATGCCTAAAAATATACAAGATGTTCTACCTGTTGTGTGTAGTGCTGTGGCATGTAGCCATTACGGTAGTACACTACCACCACTTCCTGTCCGTCTCTGCAAAGTGTCAAAAGAGTCAAACAAAAAGCAAGAGGACCTGCAATCACAAAACTTGAAATGCTTTGTGCATAGAGACACATTTGAAATGAAATAATTTCTGAGTATACTGACAATTCTTTTAAATTGACCATACAAGGCGAGAGTTATGGTCATGGTGAAAGTGAAAGTGAAAGAATGTTTTACCCACATAAACAACCTCTTGCTCTCATCCAGAGACCCTCCTCTGGAAACATCGCTGAACTTCCTGCGGATGACAGGAATGTTCCTGCAAAAAAAAAAGTTTGTTCTGAATCGAACAGATGTAGATCATATATTCGTGTCATGTGAACCGCTGCCTCTGCATCCGCATCAGAATCTGCTGTGAATGACTGCCACTGAGTCACTGGTACCATCAGTCTGCTGCTCTCACCTGCTCCACAGCTCCTCCTCCAGGACTCTGTGAGACAGTCTGCTGATCTGGACGTCCTCAACCAGAAACAGGACCACGGCCCTGCAGGGTGTTAACTCACAATTAGCTTAAATCCTGATCTTATTTATTCGGCAAAAAAGATCACCTACTTCTCTCTGCCGTAGAGTTCCCAACCTTTGGCGAGACCGTCGCACATCCCAGAGGTTCTCTTGGCGTCCATGATGAACTCGCTCTCCGCAGCCAGACCGACTGCTGTTAGTATTTTTCTGAATATTAAGAAAGACTGATTATTTTATTGTGGTCAGCGGCCCTGTCCCTGCCCCACCTGTGCTCCATTGCTTGGTGTGTATGTATATAATTCTTATCTAAATATGTCCTGTGCCAGTTCAAGTCTTGTGCCCTCAGCTAAGCTTTTACCTTCATCTTTGTCATGTCCATGAAACTGAAGTCCTTTGTTAATAAGTTGACTTCTGTTGCTGCTTTGAATTTTCACTGCAAGTTCAGACTTGTGATTTTCTATATGAACTTTTGTAAATATTGCCTATTTGGCTTGTATGTTTTTGTTAACTTTTAGCTTTTACCGTCTTGCTCATTCCTTTTTCTATTTTTGCACTTCCTCTTTGAAATGACTTTGCACTGTAGTTTAAAAAGAAACTATTTCTATGGAACTTTGATGTAGACAGTCATCCGTATCGGTCCAGTACTAATCTGTCTTGCCATGTGGTCCTCGTACCTGTGCACCTCAGGGAGGCGGTCCGTAGCACCGAATCCAGCCACAGAAAAAGTGTTGACCTCGATCTGTTTCAGGGAGGCGGAGCCATCTTCGCTCTGGTCCAGCATGTAGTCCGATCGATTCAGACTCACCACAATGGACTGTCAAGGAGACGCACGACACACAAGCACGCTCAGCAACACTCATGCTAAAATATTGTTTGCCAGTATTTATTTATTCATTTATTTTGTCACCTGTGTGCGACCTTCTTTTTGCACTTGCTTGAATATTCCAAACAATTTGGCAGTGTAGTCATCCACCTGAACACACCTGCAATGTGAGAGAGCAGGTGTTTTTTTGTTTTTTTTTTCAGTCATCATTAATTTCTTTTTCTGCATATTGTTAGATTTTTAAAGTTAACACACTGCGCCGGTGCTGTACCCGGCGAGAGCCTCCTCCAGAAACTCGGCATCCTGGCTGATCTTGTCCATCAATGTGTTGAGGTGAGTTTGCACTCGCAGGGCCTGCAGGTAGGCAGCTTTGGGCACCGGGGAGGGCAGGAGTGTGAAGGGCTGAAAGGTCACAACCTGAAAACATTGAAAGTACCCTTGACACAATTATTTTATTTTATTTTATTTTATTTTATTTTATTTTTAATCTATTTTTTTAATTCTCCAGACACCTTTTTGACCTCAAATCAACCCTCTGCACATGCTCCTAAACTCACTTTTCTGAGGGCAGAATTGTAAGGGGTTCATGTGACTCGTTTACATAAGACACAAATTGTGAGAGACATTAGATTACATAATGAATAAGTACCAGGAGAGGGCGAGGTCCTGCCCATCCCTGGTTGCAGTATGAGTATTTCTGGTAATTAGCATTATTAAATAGTTAGTATTATTGATAGTTATCATGACGCCTTTTATCGTTCTTAAAATTATTATTGTGTTGTTGCTGCAGTCTTCAAAGGAGTACTAATATAAAAACATGGCAAGTGTCTCTACCTCGGATGAATTTGGTGCATCTCGTGTTCGCATGAGAATTCCTTTTTCAAAAGCCAACATCTTGGCTTCTTCCACTACAGCCTGCAGCCGGTCAGGGCTCCTGATCAGCTCCTGGAGAATTTCTGCCGTTGCCATCACAGTCGATCTGATGGGAGGAGGAAGGGGAAAAAAAGACCCCAACAAAACTTCTTTAAAAAAAAAAAAAAAACATGGTACACATTCCAAAGATTTAGAAAGTTTGCCTTCCGAGTTGACAGCTCAAGCCACTGGTCACTGAAATCATTGAGATTATCTACAAGCTTTTCAATCATGTTGTCAGATATTCTGTAAACAGAAGAGTTACATATGGACCACCAATAGGTGCCTAGATCAAACTGACTGACCGACTAACTGACGGACTGATACTGCAGAACACCAACCAGACACACAATCTTAAACTTTGAAGACAAAACGGATTCAATTGCTAAAGAAAATCAGCCGCGTTCATACCTGGAGAGTCTCAGCAGTCCTGTGAGCGTTGATGTATTCAAACTTTCTGACCGAGCCAGCGTCACCTCCTCCTCCTGCAGCCGCACTCCACACACTGAACTGGCACGGCGACACCATTGGTGCGCCACCTTGTCCTTTAAAATGTTTTCTTGAGGTGTGACATCCTGTTTGGATGTCCCTCCTGAGAGTGTAATGGGAAATAAGCATTCTTGTGTTATTCTTTTATTCTGTTTAGCATACGTTAACCATACAATCACTACTAATGCATGTAGTCTGTTAGTTTCATTAGTATGGCCATCATTTAGTGACCACAAGTATTGCACATGACGCTCAGGCGTCCATGTCTATGAGTTACCCTTGTATGAGTCCTTTGTCATTTGCTACACACACATGTGCATAGTGTATTCACCCTGGTATGTATGCTGTCATTCATGTGCTCGCCCATCGTGCCTTGTAACATCGATGAGGTCCTTTGTAGTCGAATCTCATGATTCCCTTGTGCAGGACATTCGGGGTCGACCCTTTCTCTTTGTGACACTGCGGTGAGGTTGCGTCTTGTCTTGGTGTTGTCTCGTCATGTCCTGTTTTATTTTGACATTTTTACTGACCTTCCTCTCGTTTCAAATCACTTCCCCCTCCTCATGTGCCACCTATGCGTCTGACCCAATTACCCTTTGTCTCCACCCGTGCCTCATCGCCTCATGCGTTCAAATAGTCTGCGTCTCCCTTGTCTTGTGCCGGAGTGTCTTTTGTCGTCGCGTCTAGCTCCCTGCCACAGCCAAAGAAAACTCACAGCAAGCCAGTTCATCCTCGAAGATGAGTGAATTTTTGTTCTTGATCATTTTTGTTCTTAGTCAAAGTTTAGTTAATTGTTTCTGAGATCCTGTTATTTTTGCCTTGTTATTTTTCTCTTAGAAGGTGATTTTTTTTTTTGTTTGTTTCTGCTTTGTAAGCCCTTTTGCATTTTCCTCCGAGTGAGCGCTTTCTAGGTTTATTCTTTAGTTACATGTAGCTTGCCCCGTTTTCCTCCTTTTGGAGTGATTTTTAGTTTATCCCTTGCTTTCACCCATCCTCCGCCCTTTATCCATTGAGCAATTTATATCTTGCCCGTTTTCATAGATTGGGGATTCTAGGAGTTTCACAGCCTGGTTATTTTGATCGCTTGGTCTAGAGGTGTATCGCGTGTTGGGTATAATAAAAAATCTTTGCCTCTCACTACCTTCTGCGTCTGAGTCCTGCCTTGAGTCCCAGCCTGACACTCTTGGGTTGACCTTCCGGAGACTTCTAATGTTCCGCCAGCGTGAGCTGTAAATTTGTCCAGCTTGTCTTATATTCTTTGTTTTGTCTCCTCATCTTCCCCTCCCCTCCCCTCTCCTTATCTTTGCCCCACCCGGCCCAAGGTATAAGAGACCTTCACTTCCTTTATCTCTTTGCACTTGCATTTGTAAGACAGTCAAATCCACATCCTGAAGTGTTTTCTCTAACAATGGAAGTTCTTCAAAGACGGGGGTTACACCTGTATCAATCTCACCTATTGTAATTAACTAACATGATTTACACGTCGCGGGAAAGGAACCCCCGAGGGCCAAAAGGTATCTCCTTGTGTTTGTTGGATTTGCATTCAGGGACTGTCTCTGCCTTTTGTTTAGTGAGTGTCAGTGCGAGAGGTATGAAGGTCTTGGTGATCTATTGTTGCTGTGGAAAATTACCCCTGATGACCAAAAGGTTCCCGAGTAGGAAGAGTAGATTTGATTTGAATCTTTTAAATATGCATTTTAGCAGTGTCTCTGTTCTGGGAGGATATTTAAGGGAAGGAACAAGAATCTGAAGTCTCTTCTTTTTTCTCTCTCCTTTTCTGGGACCAACTCTCTCTCTCTCTCTCTCTTTCCTCTTTTTCACTCTCTCTCTCTCTCTCTCTCTCTCTCTCTCTCTCTTCTTCTTCTTTTTCTTTGACTTCTTGATTTGTTTTACCATCATTTTTACACAACCGGTCTGTTACATTTTTGCTGCATTTTTACTCTGGACATCGCAATAAACTCGTATGTTATCCATTCCCCTTCAATATTAACTTGTTGAGACTTTTGTTCTATGTGGAGAACAATCTGACATTAGATGTTGATTTAGTCTTCAGTTATATGGTAAATTCATTCGAGTAATGCTTGTACTCTTTACCTCTGAGTTGAATAGAAAAGATTGAGTGTCATGTTTTTCTAACTATTGAGTTGGAAGATATAAACCTCTGAACATCTCAACCTAGATGTCTGGGCTGTTCTTCTATGTTAAGAAGGTCACTGAATGCTTTGTCTATATCTGCCATCACTGAACTAAGATAGGGATTAATCAGAATCCCAAAGACCTTAGTTATATGGTAAGTTTCACTGGACATTATTCAAACCCTTAACCTCTGAGTTGGTCAGATAAGATTGGGTATCATGTTCAATAACCTCTGAATACTCCAACCCAGACATCAGGCTATTCTTCCATGTTTAATGAACAAACTGAATAGTTTTGTTAATTTATAGAAGCCATCCCTGAACTGAAGACTAATGTCAGATCACGAGAATTTTATTATTATTGAGTCTATATTCTTAATTGTTAATCAAGTCTTTCTCTCAATCAAGATATAAAAGTAAAGTTATTATTATCAAATGGAGTCAGATTAAATTAATTATTATGTATTTTACTTTGAAATCCTCACCTTGACACCGGAACGACGGAATACGTATTGGGGAGATATTACTATTTGTGTCTAGATATTTCCTCCCCTACACATTCGCACACACTCGGGCGCCTGCACTTGTTGCATCTGTTCGGTTGTTTGTGCTGTGCTCGTGTCTCGGAGCTCCGACCATTTGTTCATAAAATTGCTCATTACTCGGCACTTCTGCATCAGTATCTTTATTCTTTCCACAACAAGAGTCAAATTAGTTGATCAACCATGAGTTTCATACTTTACATACATATTTCTTTTTTACGCGTAACTATGTAGTTTAGCAACTGTGCTGTGACCTTAACCTTGCAAAACAGGATCTTAAAGCAACTCTAGGTAACTTGGACTCATTACTACTCCCTGCTGGTTGAGAACCGCAAATACTCTTTGCCGATGTCGTAAAGAGGAAAAATACGAGTCCTTCACGTGGGTTTGCTGACACAGCCGGCATACTGAAGAATCGCTTGGAAATATGTCCACCGACAAGGTAAAGTGACATGCGTCGTTTGTTTGTTTGTTTTAAATATTGTTGTATTGTTCTTTTGAACGTGACAGACGGCAGTGTTTTGCGCTTGGTTCGCATCATTCCCGTCGATGAAAACTGCTTGGAAATGATGTGTTTTATAATGGTTATAATATTACAACAGGCTATAAACTTGTGTAGCTCTAATGGCTACAACAACTGTTCAGACGACACAACGTCGCGTTGATTCGGTGGAAATGGCGACGTGACGAAGTAAACACGCTGCAGCGCTAGTTTATTGATGTGGGGAAAATACAAATAGTCGCCTAGCTGGAGCGCTCGTATGTGTTCAGGAAAAACACCCACATGAAATGCAAAGCAGACATTGACACTTTTATCACTTCGTCTTTCATCGAGGTTAATTATTGGGTTCCATTCCGTCATTTTATAATCTTATGTATTTGCATTAGTATGTATGTTAGTCAGTTCCGAACCCCTTTTTGTCTCTCAGCTCGCGCCACTGAGTGTAAGCTGCTGGTCCAATATTTATTCGAGTCCGGGCTCGTGCTCGATCATGTTCTCTCTTCCTTTTCTTTGACTCCTCAGACAAAACCCTCTTGGCTTTCCGAGCTGGCTCCGCCATGTTGCTAGTTGAAGTGGGGAAAAAATCCAAGTGGCCGCTGGCTAAGGCCGACTCTAAATAAATGTGTGACGTTGCCGTAAAGTGGTCCGTCCTATATGTAATGACGACACAGGAAGGCGTGTCGGGTCGTGCTTGAAAGTTACACAGCGCAGTTACAGTCGGCACAACTCCCCTCTCGACGCCGAGGCGGCACCATTGATCCTGTTAATCGTTTATCTACTGCTTTACTGAGTTTGGAATCATAATTTTTTTGGTCGAAAAATTACCTCGAGTGGCTTGGAATTCTCCTGCGTGAAGAGGGTTTATAACATTTCAATCAGGAACCTTCCAAAATTCAGTTTTGGAAGGTTCCTTATTATTGTATAATGATAATATTGTATCATTATTATACAATAATAATTGTATAATATATATAATAATAATTGTAATAATTGTATTATTACAATTATTGTAATTAATACAATATTATTGAGTTATTTCCAATAATAATAATAATAACAAGAGGAAGAAGAAGAATACAAATATATACTGTCTGTATATATGATGTAATGGTTTTATTGCTCCCATGGAGAAGAAAATACAGCAGGTGGCCGCCAGAGAGCATATTGCATACTACACACATACTGCACACAGCATAGTGTAAGACACTGCAGCATGTGAAAACTAATGGAAAGCTTAGAAAAAATAGAAAATCTTCCACAGCTATTGGTGGGCTGTCAGTCGCAGTTGCACAGGTCACAATTTTTGTCAATAGTTATTTTCACATTTAAAAATACACCGATTTCAAAAGGGGTCGGGTGATAAAAATCAAAACATCATTGTGTTGGCGAGATTTGATATATTATCACATAAAATGTTCAGACAAAATCATAAGATTATTCATGATGTGTTACTGAAAAAATGTGTGAAATGTCTCACACATTACTGCAATACTGCACATATCACAATAACCTTGTAGTGTCACTGCAGTACAGAGAAAATATCACATCGCCGGGTGCTGATGTTTCACCCTCAGACGAGAAGAGGGTTGTCCAGCACGGCCACACCTGCTGCCACGCCCCCGTCGGCGTGTTCCGAACTCTTGGTCCTGAGCAGGTGACCCACGCACTCGTTCATCACCATGTCTTTGCCCCGCCTGCAGAGGGAACAAGATGGGATTGAAATGCTGAATCTCTTAAATACTGACAGCCACGGGCGACGATCCCAAGCGTCTTCACTCGACCTAGACAGGAAGTGAGGCGTTCACACCTGACGTAGGCTCCGAAGGCGCCCAGCTCGCTGAGGCAGCTGGTGACCTCCAGGGGGCCGTCTCGTCTGAGCAGGATGTTCTGCACTGGGGCCGGATGGATCTTATCCATCAGGATGTAGGCCATCCGCTCCGTGCTGCCCTTCACCTCCTCCAGGACCTGGGAGAGCTCCGAGTCGTAAAGGTTGTTTCCTGGAAAGAAAAAAAAAAAAAAAATATGTATACATATATATATATATATATATATATATGTGTATATAAAAAATCTCGTCTCGCACGGCCAAAAAAAAAATATATAGATATAGATATATATATAGATGTTTGTTTTTTTTTTCGCGATATATGTATGTAGTCTTCCTTTCGCCGCCCTTGTTAACCAATAGTGTTGATCCGATTTCTGGTAAGAAATACATTACAATACATTATGGGGTTAAAACTGCCTTGAAATGTAAAATAATTAACTATGAAGATTATGTGATTAATCACGATTCATTTGACAGCCCTAATATCCCTAATATATATATATTTGTATGTATATATATAAATATATATATATATATATATATATATACATATATATATATATACATATGTGTGTATAATATGTGTGTATATATATGTATATATATATATATATATATGTATATATACATATATATATATATATATACACATTGTACATATACTCTATGTATATCTATATATATATGTGCATGTGTGTTTGTGTGTGAGAATCAATCATTAATGTCAAGATGTTACTAGCAGGTTTCTGTCCAGACCGCCAGAGAGACAATAATGTAAACAATAGATTGGACAATAGATCTAAAATGGAAACTCTGCTGACTGCAGAAGAACTTGTCGTACCTCCTCCTTCCCGCTGAGGCTTCAGGACAAACTGGCCCGGCGACGCTAAGGCCATTTCTACCGTCTTGTCTCCCTCCGGTCCCTGAATGCAACGTGGTGAGGGGAGAGAACTGAAGTTAATGTGTCAAAGCTGTGAAATTTAATTTAATTGTCAAAGTTTTAAAATGGTCCTGAAAATGGACCCTGAAAATTCAACCAATCAGCCGGCTGACTCTTACCATGTCCAGAGTGTAGAGGCCGGCAAACGTGGCTCTGATCTGCTCCACCACCATCGGCTCCTCTGGGAAGAACCTCTCCAGAATTCCGGGCCGGGCCAGAACCTGCTGGACCTTCTTGGTTCCGGCCAGGTGAGTGCCGATGTCGGGACACTTGACGGCCAGAGAGCGCTCCATCAGGAGGCGGGCCTCCCACGACTGCAAGGACAAAAAAAAAACAAAAAAAAACAATTGACAAGAAGGTTCAAGGCCTTTTCCATCGTCCAATCATCATCTAGCTGCCTATCAGCTGGTACAGACAGGGAGAGGAGACCTGTTCAGAGGTGTAGTTCTGCGGCATGTAGCCATTCCTAAAGTACACCACCGCAACCTCCTCGCCATCGCTGAGGAGACACACAACAAACTAGAATCACATCACTGTGTCGTAGCGTAGCAGTTAGCAAAACAGCACATTTAAAATCGGACGGAGACTCACACAAACAGCCTCTGCTTCTGATCCAGCTTCCCGGTTTTGCAGACGTTCTCGAACCTCTTTCTTTTGGTCGGAATGTTTCTGACGACGCACGTGGGAAGAAGAGAAGACGTCACTGTGCGACACTACACAACATCGGCTCACAGAGCGGGTCGCGCAGCGGATCACGGTCACGGATCACGGCTCACCTCTTCCACAGCTCATTCTCGATGTACCGCTGGTCGAAGATGTTCCTCTGGGTGTCCTCCACCAGGAACATGACTATGGCTCTGCGGCGACAACAGCGGTGAGACCACTTTCCACTCTGACACCAAAAGTATTTGACAAGCCAAATAAAATGTTTGACTTTCTTTTTTTTTTTTTTATAGGACCGTTTTGTGTGATTTGCCTCTATCTAGTGGTGAAGTTGTAGAATGCAACATCAGCGAAGGGCAAAGCATTAAGATTCTCTGCAGCTGACGCAAATGTTGACCAATGATGTGCACTGACTTGTCTGAGCCGTACAGCTCCCAGGCTTTGGCCACGGCTCGGGCCAGACCGGCTGCTGGGTTGTTGTCCAGGATGCTCTGACTCTCCTCCAGACGACCGGCCACCCTCAGGATGTGTCTGTATTTGAGGGTGACGAACATGCACGAGAGGTTAAAAGTCTTCAGAGATGTTCAGGGCTCGGGGTGCTTCTTGATTGGAGAAGGAAAACCAAATTAAACGAGTCTTGTGTGGCCACATTGTATCAACTATGAGACACACAAAGTTTATGAGCGAAAATGTTCAAAAATGTTGCTAAATAAATATTCAAACCTTAGTTATTGTTATTGGTAAACATTACTGCTGTATTTGGCCAAATTCACTCCTTAAAAAAGCTCTATAAAGAAAATCTCCACTAGAGGTCATAGTTTTGCGCTGCCGGCTGCTGCTACCTGCTGCCGGACTCACCGGTGGACGTCTGGCGTGCGAGACGAGAGGCCCCCGAAACTGGCGGCGAAGGTGTTGATTTCTATCTGCTTGAGGGACGATGAGCCGTCGGCCTTCTGGTCCAGCATGTAGTCGGAGCGGTTGAGGCCCAACACGATGGACTGCGAGACAACAAAACCCAGAACACGCAACATCCTGTTTAGGCCCCCTAGCAACTTCCCGGCAATAATCAAAGATATTAAGAAGAGTTTTCACCACGATGTAGTGGTATCTAAGAAATTTACAAAATAAAATAAAGTTTGATCAGCTAATTCAAAACCCAGCCCGGACTTTCGCTATTGGCGCAAAACTTTAAAATCAAGGCGGCCTCTTTGATTGGCCGATCGTCCCACACCTGGGATTTGCCCTCCTTCAGGATTTGCTGGTGAATCTTGAACAGCCTGGCAGTGAAGTCGTCCACCGCGATGGTGCTGGAAAGCGAAGAACGTCGCTGAAGTTTAAATTGGGTCGAAGAAAAAAAACACATCTGACGACTGTCAACTGTGGCTGCAGTCAACGGGCTGACGGCGGCGCTACCTTTCCAGCGCCTCCCGCAGGAAGTCGGAGTCCTGGCTGATCCGGTCCACCAGAGTGTTGTAGTGCGTCTGCACTTCCAGCGCCTGATGGAAGACGGCCTTGGGCACCGGAGACGGGAAGAGTGTGAAGGGAGCGTAGGTCACCAGCTGGGAGACAGAAAAGATGGGACAAAAATTATCTCGGCATGTTCATTTCTGTTTTTCTCTCATGAATCGCGTCCTTGTTGCGTTTGTCACTTTATTATCATTAAATTTTTTAACCGAGACAAAACACACCGACATCACAGAACCAGTCAACCCAAAAAGGAATGTGAGGAATGAAAATAAACATTTGGCCAACAAATCCCTGTAATTACACAGCAGCTTTATAAAGATCTGTCCTGAATCCCGCCATCTACGGCGGGGCCAAATTCCTAAAATAACTCCACACGCCTGTTTAACCAGCATTGCAGGCCTCACAGCCCCTCTGGAGCAGCCCGGCGCACTCAAACAACAGCACAGGAAAGTTTGCTTAACTAGACAAACTAAGACAAATGTTCTTGTTTTCCTTTTTTGAGTTGTTTAAACTTAGTCACAATGTCACCATCCGTGCAAACGTGGCTCACCTCAGACGAGTTTGGCGTCTCCTGGATCCTCATCTGCACGCCATGCAGGAGCGCGGCGTCTTTGGCCACCTCAGCCAGCTCCTTGACCAGCGCGGCGTCCATCATCACCTCCTTCGGAATACCCTCGGCCATTCTAGTCCGCCGGAAAACTGGCCCACGAAAAACATATTTGACTTTTTAAATGGATCGCTTACAGGTGGGGTGGGGTTTTTGCAGGGGGAGGGGAGGGGCTAAGCCCTGGGAGGATGGGAGCGACAGTGTTTACAGGCATAATGACTGTGAGAGAGCGGTAGCTGTCTGTGACACGGGAAAACAAAATGAGAAATTATTCATTGGAAGACTGGAAATATCATATTAAAGACTGGGTGACACATAAAGCATTGTTCATCACAAATTTCTCAAAAATTACCCCCAGCATAAGCAAATCTTTGCTTACTGATAGCAATAGCAATAATGATCAAATGATGTATAAGACAGGAGAAATACAGAATTTCACACGCCCATTATGTAAGAATATACACATAAGTAGAAGAAAATTGCAAATTTGAAGGTAACTCTCTGTAACGTTCAATTACAGTTATTTAATTGTTAATAAACACTTAAAAGACATGGATCTCCACGCCTCTTGTTAAGTGGAAAGGAGTCAAACGTAAAATGACTGCTTCTAGTAGGAAGCTAAAAGTCGAGCTGAATAACGGATTTCTAATAATTTCTAAGGTGCCAAATAAAATTTCAAACATTCCTTGGAATGTAAGGTGCTCTTGTTTTGAAATGCGTCCTACGGATCCTGCAACATCCGAGGACCAGGATGTGTGCGTAAGTCTTTCCTCTAAATGTCGACCGTAGTGGGGTGGAAATGTATGTTATAACGCACCCAGCCACCGGCCACGGTTATCCGGTAGAAAACAAAGTTATTTCCGGTAGTGTGCGTCGTACAAGTTACAGCGTGTGTGGCGTAACGCCAAAGTAAGACCCTTTACCTCGACTTACCTCGATCACCTAGTTCTATTCAAGCAGCTTCTTCGTGCATTAGTAGCCTTCAGGTTGCAAAAAAAACAGCAACACACACACACACACACACACACACACACACACACACACACACACACACACACACACACACAATTGAGCTTAATGGCCTGCCGTTCTCGATCTCCGTCCAAAGGTAAGGCGTAAAAATTGTGACGTCACTCTGAATAGCGGGCTTCGATCGTTGTTATGCTGCTTGGGAAAAACCGCCGGTGTAACGGCGCGATCACCTGGGAATCGCAAATAAACTACAAGGAATCGCTGAAAACCATTTCCTCAAGTTTTGGTCTGCTCTGCGTATTCGATTGGCTGAATTGTGCCATGTGATTTTTCGCCAGCCAATGGGTACTCGTAAAGTAGCCAGATTCTTAAAGGGGTAGTGCGCTTTGTACACGTTTTTTTGTTTGGTCAGTCCCTTTGCTTCGAAAGCGACGGTTTCCGCCAGCTTTACGAAAATTCGATTTTCAGAGCCACGGCACATTGCATAAAATACGTCCATAAAGACGTCGTAATATGTTGTTGTTGTTGTTTGTTTTAAAAAACGATGCTGTAAAATAATAAAGCGATTAGGCCGTTGTACCACGTCTGCAAAATGCTGACTGGGTATGAGTTTGCACTTGTGCACCGCGCGCGCGCGCGTGCGTGCGTGCGTGCGTGTGTGTGTGTGTGTGTGTGTGTGTGTGTGTGTGAACATTGAATAAACCAATAAACCAGATAATTGCGTGATTGTCACGGGGAAACAATCAATCAGACAAACGCATTTTATTTGTAGAGGGCCAAATCACACCCAAAGGAGTCTCGAAGCGCTTTGCGCAAAGAAATAGAGAACCAGCTGTACTATGTGATCAGAACCAGTTCAGGCCTGTCCGGTCTTGGCCCAAAGTTTCATCAACTGTCGCGCTGCTCCACACCAGCAGAGGGAGCTCCAACTTTTCTTTTTCCGCGGGCAAACGTCTTCCTTCCCTTCTTCCTCGTTCTTCATGTTTCTCCCCCTTGTTGTGGTTTCCTTTTTCTTTCTTTTTTTAAACTTCTGCCTTTCAGAGAAATCACCTACTTACCCTGCCACGTAATTCTTTTTGTATTGCTATTTTGTTGACATTTCTAGGAGAGAGAGCATAGTAAGAGAGGCACATTAAATTGCTTTAGTTCTTCACAACTCTTTGGCCGTCACTTTTGTTTTTCTGTATTTTTAGATGGCGAGCGGTGGTCAGCTGGCGAGCGGCGGTCAGCTGTCGAGGGAGGAGGCCTTGGCGCGCTCGGGTTACAGGCATGCTTGCCATGTGATGCTGTACGCATCGACCACAAATCCGCCGTCTAGGAGAACCGGCAACAGGCACATCGTTCTGGTGTGTGTCTACCGGCAACAGGCACATCGTTCTGGTGTGTGTCTCTGTGTTTGTGCGTGTGTGAGTGTGTGTGTTTTGATGAAAGGCTCCGTCTCTTCCCACAGATGCAGATGCGCTTTGATGGCCTGCTGGGGTTCCCTGGAGGGTGAGTCTATCCTCGTGTGACGTTCCTGTTTCATCCTCACTTGCACAGGTTTAGCCTTCTTCTTCTTCTTCATCATCATCTTCTTCTTCTTCTTCTTCTTCTTCTTCTTCTTCTTCTTCTTCTTCTCCTCCCTCCCACGGGAACTGACTCAAGCCGTTCTGACACCAAACAAACACTGGCAGATTGTCGTTGGCGAGCATGACAGAACATGTGGAATTGTTCCTCCACGGGCTTTCTTGCATGGTGCCATGATACATTGCTGCAGGGAAACACTGCGCTCCCCTGATTGAGCGGCAGTGATTTAGAAGGCATGAGGCACCAAAAGCCGTGGTTGACTCGGGCTCGCTCCAGATTTAGACATGGTCAGGACAGTATTACTACGATAACATGCTATTAGCCCAACCTGGTACGAGAGGTGGACTGTCTAGGTTCACCTTGAATATCCAACTGGGGGAAGAAGCCCCCAAAGGAAAGTGTCTCCCGAATGTCCTGACCTTTGACCCCGCCCCCACCCCACCACCGTTTCAGCCTGGTCACGCCAGACAAGGAGACGCTGGAGGCGGGGCTAAGCCGGGAGCTGCAGGAGGAGCTGGGCATGGACCTTCCCGTGTCGGCGGAGGATTACGTGTACTGTCACATCGCCCCACCTCGCGCCGGATCTCACTCCTCTAACCTCCTCCTGCACTTCTATGTGAAGAAGGTGGACGAGCAGCAGGTCCTGGAGGCGGAGAGGGCGGCCGTCACCGCGGCCATCGATCACGGCGACGAGGTAACCCCCGCCGCTTTCCTCGGGGGGGGGGGGTTCCGGCCTCGGGCGTTTTGCATTGTCTGACGCCGGGTCCATCCTCCAGGTGATGGGAATGGTGCGGGTGCCGCTCTACAGCTTCAGGGACGGCAGGGGCCTGGGCTCCTTCCTGTCGCACGGCTTCATCGGCAACGCCCGCACCCAGCTGGTCGACTCGCTGCTGCGACTGGAGCTGGTCAGCGCGAACGACCTGCACAGGGCCCACGCAAGCGCGCTGAAGACAAACTCGCAATCCGCCCGGGACCTGAAGGCATCCCTGGCCATGATAGAGGCCCAGAAGAAGCACTACTAGACACACACACACACACACACACACACACACACACACACACACACACATGCAGTGCCTGACTGATTCGGTCACTCAGAAACGCCCACCGTACATCACACATTTTTGGGAACACAGTAATCATAATTACTTTTTGCATGAACATAAATAAAAGTGTTTCCTCCTGCCAGTCAGTATCAGACTCTTCTTCTGATGATGATGATGATTGGACGCAAATACAAAAGGTCACAAATGTATCATTATTGTGGTTAAATTTGCGCATTGCTGCTCTCTCCTGCTGCTCCTGCCTCTTCCCCGAACCCCCGAGCGTTCGTCTCGCCTGTCCGTCCGTCCGTCCGTCCGGTGGAAGAAGCCCCGGATAGGAAGAGCCCGGAGATGGGGAGGCACAACTCGGAAGCTGATTGGACGACACTGCATGTGCAGCAAATCGGGTCAAGTCGACGGATCCCACGTTGAGTCACTATGGATACAGAATGGTGAGTTTGACGGATGTGACTTTGCATAAAATCACGGCTAGAACTGGACTTTCGTTTTAATTAAGCAAGATTAGCGTAGCAGTCGAGCTGCCCGCTCGCGAAACGCAACAAAAGACGCAGTGTGCCTGTCCACTGAATCCTGTCTTTCAGTGTTAATGCTAATCCGCCGTAGCAGTGGCTAGGCTCCCTCTTCTTTTGTGTGTTTGCTTTGTTTTTGTTTTATTTTTGTAGTCGCTGGCAGCCGACACTCCCACTCTCGCTTGTCATCGCGACGAGAAGGACGCCAACGGCAGGTTGCTCAACATGAGAACCGCCTGAAAAATGCCTCCGATTGGAGTTTGGCAAGACGGATTATTGCAAGAGCTCAGAGTCAAAATCTCAACCGTCCAGCTGCCGTTGTGACAGAAGGACTTCACAGACTCCAACAATAAAAAAAAAAAAGAGAGAGAGAGAGAGTGCAAAAATAATAATAACATAATACAAAAAACACAAAAACAAAACATGAAGGGTTCCATCACCGCTGAAAGAATGAAAAGGAATCCTCCGCCTCTCATCTCCCCGTCTGCCGTCTACATTTTTGTGTGGTTTCATTTGTGGGGTTATTACTCGGCGCTGCTGCTGGTGCTGCTGCTGCAATCCGAGGATTAATTAGGTCCGTGACATACTATAGGGCCCACGGGCCAAGATTTGATTCCGTGGAAGTGCACCCCGGGTGTGCGTAACCCGCCTGCACCAGATGCTGCTAACCTCATTCCCAGACAGCCTTGCTTCCTGTCGGCTGACAAATGCGCCGCGTCGGCTCTCGCGGTCACTGTGCAGCCCTCAGAATTACCCCCTTGTGTGTTTTCTTCTCGTGTGTGATCGGCGATGGCGGTTGGGGGGTAGCACCCCCACCCTCCCTTTTTTTTTTGTTTCTTTGCTCCTCCACAGGGGGCAGCAGGGGCAGCGACGACGTTAGCGCCGGTGGAATTAGCACTGATTTGTTCAAACGCGCCCGGCTGTTGATTCTTTTCCACATCAGAGGGTGTTGGTGTGTTTTCCTCCTGTCTTTCTCTGTCTCTATCACTCTCTCTCTATCACTCTCTCTCTCCCCCCTCTCTCTCTCTCATTCTCACTCTGCCATCAGGAAGAAAGAGACGCACCACATCAGACAGGAAGCACAGTACCGGGGGGGAGGAGGGAGTCCTCACGTCTATGAAAAACACCTGTCTGTGGATATTTAGACGCACATGTCAATTGGTGCGTGTGTGTGTGTGCGTGTGTGTGTGTGTGTGTGTGTGTGTGTGTGTGTGTGCAGCCACTGATGCTTCTCTTTTCCATCAGTATCGTCCTGTACGAAGAAGAACCAAAACAAGAGGGGGAAAAATAAATAAGAAATACACATACTGATGTATTTTTAATTTATTTTGTACATATATATATATATATATGTATATATATATATATATATATATATATATGTATATATGTATATATGTATATATATATATATATGTGTATATATATATATATATATATATATATATATGTATATATGTATATATATATATATATATATGTATATATATATATATATATATGTATATATATATATATATATATGTATATATGTATGTATGTATGTATGTATATCTACATATATACATACATACATACACATAGGGGAAGGGGGGTTGGGGTGAGATGCTGTGATCATGTGATGGTGCTGCGAGGGCGAATAATACAAGGTCAACGGAGAAAAGCCTTTCCAGAGAGAGGGAGGGCGAGAGAGAGGGAGAGATAGGGATGGAGGGATGGAGAGCAGGCAGCCAGGGATGCTGAGGGAGGAAGACGGTGTATTCATAGCAGCAGCCGCATTTATAGCCGGCCGAGAGGCGGGAGGGTAGGGTTGGTGGGTGCGGGGGGGCGGCAGTGGGCGGGGCTTTGGCCACCGCTTTCACGCCGCTCGGCGAGGCGGGGAGGGGAGGGGCCGGGGGAAGCAGAGAGGCAGTTCTGGCGGCGAGTGAGAGAGGCGAGGGGGAGGTGGTTGTGGCAGGAGGGGGAGGGCTGTTAATGACTCTGTGTGTGATGTGTGAGAGAGAGCGAGAGAGAGAGAGACAGAAAGGGAGGGAGGGAGGGTTGTGAGCAGAGAGAGAGAGAGAGAAATCGTTCGGATTCAAACACACCGCTCGCTCTCCCTCTCGCTCGGCGAGTGTGCGAGAGCCAGCCCGCCCGCCTGCTTGCGTGTGTATGTGTGTGTGTGTGTGTGTGTGTGTGTGAGAGAGAGAGAGAGAGGGTGCGTGTGTGTGAGAGTGAGTGGACAGAGTGTGTGTGACAGAGAGGCAGCTCAGCTGAAGATCAGACAGCAGCAGCAGCAGCAGCGAAGGAGGAGGAGGAGGAGGTGGCGGAGGAGGAGTAGGAGGACCACAGTGAGGTAGGCACGGCTGTCACGCCGCCACGGCCAAAGAGCCATAACAACCTGTGCACCCCTGTGTGTGTGTGTGTGTGTGTGTGTGTGTGTGTGTGTGTGTGTGTGTGTGTGTGTGTGTGTGTGTGTGTGTGTCACTGTGTTGGCGTGTGTGTCACTATAGTGAATGCGTTTGTTTTATTTTTTACTCCGGCTTTTATTCCTCCCTTAAAGGGGTCTCCATCCTCTCGGGGGTTGGAGGGGGGGGGGGGGGGTCTCCTAAGTGGACAAATGGATGCAGGCTTCTGTCATCCGTATCAATTATGTAATATGTGTTGTGCTGCATGTGCGTCCGCTGATGCTATATGCGTGCGCGTGCGTGCGCGCGAGTGAGTGTGTTTACATGCTTGTGTAATTTTGCGCCGAGGTTTTGTGTCGGCGGGTCCTGCGGAGCCTCGGCGATGATTAGCAGCCAATTGTAAATAGAAGTCAACACTCCCGGAGCTGTTAAGGAGCTGCACAGCCTGGGTCTCACGCGCACGTGCACGCGCACACACGCACACACACGCACACGCAAACGCTGCCTCACCTCGACCCTTTGCTGAACAAGAAAAGCTAAACAGTCTGGACGGCGCGTTCACATGAAGTTATTACATAATGGGAGAAGCAGCAGCAGGCTGAGCTTCCTCCTCGCCGGAGCCTTGTTTTCTCCTGCTTCCTCCTCCTTTGTGCTGCGACAACAAAGATTGAAGCGCCAGAGCAGCCGCGAGGCGCTGGACGGGAGAGTCTACGTCCTCCTTGATGGGTGTGTTATTTTGTTTGTTTCCCCCCAACCTCCCGTGGTCTGTTGATCACCCCCCCCCCCCCCTGAATTCTCAGAGGATCTGCAGTAAACAGTGTGTTTAGCCCGCTGTTTGCAGCCCCCCCCTCCCTTTCCGCCCCCTCCTCCCGGGGCCGCCTGCTGGGACTCACGCTTTGTTTTTGGACCTCGCACGCGTTTGGAAGGGGACGGCCACAGAAGGTGGCGCCGGCACCTGTCAAGGGTGGGGGGGAGGGGTGTGGTGTGGTCAGTGCCCTTTGTGACATCGCAGGAGGGGTCAGGGTGACAGTGCCAGAACTGTGGGTTCTAGCGCACAGGCTAAGAAACGGTCAGAAGTGGAGTCCTGGAGTTTCTGCAGAGTTCACCGACGCCAGGACGTGGTCTTTAAATCAGCACGTCTGAACCCAGATCAGCCGTTTCTTCTCACGTTCTCGCGACACGAACCGCACGGCGGCGCATTGTCATCGCGCAAGAGACCCCGAGCGTCGCTCTGACTGCGAGGCAACAGTTGCGGCGGCTAAGCGACGAACAAGGGGCCTTCGGGGGAAAATACGTACAGGCGACGAGAAGCGGCGGCAGTCTGGTGTGAAAATAATGGCGCGTGACAGGAAAACAGCGAGCGAGCGAACGAGCTGCAGGTAGGAGGTGCTGTCGTGTTTCAACGACCCCTGCAAGTGTCGCTGCGTCAGTTCACGGCATAGTTTGTGAAAAATTCATTAGAAAGCCGGACTTGTTCGGAGCGAGAGCTCTCCCATCAGCCTCGATGGGTTTTTCCTAACAGCGCCGCCTGGGTGAAGGATGCACCGTCAGGATGCATCGTCAGAGGCGGGTCCAGATGAGTTCAACTGAACCCGGTGTCTGCTGCTGAGCTCCGACAAGACCCAGGGGCTCTTCTGAGGCAGGAAGGTGGAGGCGGAGGCGGAGGCAGAGGCGGAGGCGGCGCCCAGAGGATGTGGTCAACCTGACAGCGTCTCAGCCGCCACTGTCCCAGGTTCTACAAACCTGCCTGAAATCCTCTGCGGCAGGCGGCAGGCGGCGGGCGCACACATTTCACCTCCGCCTTGCTGGCTTTTAAGTGGCCGTCCGATGCCAAGCAGGCGGAAGAGACGCCAGCGTCTGAAAGGCACCTTGTGAGCGAAGCCGCCGTTTCCAAAAACTCTCTCTAGTTGCAAAGTGCTCCTGTAATTGATGTCCGCCCATTTGGACGAGGCAGAGTTCCAGAAACACTGGCAGCCAGGCCCGAGCTGCTCCACATTATGTACTGTACGTCTCTCCTTGAGGCGAGGATCGGCGGCTGGAGCCAAGCCCGAGCTGCTGCAGTGAACCTTGCGGCCAGATGTGTCGTTTTCAGAGTCGTTCTTTTCTCCCTCAAACGGCACAGAGAGTAGAAACCTGCGGGAGCCGGCCTGCGTCGCAGCTTCCTGTTTGCCTCGCTCAGGTGGCACTTCAGAAGAAACTCTGGCTGGCAAAGAAAGGAAACCATCGCCGGAAGCTCGATTGCGGGCGGTGGGGCAGAAATTTGAATTTTCACAAGCCCGTGCAAAGCTTGTTTCCACCTCTGCTGCGAGTCTCAAGACACGTCTGGTGATGAAACGCCGGGCTGGAATGGCCGTGAGGGGGAGGAACTGGGTTAATCTGGACGGATCAGCCCCCCCTGTCTGATTCGTTTTGCTGACTGGCACGATTTATGAAGGGGCGGAAAAGAGTTGATTAGCATTCAGGGGGATTAGCTTCAGCGTTTCAGGCTGAGATTTCCCACAAAAGGACAAACACTCTCAGAATGTTTGAGTTTGAAAGTGTTTGAAACAGTTTGGCCTCTTTTAATTTTTTGCAGCACTGCAGGGGTTCGAACTGACCGCTGCCTGGCTAACGCTAGCAAACACAAACACGACTCTAGTTAGAGCGTGTGTAACTTGTGTCTGTTGAAGGGTGACTGTCTTTGCTGCCAACTTCGCTGCCAATGTCTTCGCGACAGCTTTAGCGAATTAGCGCGCAGTTAGCGCAGCTCTACTTCCTTGCACACCTCCGTCACGCACTTCCTCCTAAATCCCTCCCAGTTAGCTTCGACAAGATCTCTCAGTTCGTACAATTCAGCTAACCCTCCTCCACGTATTTCATGAGGAGCAGCGACCCCACTTTTCATGCTTACTCCCAAACTTTGACCTCTGACCTTTGACACCGCGTCAGTCCTGAGGCTAAGCTGTCTTGCCGACTTTTGTGTTTCTCACCTTATTTTTACCCCACGCTAATTTGATAATGTTGTATAATTAGTTTTTGCACAGCGACAATTTGAGTCCAGACAAAGGAGTCGCTTTCAACTTGACAGTTTAAGCACCAGAGCACTGCTCTGTCTTTTTTTTTCTTCTTTTTTTTTGTCTTGAGTGCAAGTCACAGTTTTTAAATACACATTCACCGCGACTCACAAAAAAACAAAAAACAAAAAAAACAACTCATCTTCTCTTCTATCTATGATCTCTCTTCTGACTTATTTTTGGCTTTCCACAGTCCACACGAGTCGGGCCTCTGCTAGAGCGACCTTTACTTAGAGCAAAGCACTTTGAAGAAGCGGACCTTCGGCAGAGGACGACCTGCACCTCATTGTGACCTCACTGTGCGTCCAGCCGTGGGGTGTCAGGCACATTTTGAGAAAAATAAAAGTGGTGTCACGACGCTGCAGCTGTGTT
>NW_027466069.1:6192500-6382500 GCF_046127955.1 Nelusetta ayraudi | reverse complement strand
TGATTTGCGCGTTTGTACTCCCTGCAGGATTTTACAATCTAATCACAACTGGGCTGGTCGGCTGCCAGCTCTCGCGCCACTCGGCGGTTATAGCTTTTTTTTTTCTTTTTTTTTTTAGGGCAATGTGTACTTTCGTGAAACGAGTCCAAGTATGTGACCGTGATTGAGGTGCAGCAGGTACCCAAAGCTGGCGAGCCTGGTGTGAACGCGCCACTAAAATCCTTCAAACGCTTTGGAGCTCTGAAACGGCGACTCCAGCGATGCTGTCGCGAGAGGTCAGCTGGCGGTTTATCTCTTTTATGCGCTTATGTGGAAAACTGCTTGACCAAAAAAAAAAAAAAAAACCCCAAAAACCCAACACAAAGCTATCGTGAGAAAGAGATACGCTATCGAAGAGAGGCTGGAAGATCAAGGACTCCTGATCGTCTTGATTTGGCCTCTTTCTCTCTCTCTCTCTCTCTCTCTCTCTCTCTCTCTCTCTCTATTTCTTTCTTTCTACTACATCCTGTTCGCCGCCTCTCTGACTTCTTCCTCTCCGCCTAAAGAGACTCTCGCGGCCTGCGCGTGACTATTACTTTCATGGGCATCGCTGAGCCGTGACCTCCGGCCACGGAACGCTGCTCATTACTCGCTCTTACTCATCACCTCTTATCTCCGCCCTCTCCGCCTCTCATCCTCATCACGCTGCCCTCCTACTGTCCCTCCTGTTAAGTCTCCGCCGTCCCTCTCCCTCTCTCGTCCTGCCGCGGCCTCGCTCGTCTCCCTGCTCCCCGAACCCACATAAATCTCCACCTGTCTGTCTCCTCTGTCTCCTCTTTCCCCACCCCCTCGCTCCCTTTACTATCTGTCCCGCCGCTCCCAGGTCAGCTCGCCTATGGATCAGCCGTCCATGTCAGAGGCCCTGGGGATCCCGCGGGACAAATCAACGGCGCTGACATCCTCCCGTCCTTCCTCGCTGCGCTGACGCCGATCCGCCGCCGCCGCAGTAGAGCAGCAGCAGCAGCAGAAGAAGAAGGCCAGGCCGAGGAGGGGTCGCCGAAGGGTGAAAGGTCACAGCAGCCGGAGCAAACGAGCTGCGAGAAACCACCCCTACCCCCCCCCCCCAAAAAAAAAGAAAAAATCCGCCTGAGCCGCAGACAAACAAGAGCCTGAGGCTAAAGGGGAGGGGTCAAAGATGATGACATCACACGGGAAGCTGCGGAGGGAGAAGGGCAGCCTGGCCGAGTACGAGTCGCAGATGAAAGGTGAGGCCGCCCTAGATGTGCATGTGTGTGTGTGTCATGGGCCATGCGCTGTGTGCAACCCAGCCCTCGGTTGCACTGTGTGTGCGTGTGTGTGTGTGTGTGTGTGCTTACCTGCATGCATGAATGCATGTTAGACAGGGCGCCGGCGTTCGTGCATGAATGCGTGCACTTCACTCTGCACCGTCAGCCAGCCTCAGACTCTCAATGAAGGTATTTGTGCATCTGCTTGCACGCTCGGGCTCTCTGGAGCTTGAAGTCCGTTGGTCTTTTGGATGGGGTTGTGTGTGTGTGTGTGTGTGTGTGTGTGTGTGTGTGTGTGTTTGTGTGTGTGTGTGTGTGTGTGTGTGTGTGTTTGTGTGTGTGTGTCCTGACAAGCTAGCGCTCCAGAAGGAATGTTACCTAAATCTGTTGATTGCTGATTTACAGTATTTCAGGAATCAGTCTGGGGAAGAGTAAATGGACAACATTAATAATAGAGAGGCCCCAAAAATAAATTAATAAAACAGCTTAAGCTCTTTTCCTTCCTCTATCTGATGCTACTTGTAAGCTTGTAAAGGTCCAACTAAACTGCAGCCAAAGCCAAAGTCCAGCCTCTAAAATATTCAAACATGACACTTTAGTGTTTCTTTTTATAAGTTTTGTGCTGAGATTTTTACCTTTTTCCCTCAGTGTGATGCTCCAGAAGTTGCTTGTTGGCTGGGAAAACCTTGCTGTAGTTCTCTATGAACTAATATAATACTAATAACGAGCTCGACTGGAGCCAAAAACATAGCGAGAAGCACGTCGTTCTCGTGACAACAATAAACTTTTTTGGCCTTTATATTTTTTTTTTGAAAGACTAAAAGACCATGACTGAAAAATCTACGATAGAAAGATTCATTATGAACCGCGTTTCAGGTCTCAGTCGTCCTGTCAGCCGTTTTAGAGGTGTTTCTTTTTGCATTATGGTCTACTGGGAAAATGCTTTTCCAGCCCATGGGATTGTTTTGCTGCAGTACCACAAGTGGCCACTGAAGTGAAAGAAAAAAAAATCAGGCGCCGCCATACTGCCAGTCCAGTATCCAGTTCTTTTAATACATCCGTGTTGCCAACGCGTGTGGCTCTCCTGTGCCGTGTGCATACGCAGCACTTTTTTCCCCCGTGTGCGGACGCGGCCGGCCGCCGCTGCCCCTGCTGGCTGTGTGTACTGTACGAGCATGCAGGGTGTATTTATAGCCAGTATTAGTGAGGCTGTCTCCTCACATCCACTCAGCCCCGGGCTGTGTACTCTCACAGAGGCGGAGGGAAAGGAGTAAAGATGGGAGGAGGGGAGGGAGGGAGGGAGGAAAAGAAAGAGGGAGCGGGAGGCGAAGTAAAGAAAGACGGCGTCACGCGAGGGGAGGACGGCGTGTGTGAACGGCCCCCAAATCGCCACCGCCGCCTGTTGTCCCATCAGAGGAGTCGCTGTTGTTTTTTTTCTTTCTCCGTTTGTCGTTTCGCTCTTGTGGCACTGAGCCCCTCCGCCAAAACAACATCAACAACAACAGAAATGAGATAAAATTCATCAATGATCTCTTAACTTTTTGCTGGTGGGGAAACTTGTGCAAGTGCAGCGACGCCGTGGGGATACAGAACTGTGTGACGCGTCGGAGGAAGCGTTTTCAGCCGCAGTTACCGTCTCCTCTCTCTCTCCGTCCCTCCGTCTGTGTGTCGCGTCCGTCCGTGTCGCTCGCAGACCTGCGGGCTCAGCTGACAGATCAGATCAAGATTCTGGACTCGCAGGTGGAGGTGAAGCAGCAGCAGCTCTCCGACCTGTCCGACTTCCTCCGACGGCGAGGCGACATCGAGGCCGAGTACGCCAGGGCCCTCGACAAACTCACCGAGAGGTTCACCCACAAGACCAAGAAGTGAGTGTTTGCCAGATTCACTTTTCGTGCATTCGCCTCGACTCGTCAGTTCAGTTTAAACACGTCGATGAGGAGTCCCGGCCAGGTGACTTTTGCGGTTTTGAGCGGTTAAATGTCTCCATGTGCAGCTTGTGAAACTCAACGAGACAACTCAAATCAATTGAAAAGATGTCGAACCTACTTCCATCGTTAAAAAATAAATAAATAAATAAATCAAATTTCTGCGTTTTTTTCATCCTCCACTCATCCAAACGTCATCCGCTGAGGAGCTGCAGCCGTGACAGGGAAAAGGAAGCTGCAGCTCGGCTTGTACACAGAGGGAAAGATTCCACCCTGCACGTCACATTAACTCCCGCCTGTCCCTCCACCTTCCAGGAAGGAGCAGTGGGGTCAGTCGGTGTGTCAGGTCTGGTCCGTCCTGCTGACTCAGACTCGACTGGAGAGCCGGGAACACGCGGCGCTGGGCGACACCTGCTGCAACACGCTCACGCAGCGGCTGACGCACAGCGCCGAGGACACGCACCGCCTGCACAAAAGGGTGAGAGGCGCGAGAGGGCGCGACACCGAGACCACTTTTTAATCATAAGACGTCGCTCTTGTGCCAAAATAATAATAATAATAATAATAATAAAATAAAAAAAACAGACGAATGTTAGCATCCGACCACAAGAATTCAGGCTTCTCAGTGGTTTGATCGTGGCCGGCGTACTCAAGTGTGAGATAATTAGTGTTGACATCTCCTTCGCTGCTGGCATGAACCAACGGGATGATAGACAAGTATGCAAAAAAAAATATGCCAAGGTGCCTCTTCAGGTGTTGTTGATGTTCTGCCTCCTTGATGAATCCCTGCCAACTGGCGTTGGCGTTGTCTCGGACTGCGGATCATCTTCGTAACGCTCCAGCGACTGCCAACACAGTTGGTCGTTTGAGCTGAGTTTCTGCGGTATCGCAGTGATTTGCAGTCGTGGGTTCGGCCCTTGGGACGACGCCGCTTGTCTCCTCCCGCTGCTGCGGCTGAAGTCAAACAGACTCGCTGCGAGCTGACACGCGGCGAACGTCCCTGCCTCCCCCTCCACTCTAATCTGCCTCTCCGCGCGGCGCTGCGCCCTCCTCGCTCATTTGATAAAGTACACAGAGTAGTCCCGCCGAATTAGCGCTGCACTCTGTACTTTTTTCCGTGGATGAGGAGTGAGCAGAATTTTAATCGGGATGGTTAAAGTCGTTTGAGTGCCCGGGAAGAGACGCTGCCGGAGTTTTTATTTATTTATTATTATTATTATTTTATTTTATTTTTTTCGCAGCGCAACCCCTCCAGCTTCCCTAATGACCATTCAATCTGTTATCGACATCGTCTCTCGCTACCGGCGCGCGAGCAAGAGTTGCTTCGTACGCAGCCCGTTCCTTGTTGGTTTGACTTTGCAGCTAATTATTAATTATTAAGGGTTTAGTTTGAATTTTGCATGGCTGTATTGACTCCCACGATCATAATTAGGTCAGAAGGCTGACTGCTCTCGTGTCTGCGTGTTAACAGCACACGAAGCCAAAGCCGTTACTCTGATGAGCGTCAACACTCCGGCCTGATTTTCGGCTATAAAACCTCCCCTTTAAGTGCCTGACACAGATAGCTGCTCGGAGAATCACCTCTGTAATGTGGAACGGGGATTCATTAAATCATAAAGCCGAAACGTCTGCAATTTAACAGCAAAGTACGCGTTGAAGTCTTCTTTCGCCGTCTATTTCCCCATTTAATGGAAAGTCATTAAGGCTGAAGTTATTAGCCAGAAGAGCAACAGCGCTCGGTTTCCAAGCACAAAAATCCTTTGAATCATTTTTAAAGCTCTTTGCTTCATTATTATTACGTCCTTTTAATGTGCTAAAAAAAAAAAAAAAAAAAAAAAATTCAGCCAAAACAAGCCTGAAAGCTTAGTTAGCCATTTATTTTTTTTTCCTGCCTCATTTCATTTATGGTTTATAATAAAGAGTTTATTTTTTTAATTAAGTGAGCACCAGAGGTGCTGTGGATGCATTTTAGTTTATCCTTTTCATCTTAACCTGCATTTCTGCTAAGCTGACTCATTTGTTTGTTAGCTGTTTCTTATATGTATTGGCACACTGTGAAAACACCAGTGTGCGATTATTGGAAAATCAATAAAGCGCTCTTTTGAGTTTTTTTCCCCCTTTTGGCTTAACGTTTGAGCCCCGGAAAAAAATCTGCTTTTTGTTGCCTTCAGAGCAAAGAAGTCGGCATCCAGATGCAGGATGAGCTGCTGAAAGTCACAACCGAGCTGCAGACGGTGAGTGAGCTTTATATGCGGACGTGCCGTATTTATAGTCGACCTCAATAATGCAGAGCAGCGCGTTAATCCGTCCACTCTAACGTGGAGTTTCCTGTCGCGCGGCTGAAAAGGCTCTGAAGACGTACAACCAGTACCACACCGACTGCCTGATCGCCGACGGCAAGCTGAAGGAGGCCGAGCGATTGGAGGAGAGGCACACGGGCAAGTCAGCTGAGCTCGGCCTCGGCCAATCAGGGGGCCAGCGGCGGAGCTCCGTCAAGAAGATGGAGAGATTAATGGAGAAGGTGATTTTTTTTTTTTTTTCCTCTTTCGTAAGATGAAAGTGCTTGGGAGGGCAAACCACAGGAAGTCTCAGAGTGGTTTCCTGTTTTTTCGCCTTGTGTGTGTTAGCAACGGTTCACCGTATCTCTGCTCTCTAATCTTCATCATCTCTTCTGTGTGTGTGTGGCTGCACAGAGGCACGGCAGGGCGCAGGAGACCCAGCTCAAGTGCACCAAGGCTCGCAACGACTACCTTCTGAACTTGTCGGCGTCCAACGCGGCCATGAACAAGTACTACCTGCAGGACGTCAGCACCCTCATCGACGTACGAAGCAACACAACTGTGTGTCTGTGGGGCTTTAGGATTGGGAATTCCTGGCTTTCCAGTGATGGGTGGAGGCCTTGTTGTTGCGAGATTGCGTGGTGAAAACACGACTGCAGTTAAAAGCTGCCCTATAAACTTCATAGAATGAAACAAAAACAAGACCACAAGGCTAATAAACTGTGTCGTGGATAGCTAGCTCACAATTGCAGATGATTTTTTGGGTTCCTGAGCCGGAAGCCTGATTTCACGCTGGGTTTCCGCTGACTTGGTCAACTCGGGAGGCTCCTAAAGCAGAGCGGAGCTGACGTGCTGCTGCACCTCGCAGCGAGCTGACGCTCTGGATTCAGACAACAGCGTCGCACTCTGTGTCCGGCCCCCAGCTGCTCACTGTAGGTTCTCAGCAGCGCCAACAACATCACTGTCCCGACATGGGACACAGGAAGGGATGTTGGTGGACCCTCCGTGCTGGGTCGAAGCCACCCCAAGCAGAGTGTGCGAGGAGTGTCTGGCTCAATTCAGGGTCTGCATCCTTCGAAGCCTGCATTTGAAGGCCAGTTGCTTCATAGCACTGCGCGAAGGCTTGTCCCAATTCACTAAAATTTGAAGGACGCTCCAAATGCGCCCTTGAAATGCGCCCTACTTCTAGCCGATTTGAAGGATGCGCCGCTACTATCTTTCGCGTCCTTCTGCATCCCAGGATGCTTTGCATGCTGCTGCTAAGCATCCTGGGAACCTGGGAAGTCAGCTGAAATGGTCGCATCTACTGGCAAAGACACAACTTATAAATTTAAGTATTCAAATTTCACATAAAATATTACCAATGGTTAGCTTGATCCTATACGAACGTCACTTCCGGGGTTGGCCAGCAGTAGGGAACGGCGGTGATGCAACCAGGAAACACGCCGAAGGCTAGACCGTCCCATGTGGTTACCGGGGAGGCGGTTTTGGGTTCGTCCTTCTCGGCCGGGTCCTCCGAAGGATCCGCCTACCGGCGGAGGACGCTTCCTTTGAAGGATGCAGACCCTGAATTGAGACACAGCCTATGATAGCTTAGCTAGCTCGATCGGGGTTCCTGAAGTTCTTCCAAATTGAACTTCAAGGGCCAACATCAGAGCTGTGTGTGAATGCAACATCAACCTGATAAAAGCACATTTCAAACACCAAACCTGCAGCTTGTCTTCGACTATCCCGTCCTCACTGCACCTCCCCCTGCTGCAGTGCTGCGACCTGGGCTTCCACCTGTCCATGGAGAGGGTGATGAGGTGCTACCTGACCAGCAGGTGGCGCATCCAGAAAACGGAGGAGACGGGGCTGAAGCAGCTGGAGGCGGCCGTGACCTCCCTGGACCAGGGCGGAGACCGAGACGCCCTGCTGCAGCAGCACGACTCCGCCTTCTGCCTCCCGTTCCGCTTCAGCTACCACCCGCACGAAGGAGACCAGGTCAGGAGGACGCCCGCCGCTTCCAAACCGGTCCGCCGTTTCCCCCCCACCAATTACACAGGAAGTTGAGCGTCCCCTTTCGGTGTGTTTGCGTATTGCAGGTGTGCGAGGTGAGTGCGGAGAGCCAGGTGAGGTACGAGCTGGAGACGCGGTTCCAGCAGCTTCAGTCGAGACTCGCTGCCGTCACTTTGGAAACAGAGGAGGTCAGATGTGTGTGTGTGTGTGTGTGTGTGTGTGCGCGTGTTATTGTGTCACTCATAACCCCTCCATCTCAAAACAAAACTCCTCCCCCTGTCTTTTGCAGATCAGCAAAACGCTCAAAGCCACTCTCGTCGCCCTGCTGGACAACATGTGTGAGACTGACAGCAACCCCTCCCCCGACGTGCCCAGCAGCCTATCGCACGAGCCCCCCGGAGGTAGCGCTGCCCCCAAAATGACACTGGCCAAGCGCCGGGCCAATCAGCAGGAGACGGAGACGTACTACTTCACAGTGAGTCGGCGCTGCATTTTAGAAATTGACATTTTTAAAATGCACCTTATTAACTAACATTTAAGATCTCTCCTCAGGAGTTTTTGTTAATAACCTTCCAACATGTCTGTTTTTGTCCCAGAAAGTGAAGGAGTTCCTCACCAGCAGCTCCATGACGTCCAAACTTCAAGCCAAACACGACCTTCTACATGATGCCATACAGAAAGGTAAAATGAATCAATCCATACAAACGCCGCAAGATTGTTGTTGTTGGTGTTGAGGAGGGGAATTTTTTTAAAAAGGTATCTCAGTGTGTTCTTCTTCTTCTTTTGTGAAAGAAGTTTCAGTGGTTTTCAACTTCCCTGTTCACAAACGATTCAAGTTTCCAAACCTGCGTGAGGGATTTTGAATCGCACGTATTGATGTGCTTGTACTGTTTTCTCCCTTTCCCCCCCCCCCCCCACCCCCAGCCGAGGCCGTCGACAGCGACCCCTCCAGGTAAACGCGGCATTTATACCATTAATGAAAGACAGAATGTGTGAGAGGCAGAGAGAAAGAAAAAAAAAAACCCACTGCTGTCTAATTTCAAATCGTGTGCACGAGGATTTTTGGAAGGAGAGAAAACAGGCGCAATTATCAACTCCTGCCAGATCCGTTCCATCATCGAATCCTCCGATAGGAATGCACCTCGTGTCTCCGATTCCATTTGAAAATATTCATTTTCCGCCTGGCTAAGTTCGATTGCGCTAGTGCAAATTTACGCGACCCTCTTATAAACGTGCTGTATTACGTGCTTGTTTTATTGTCCGATTCCTTTGTGCCGTTCAACTTCATTCGCCGAGCCCGTATGTAGAAAGAAAAGGAAAAAAAGAAATTAGAAATAAATAATAATTAAATAAAACAGCATTAACACTTGACGTTTACTTCCCAGAGCTCAGTGTCCTCGTTCGGTGCGTGTTCGGAAGTCCAGACCTGTTTCCCAATTCGGCCACACACTCTTCATCACAGACATACTGTCCTACATAGAGGTAACGCTCGCTCACTGCACACTCTCATGTACGCCAGACAAAAATGAATCAAATTACAAATTGGAAGAGCGAGCGACGCCTCCTCCTTTAAGGACGCGCTCCTCTGTCCTCCCGCCGCGCTGCGCTGTGCCGCTGCTCCACCTGCTGCTGGGAAGCTGTGTAGTGAAAAAAGGCGTCGGGCCGATGCAGAGGAACAACCCTCCGTGTGTTTGCTCGCGCTTACGGCTTATTTCTGCCTTTCTCTCCTTCCGCCCCACCCGCCCCCCGCAGACCTCCCCCCACTCTTTATCTGCTCCACTCTTGGTAAAAGGGATTAAAACGCTGCATCGGCCTCTTTGCCGCCTCTTCTATGGAGTGCTTGTGCGCCGCTTTATGTGTGCCGTTTTTACCCCTTCTGCCCTCCACCACCACCACCCTGCTCCTAAAGTCTTTATTCCACTTATTTCCGAGTCGGTCTCTTTTCTTAAATCTCCGTCTTTCCCTTCTCTCCTCTCTGCTGCTTGTCCACCGTGCAGAAGAAGAAGGAGAATGTCCCGCACGCAGGTACTACAAAGGGCTGAGTGACTTGTACGTGTTTGCCGGTGATGATGTCAGTTTTGGCTCGGCGTGGAAAACCAGGAAAGCTGAGGGAAACTCACAGACACGCCAGTGTGATCAGCTGGAGGTCACTGGATCATCCACTGAAAATTTTTTTTAGTCAATAAATATCTCCAGCTGAGTGTTCGCTTAGAATTGAAGCTGAAATCGAGGAAAACATCCAGCCCGGGAACGTCGAGCATTACTGTTCATGCTCAACGTTCAACCGTGGTGTCAGACAGGCCGCTCTTGCCCGTACACGAGGCTACACCCGGCAGGCTAGCTTAGCTTAGCATAATAAAACACCCTCTCTTTTTCCAAAGGACCAAGTTGAGTCACCCTGATCATTTTCTGACCCTCGGTGGCCAGTTGCAGTTGTTACTGTCACCGTTCTGTCCTGAATGAATGAATTTGTACCCGTCTGGTGGCTCACCTGTAACATTCTCTTCAGATAGTTCTCCACTTTTGTGGCAAAAAAAAAAAAGAAATAAGAGAGGAGAAAAAATATATTCTGCAAGTCTTTGAGCAAAACTTGTCACCTTGACAGAATTTAGTCCATTTGCAGCTTCCCTGGAAGTAGAAACTGAGATCCGAGCTGCGTAGCGGCTTTTAAGACGGCCTTAACTGCACGACCTTGGTGTTTCATACCTTTAAAGCTTTCGCTAAGCTTTTAACTGACACCTTAATTCACCCAACGCACATCTTTTTTTTAAAAAATATACACTTTTACTAAGCTTTGATTCCCGCTCAATTGCTTTTCTTGCCTTTGTCATCGTTTTTTGCACGCTGTTTTCTTCTTATGGTGACCTCACCTTGTTGGTCCGTCCACCCACTACTGGTGTGTCTCTCTCTCTCTCCCCCCCCCCCGCCCCCAGAGCTCGGGGCAGCAGATACCTGTGGTGGTTGAAAGCTGCATCCGGTTCATAAACCTTCACGGTGAGTCTCTCTTCTGAAGCTCCGCAGCAGCGAGCGTGTGCACGTTAGCCTTAGCGCGTTAGCCATTCTGACCACTGCTGTGTATTTCCAGGCCTCCACCACGAGGGGATATTCCGCGTCCCGGGCTCCCAACGGGAGGTGAACCTCATCAGAGACGCGTTCGAGAGAGGTACGCTGGCTCTGAATGTTTTCCTCCCCGACGGTCTTTACATGCATTACGGCTTTTTTATCCCCTGCCACGCCCCCTTCACCGGATTAATGTATATCAAAAGAGAGATTAGCCTCGCAATTCCCGGTAAACGTCGGCGAAGACTCGCGCTCCGGTAAATCTATTAGCCGGGAAGATGTAAAACCGAGCTCACCTGTCAGCGCCGCTGTGATGAATTAAAAAAACGGGAGAAGGTCGGACAAAATGAAGAGCTCGGTTTTTAGCCGTCACGAAGCCGGGGAGAATATTTAGTCAGACTAAGGTTTTTTTTTTTTTTTCTCATTCCACAGGAGACGACCCCCTGTCGGACAGCGAGTGCGACCTGGACTCCGTGGCCGGCGTGTTGAAGCTCTACTTCAGGGGTCTGGAGCCGCCCCTCTTCCCTTACGACAGCTACCCGCAGCTGCTGGAGTGTGTCCGTAAGATCCTCTTCCACCTCTTCCACACCTCCTCTCAGCAGCAGGACTAACCAGCAGCCTCTGCGACTCTGCCTGGTGAACCGTCAGAAGCAGCCCCCCCCCACCCCACCCCCACACACACGCAGAGCAGCCCTTTGGAAAATCCACGCGTCGTTGATGCACGGCTCTCAAAATCCTCCCGTCTCCGTCGAGGCGTCCGGCCCACCTGGTTGTCGTCTCTGTCACTGCTGATGTCGCTTGCGGGGGGTTTCCCTCCGTGAACACTGTTGACGCTCAGATTTCCTGTCAGGTTCAGTGTGTTTTCGACTGGGAGGAGGAACAAGCGTTGTACACTTTGTTAAAAAAAAAAAATAGCAGCGTCACAACGTCGAGAGTAGACGGTGACATCACCGGCGCCCCCTGTGGGTGCTTTTCCCCTGCTCCTCGTTTACTGGCCGGTCATGTAAATGCATGCGACACTCAACAGCCGTGTGGGTAAATGATGCTAACGATGCTAACGATAACCTAGCCTGGGCTGTGAGTTCCAGGAAAACAAACCAATACGGAAGAATTACCGGGAGAGTCGTTTGATTGGCTGCTTTGTCGCTGATGGTTTCATTACCTCTGTGATTTCCTTTCTAGCCACAAACTCTGACCACTGACTGGGTTCTCAGTTCCTCCATTATTAACGCTCACGACTGGCCGCGTACTCAGGGGCTAAAAATGGCATTTCAGTCGCCGTGCAAGAGGGTTAGTGAGTCCTGAGTCCATTTGCTTCTGCTGTTTTTGGTTCGGTGTCGAGCTCTTGGATGTACAATGTTCATCAATGATGTAGAATCTTTCTTGGTTTATTTTTTTTTAATGGAGATTTAATGGCTTTGCGCGGACTCTGCTGTTTACCGAGAGAAACCAAACATATCATGTTTTTGTTTTCTGGCTCTAACTCCTCTTTTGTCTCCGGGCCGATCAGAAATCGAGGAAGAGATGGACCGAGCCGCTCAGATCAAAGCCATCGTCTCCGCCTTCCCGAGGCCGCTGCTCATCGTCATGCGCTACCTTTTCGCCTTCCTCAACCAGTGAGCACGACGCCAGACGCCACGCGGTACCGACTCCTCCCATCCGGGTCGGAGCTAACCGTCGGTTTTGTGTTTGCGTCCTCCCAGCGTGTCTCAGTACAGCGACGAGAACATGATGCAGCCGTACAACCTGGCCGTCTGCTTCGGGCCCAGCCTGCTGAGGGGCCTGGACGCCGACGACGCCGTGGCCAGGCAGCCGCAGGTCAACGACCTGGTCAAGACCATGATCCTCCAGCCCGACGTCATCTTCCCCGGCCAATCGGAAGTGCCGGGCCCGGTGTACGAGAAGCACATGACCCTGGAGCAGGAGTACTGGTGAGAAGTTGGTTTGAAAACTTCTCGAGGGAGAGAGAGAGAGAGAGAGAGAGAGAGAGAGAGAGAGAGAGAGAGTTTTATTCACAAACATGTTTGCGATTATTGGATAGTTTTTATCCATTTTTTGGGGGGGCGAGGGATGACATCATGTTACACAAGCAAAGTGAATAATCAAGTTCCATAGAGTCAGGCCAGCCGACGGTCGGTGGAGGGAAGTGAGCCGAGCGACTGTTGACTTTCGTTTCTGTGCTCGTCTGCAGCGAGCCAATCACAGAGGAGGGCGACGGCGAGGCCGAGCACCTGCCGAGCGAGGACGGTCAGTACGACCCTGACAACGCCAGCGGCAACCTGACACGTGACATTTTACACCAAACTGTACAATTAATAAATAATGGGACAGGAACTCTCTGAATCATTCTGATGATTAAAAAAAATAATAATAATCACATCCAGTCATTAATTTGTGAATAGATAAAGTTTAGATGAACTTGGATGAATGAGTTTTCATGCACGTGTCCCTGCAGAGATGGAGGCCGTGGCCTTGTTCGACTACGTGGCCAGGTCGCCGGCCGAGCTCTCCTTCAAGGTGGGCGAGCTGGTCATCCTCCACAGCAAGGCCTCCTGCGACTGGTGGAGAGGAGAGGTGGGAGGGGTGAAAGGCCTCATCCCACACAAGTACATCAGCGTGCTGGAAGGGTGAGTCGCAAAAACAAGAACCGCACGTCTTTCCGAACTGTTGAGGGGTGCCAATCTGAAGTAGTTTTCTGAGTGGGATAAGAGTTGCTAGCTAGCTGTCTATCTATCTATCTACAGTATCTAGCTAGCTAGCTAGCTGTCTATCTATCTACAGTATCTATCTAGCTAGCTAGCTGTCTATCTATCTAGAGCAGCCAACTAAAATCTCTGAACACTGCATGGCTTCAGGTGGTTTTGTTCTCTTTTTGAAACACGCTGGAAGAAAACTGTTTTCTACTCAATGACGGTTTGGGTTGCAAAAGGTCGCAGCACTTAGTCCTTCCTTTTCCGTGGTTGCTTGTATTGTTTTTGTTTTATTCTTTGTGATGAAACGTGATTCTCTCTTGCGAAACGTGATTCTCTCTACTTCCTCTCCTTCAGCTCAGAGCGAGGAAGACGAGACGAAGGGGGAGGAGGAGGAGGAGGAGGAGGAGGCAGCACCGGGAACCTGTCGACTGAAGATCTGCAGGCCGAGAACACAACCAGGTACTCTCACACACACACGCACACACACACACACTAACACACACACACACTTCACGTTCACAAGCACTGCACGACACGGACGGAGTCGGGAAGACACGTCGACGGCCACATGAATGCACACGGCGGCAGTTTCTTTTTTTTTTTTTTTACACGAGTCTGAAAACGCACGTCTCGACAGGATGCGGGTAAACAGCGACAGCGCTTCGTTGCCCGGGAGACAGAGAGGAAGCGAGGGGAGTCCCGGCCGCAAGCCGCCCACCTCGCCCGCCGCGCGACACCTGCCGGTGTAAGAGTGCCACACACCTTCAGACACAATGCATGCTGGGTGCACGTGCTACTGGAACGTATGCAAAGAAAACAAATCTCTTCCGTCTTCCCTGGAACGCAAAGTAGGGTTTTTCCTTTTTCCCTTTTTTTTTTTTTGCATCATCAGTCATCAGCCAGTAGCTGTGCATGTGAACGACAGAGTGAAGGCGGGGGGGGCGAGTCGCAAGCCCTGTTGTTTTGTGCGACACCGACAGAAAAGACTGTCGCGTGTGTGTGTGTGTGTGTGTGTGTGTGCGTGAGCTTGCACAGCTTGCAGATTTGTATCGCCTGAAGGTGCAGATCTGCTCGGCTTCTGCGCCGCCCCGTCGGTGCCCTTCGCCTTTTTGTTTTGGTTTTGATGCATGCCAGTCGGAGCCTTTTTTTTTTTTAAAGGGAAAAGGCAGGAAAGTCCTTTTTTGTAATTGTTTTTTTTTTTTTGGTAGCGGAGCGTGGGAGGGGTTAAAATTATAACACCAAAATCAGGAAAACGAGTGGTTTGCTTGCAGGAAGTGTCCTTTAGCTCGTGCTAGCTCTCTGTCGCTACCACCCAGAGAGGCGGCGTTCCGGCCGTGGCACAGGTTTGGGAAGCAGGACCACAAATCAGAAGCTTGACCGTCTGCTCTCAGCTTTTCAACACGGCCTTCCGCTAATGCGGCTGCGTGACAGCTGATGCCGCCCGTCTTCCGCTCTATTTTCCCTCCACCGCTGCCATTTGAACTCTTGGAGCAGCAGCTTTCCTTCCCTCGCTCCCCGGGCGTGAGGGAAATAATCTGTTTTTTTGAGGGGCGCTGTGGAGACACAGTTTAAACGCCGTGAATGAATTCGTAATACCGGGATATAAAAAGGGAAGCTTGCAAATCTTGCGAAAAGCCAAAAGTGAGGGTCAACTCGGATGCAAAGTTTCGCTAAAAAAAAAGAAAAAAACGTCTCCAACTTTGCAAAAACAAAGTGGACTGGACGACAGGAAAATGGAAATGGGCGATGCAGATAAATCGTGACGCAGTCACGATTCATCTGCACCAAACGGTTGTTTGGATGAATGATGCCCCGTTTCCCGTGTCAGCTTGCTCTGTTCCTGGTCTGCATCCTGCCCACAGTATACCGCCACCTTCTGGCCGCTTTGCAACCTCTTCTCCTTCTTCTCCTTTTTTTTATTTTTTATTTTTTATAACTCATTGCCGAATTCTGTCAATGCGCATTTTCTTTACTCTATGGTTCCCAGTTTAAGAGGAATCTTAGCAGAAAAAATGAGCCGGGCTTGTCCTCTGGCCGTCTGTCCTGCAGGTCTCAGGAGAGACGACACACTCTGGACACTGTGAGACAAGGAAGCTTCAGGCCCCCGGACAGACCTCCCTTTGTCCAGGTGGAGAGGACTGTGGTGGACAAGGTCAGTGGTCCGTGGAGCTGCTGTCATGTACAGAGGCCACTCGGCAAATTGTGCAATTGTGAGCGTTGCTTGTTTTAGACATTTAACATTTGCCCATCAAGCTTTCTGGATTATTTATATCAGTGTTTCTATTTATCCATCTATACATATAAATATATACATGTATATATATATATATATACATATATATATACACATCTATATATCTTCCTTATATGTAGTTATAGAGAAAATGATGGGCGTTTATTTTGAAGGACACACGATAGAAAGTGGGCTCGCGCTGTTGCAACTTTTTTTCATTTTCTTCATTCTAAGAAAATAATTGTGGTTCCTGGGACTCCACCAGTTGAGAACCACTGATTTATATTGTTTGCTAAAAGAGAAGAACCACCTGATGATAAAAAAAAATACATATATACATATATATATATGTATATATATATACTGTATATCCTTGTATTTGCAGCGAAAGGCCTCATTCCTGTTTGAAATACACTCTGATCTGAGGGAAACCTGTCAGGTGACAGGCTAACGAATACAGCTGAGATAAGATCTTCCTGCAACACAGACCAAACTATCAAAAAATTTTTTTAAAGGCACACAAGTTTTACTTTCTTAGGTGATTAAATAAGGGATCCGTTGTTTCGCGTTCACCTGCCCGTGTTCCCGTTGCCCCCGAATCGCGGCCGTCCAAACAGGCGAACCTGCAGCTGTGAGGCTGAAGTAGAAAAGTTCTCAAGTTTTCATGTGGAGGAGGTAGAGGGGATTATTTTTATTTATTTTTTTGCAAGATGTTTTCGGAAGGTCACGGTTCTCCCCCTCCCCCGCTCAGGAGATGATCAGCCGCCAGATGAACTCCGTCTTCAAGGAGCTCCTGTCTCGCCAGCCGACCATGCCGCAGTCTCCCCTCACCGCCGCCGCCGCTCACTCCTCCTCCTCCTCCGCCGCCGCCGCCACCACCGGCTCCTCCGTCCCCCAAGCTGCCCCCGCTGCCAAGAAAGTAGGATTCGGCCTGCGGGGGCGGGCGCTGTTCAGGCCGGTGGACTAAGTCATGTGACCTGACGATGCCGAGGGCGGAGGATAAAGTTCGGTGAAAAGTCTGAATTTTATTTATTCTTTTTCTTTTTCTTTTTTATCTGACACTTGTACTCTGCTTGTGTCGCCGCCATCTCATAGTGCCACTCGTCTTTGGTGCCGTGTTACTGTTTGTTCCGTGAGTCTGTTCACGTCCCAGTCTGGTTTTTGTTTTGTTTTTTGTTTTTTTTTATTCTCCAAGCTTTAAATTTTCTTTTTACTCATTTTTTTTCGTGGAGAATCAGGGATGAGACTTTGCCAGACTGACTTCTTGAAGTGGTTGCCATAATGAAAACAAACAAACAAAAAGACTTTAGCTGCCCCCTAGTGGCCCATCCTTTTAACGATTGCTTTATTTAAAAAAAAAAAAGAAAAAAAAGGGGCGGGGGGGGGGGGGGGGTGGAAGGTGGAAAACTGACCATGGGCCTGAGTGCCTTCACCTCTTTACTTTTCATCTTTATTTCACTTGAAATATATCAAATTGGTTCAGAAGTTTATGTTACACGAAGAGAAAACAATCAAAGTGATGTGTATGGAGCCCCGAAGTGTTTGATGTTCATAAAATAATGTCTATTGCACCAAAATTTTGAAAGTTTGTTTGCATATTGAAGAGAGTTTATTTTGTGCCTTTTGGTTTTTGTCTCATCTTATTTTTGTTTGTTTTTTTTGCCAAGCAGGAATTCCCTCTAATGAGTCGGCAGAGTTAGCAACTGCTGCTCCCGGTTACCTTCTGACGGAAATTTACTGCATGACGCTGTTCTGTCAAAGCCAACAAGTTCCAAAACGTAAAGGACGAGCTAGCTATCAAGCTAGCACTGGGGAGCGCTTCCCCGCTAGCGAGCTCAGGTACCGAACAATCAAACGCACCTGACAATAAACTGTTCTAAATGGAATTATAGTCTAATAATGTAAATCACGTTTGAGTTGTATAGTTGGATGTGAAATGAATTGAGCACAGGCTAAAAGGACAAAAAGGGGTCAAACGGACAATGTTTTGCTATATTTTACATTGTTCTTTTAATTTAGTATTTGACATGCGGGGCTCTGCAGTACATTAGCTAAACATTGCGCAGTCAGTAGTGTCGCACACACACACACACGACTGAAGATCTGCAGGCCGAGAACACAACCCGGTACTTTCTCACACACACACACACAGACACACACACACACACATACACACACATACAAAACACACACATTCCCCTTCATATGTGATACATGGCCTGGTGCACAGGCCAGAACTCAGGGCTTCTGCAGAGTTAGAGACGGGCTAACTCAGGTCTGGCATCTTTGAAGGCATAAGCAAAGGTTTTTATCATCGAGGGTCGGGATTGAACTGGAAACTGTGCCCCGCCCTCCAGAGCCAAAAAAAAAGAAAAAAGAAAAAAGAAAAAAATCCCCCCAGTGTCAGAGAGGATTCGTCGACTCCCTCTGTTTCAAGCTGTGAACGCCACACCAATTCACTGGCACCTAGTGGAACCCTGACTCTATCCAGCGCCGACCACAGGCTTCATTCAGATGTAGTGCGTGTTTTAGGATTTTTAAAGTGCAGTGTACGAATTGCTTTTGACTCCAGACAGCATTTTTAAATATTTTTTTTTTCTTCTCTTGACATCAAGCATCTCCTCTCGGATGTGTTCTAGGTACCAATACGTTGGAAGTAGAATCTTTATTTTCCATCGATTCCGCTTCCACAGTGGGAAAAAAAAAAAAAAAAAAAAATCTTATTTCGAGTCACTTTTTGATGATGTCACTAAATTTGCTGTGTCCAGTTGTATGTGTGGTTGCAAAATATGAATTCAATAAAGATAATAAAGTGACAGATTTTTTCATCACTCATTTTCTTTTTTAAATATTTATATATTTATATATTAAAAAATCCAGACACCGGGAGATTGTTGCATAGTTAAACCAGCTGTGAAACAATTCAGTGTTTTAGGGCTTTACGCCGTTTCAGCATTTTTACCAAAAGAAGTGGCCAGATTGGATGTTGTGATAGAGAAAATGCAAATGAGCGAGGGGGAACAGCACGGATATTTCTGGTTGAGGCAAAAAAAAAACAAAGACTTTACAAAGAAAACGCTGACGGCCGACGGAGAGGCAGAGCCGCAGATAAATAGAAGGAGCAGGCCAGACTGAGAGGCGGAGGATTATGGGACAATGAGATGAAGGCAAAGGAGGAAGAGTGAAAGAAGAGTCAGCAGATGAACCCCCACAACTGCAGGTAGTCACTCTGGTACCAGCTTCAGCACAAACTCTGTTACTGACATTTCATACAATAGAATTTTATCTTTGTCAAGTGGAGGCACAGAGCTGCTCAACAGACACAACACACAGTGCAGGGCACCGGTTTGTTTTGGTTTTGCATGCGGTGCAAAACTACGACTTCTGGTGGTGAAATTCTAAAAGAAAAAAAAAAAAAAAAGATAATTAGCTGCTTTGTGCAGGCCAAGTTAAGAGAGTGTCTGCCTGCTCGTAGTACTAAACGACAAATCCCCATAGAGCATGCACAGAAATGTCACTCCCCATCATGCCTCTGTAACTCCCACCACGCATCAGAACGCATCAGCCAATCAGAACGAGCCGACGCAAAAGCACGTGGCGTGATGTTGCGCTTGGAACCGAAGACCTTTCTGGGGAAATTCTGCCCTTTAGAACGATTTAAAATCCACAACTGATAAATATACTGGAGCAAAATGTATTGCGATCTATGGGGCCGCATGGGATTTTTGGCTGCAATACCCTGAGTGGTCACTGGAAAAAAGATCTGCTTGCGCTGCTACAACGGAAGTCCGGTATCCAGGTCTTATAATACATCCCTGGCTCGTGCCCATAAATAAATCCGACATTGCTGGGACACAGGAAGTGAATGCAGAAGGACAGGAAGTGCTTTATTAGCGCTGAAACTTGTGTTGGCTTCAGGGTCGTGGAAGACCTTCACAACTTGGTGCCTGGATGTGGAGACACGTCCTCCAGCCTGTCCTAGACGTAGGGCAGTGGGCGATGCCTACTAATAACACAGTTCTAAATGGGGATCTCCTGTTGGCGCCGTCCAACACCAAACACCTCCAGACCAACAGCAGCGCTTTGACCAGCAGCCCCGCCGACTCGTCTTTGAGCGTCGTGGCCTCCGGGCCAGACTCCCACTCACACGTTTGTAGTAGTAGCAGTAGGTGTTGCAGTAGCGGCGGTCCCACTCGTGCGCTTCATTGTTCCTGTGAGAACGCAGCAGCACCACCCGGGGGTGGGGTGGGGGTTGCTGAAACCGGATCTTCCACGACCTCGACACCTCTCTCAAAATAACTCGCGTTCACCGTCGGCGGCTCCCAGTGCAGGAATAAACGCCGGCGTGCAGCCACACTAGCGCGTCCAGCTCCTGCCGCTAGCTCGGGATCGGCGGCGGGACGTCGCGTGAGCTTCCCTACGTGCCAGAGAGTCTTACTGCGAGGAACACTGCGGTCGAGGCCCCGCGCTCTTCTCCTTCTTCTTCTTCATCTTCTTGCCGGCTTTTCGGATTAGCGCTCCCTGCAGGCCTGCACGCTGTTACTGCGGGATCAAGGATCAGTAAGTCAGATGTGATTCAGCGTTTTCTGCGGGAACGCGAGGAAGGAAGCACCTGTTTCCTGCAACTGGGGGGCGTGCGTGTGTGTGTGTGTGTGTGTGTGTGTCGGGAGGGGGGGGTTATCTAAAGTCCTTCCTATCAGAAAGTGTGAGCTATCTGTGTAGCGCTGAAATGAAACAGTCGCAGTTTGAGGTTTATTGAGCGGCGTCACCTCACTGTTTACCAGCTGTCTATTTACAGATTTTGGTATGACTTCCTTTTTGGGGCTCTGAAGAACAGGTGGCGGCTCCAAGCTGAGCCCAGCAGATACATGCCTGCGGGAGAGTGTGTGTGTGTGCATGTGTGTGTGTGACATTGAGAGCAGAAGGCGGGAAGATGCAACCGTCCCTGTGCTCGTCTGCAGGTGAGCCGCAGGCGCCGCTCCCACCATCCGACCCCCGACTCCTACACACACACACACACACGCGCACACACACATACACACACAGACACGAGGCGCCAAGATGATGATGGTGAGCGAAGACGGGATGGTGGAGTGCGAGATCGACAGCGACGACAGCAGCGGCGACGACGACGCCGGCGTGCGGCGCATCGACGCCCCCCCACCCCCGCCAGAGTTCGCCTCCAAGGCCTCGACCCCGGCGCCCAAACCTCCGACCCCCCCCACCGTGCCCCCCACGCCCGTCCCGCCCACCCCGGCCCCTCCCGTCGACAGGGACCCCTACGGCATCAACCGCCACCTCAAGGTCGTGACCTCTGACCTCCTCCCTCTAGTGTACTGCAGGGTTGTGGCCGATGACAGGAAGCAAATTGTTTAGTCGGTCACGAGCTGCATTTCCATGCAAGTCCTCTTCCAAAATAAAAGCGATATTTTTAAAATTTCGATAAACTACAATTGCAATTTGAATACTACTTGTAAAAAGTATTCCGTCTTTTCCTCCGCCCAAACATAACGCGCCATTTTCACTTGAAGTGAACAGGTCACGTGACCCCCATACATCACGCCCGGTGACGTGTAAATGCGAAAGTGTTTCCGTGACACTTTTGCGATACACCTCCATGTCGATATGTCTGGAAAAACCACCTCACGAGAGCATACAAAACTTTTTGCAATATTTGATGAGACTTTCAAAGTTTATGTGTTTCCATTAACGTTTTTTAATTGCGATATTTAGGTTTTCCGCCGTTCTAGGGGTAATGGAAACGCAGCTATGGTTATTTGTTTTCCTCACAAAGTTATTTTCAACAATACAAACGGATTAGCTTTCCTACGCTGGTACTTCATTAAGCAAGTAGAACAAATGGTCAAGATTACATTTTTTTTTTTTTTTTTTTTTACATTGTGGATACTTGAAGTACCAAAGCAAATTAATAGTCAAAGTTGTTTTTGTTTTGTTTTTTAATCGGATCTGAATGTACGATTTAGCCCAGCTGACACAAGCGACACTTGATGCTTCACTGTTGCCCATCCGACAGGTGGAGGTGAGTGACGTGCTGGCAGAGCCCGCCTCACCCCGCAGCCTCGACCAGGTGTGGCTCTACAGCGTGCTCGGCTTCGAGAAGGCCCGAGTGTGCACCTACCAGGTTCTCTCGCTGCTGCTCGCCGTGCCCTTCGCCTTCCTCTGCGGTGTCTTCCTGGCCACGCTCGCCTGTCTGCACGTCTGGTACGTTTGTTTGTTTGTTTGTTTGTTTGTTTGTTTGTTTGTTTGAGAGCCTACAGAAGTTAGAAAGAACGCTGTGATTTCAGGTTCGTGGTGCCCTGCGTGCAGCTGAGCAACACCTTCCTGCCGTGCGTGCGCTCCGTGTGGATGTGCGCGCTCAACGTTTTCATCGCCCCCTGCTGTGCATCCGTGGCTCTCTGCTGCAGCCAGTTCGCCGTGTCGCTGTCCAGCAAAGACTGGCAGCCAACCAGAGACAAGGAGGCCGTATGAGCTCGACACAAAATATCTTCTTGCAGGATACATGTTTTTTCTTTTCTTTTCTTGTAAAATAGCACGCAGCATGTTCCCTTGAATTTTTTTTTTAAAGTTTTTATTTGAGTTCTAATTATTGATTAAAATTGACTTTATATTACATTGAAACTGTGAAAAGTTGTTAATAGAATAAATATTTCTTAAAATAATGCCTCACCTGTTTATTTCCTTTTTCTGACAGTATTTTATTTTCAGTTGATCCAAGATTTGATGATTTGTAAAGCTTACCAATTTCTCACATGTGTAAAGATTCAAGATTCAAGATCTTTATTGTCATTATGCAAGCACAATGAAATTTTGAGGAGTCTCTCGGGTAAGTAAGCAGATAAAAAGCAAAAACAGAAAAAACAACAGTACTTTCGAAGTACAATTTAAAAATACAATACCACTGCAAAATGTTTAAAACCAAAAAAGTAAAATGAATATAAAAACGGTTTTCATTAGGATTAAAAACAAAAAAACATATATTACAGTATATCCAAACAAACAGCAATGTTCACAAATTATAATAAATACATCACAATCATTTATTTTTATTCTATTGAATAACAATATTATCACTGTAATACCTCCTCAGTAGAACACAGTCCTCGGCGTTCTATTTTGTCTCCCTCGAGTCTACGTTAAGAGCGAACTTTCCAGAGTCTTCAAAATTCCGCGCTTTCCGCCAGTTCGCCAATGCATCAAAGATGCGAGCCTACCCAGCATGCATTGCGACGCCGCCGCCATGCTTCTTGTTGTGGTGCGCCAGTGCGGCTCGAGTCGTCGTCTTACTGTGAACCTGTGGGAGTTTGGAGACTTTTGACTCAACTCGTCGCGAATATTTCAGCTTCTGAAGTGTTGAAGGGGCGAAAAAGAGAACAAACATGGCTCAGTACAAAGGAGCCGCCAGCGAGGCGGGCAGAGCCATGCAGCTGATGAAGAAGCGAGAGAAGGAGAGGGAACAGCTGGAGCAGCTCAAGCAGAAGATCGCCGAGGTGACTTTAAAGCAACATAAACCTCCAGGTGTCTCGTCTCGGGTTTGTCCCCGGCTGCTGTTTCAGTCCGTGGGTCATCACGACGTTTAGGGAGGGAGACCGAGGAGGGGGAAACAGCGACCACTGGTGTCCGCGCCGTCGCCCTGAAGTTAGTTTCGGCTTGAGGGTGTCGTCCTCCTGCTTAGGGACCGTCACCGTTTAGAAAAGCGCAAAAATGTCTATAAGCTGGATCAGTTTAAAATTGTTTCCAAATTGTACACACATTGTACTTGGATTACTAATGAACTAATTAATAATAGTTAATAATAACTTAACTAACACGGGAATATTTGAAGAGGGAGAAGGTGTCACGTGACCCAGTGACTCTAAATCAGCGAATAATCGACTGTATGATGACATAATATTTACTAGCAACTTCTCTGGCAAACTCCTGATCACTTCCAGACAGCTCCAGAAGCTCCCTACAAAAAATATAATATATATTATATTGCCCTGGGTAACAATAAATATCGACGTCGATCAATGTCCCTAATTTATATTCTGTTGTTTTGCTCCTGCAAAGTGAATCCCACAGCAGCAGCAGCAGCAGCAGCTGCTGCGCAGACGTGCAGTTCGGGGCCAATTTTGCGCGACCGTTGGATCCCAATTTACCCTCGTCTTCCCACGCTGGCACGGAAATTTGAACGTCCGGTTGCCTGTCTGCCACACAAAAAAAAAAAAGCCTTTGCCTGACCTGCGTTTGCTGTTTCTCGCAGGACAACATGGTGAAGTCCAACATCGACAAGAAGTTCTCCGCCCACTACGACGCCGTGGAGGCGGAGCTGAAGTCCAGCACCGTCGGTGAGTCCACGGCTGCTCCACGCTGCGGCACATCAGTGTATTGAAATCCACATGTTGGTTGACTTGTTGCGTTGTCGCGTGCCCAACAGGTCTGGTGACCCTGAACGACATGAAGGCCAAGCAGGAGGCTCTGGTGAAGGAGCGGGAGAAGCAGCTGGCCAAGAAGGAGCAGTCCAAGGAGCTCCAGCTGTGAGCCTTTTTTCATTTTATTTTATTTTATTCTATTTTATCATCTGAATCTTTCTGTATCATCATCGCTGGCTGCTGCGTGTTTTGCAGGAAGTTGGAGAAGCAGAAGGAGAAGAAGAGGAAGGAGGAGCAGAAGAGGAAAATCGCCAGTTTGTCCTTCAACCCCGACGACGAAGGGGAGGAAGAGGAGGAGGAGGAGGAAGACGACGACGACGACGAGCTGGACTGTGAGCATGCAACTTCCCCCCCACTGGGCTCGCTACAAAGATGAGACTGTGAACAAGCGCCTAGTCTGGCTCCCTCTAGAGGTGGGAAACACAATTGTTGTTTTTATCTGTGCTGCGCAGACCTCACATCAAAGAAGAAGAAACTGGGGAAAAATCCCGACGTGGACACGAGTTTCCTTCCTGACCGAGACAGAGAGGTGAGCTCAGGATGCCTCTGCTGACATTCACCAGCTCCAGTGACATTTTACTCTCCACCGACATGATGGTGATGGTGATGATGATGATGATGATGATGATTTTTTTTTTTGTTCCTTGTGTTGCTCAGGAGGAGGAGAATCGTCTCAGGGAGGAACTCCGGCAGGAGTGGGAGCTCAAACAGGAGAAAATTAAGAGTGAGTGTCTTACGACAGACAGACAGACACACACACACACACACACACACACACTAAAAGACCAATTCCCACCCTCATCACTCATTCTGTTGGACTAGATCCTTTTCAGCTTGTTGCTTTATTTCACATATACCAGTAAAGAAATGCTTGAAAGTCCTGTTTTATTTACTCTGTGTGTGTGTGTGTGTGTGTGTGTGTGTGTGTGTGTGTGTGTGTGTGTGTGTGTGTGTGTGTGTGTGTGTGTGTGTGTGTGTGTGTGTCCAGGCGAGGAGATTGAGATCACCTTCAGCTACTGGGACGGCTCGGGCCATCGTAAGACTGTCAAGGTAACCGATGACCTGATGACCTGAGGCTGCAGCCTGGTGCAGACTGAGGGAGACTGGACAACTTCCTGCTCCCTCCCTGAATCACTCAACACACTGAACATCGCCTCTGTATTTGTCTCTGCGCGTGTGTGTGTGTAGATGAAGAAGGGCAACACCATCCAGAACTTCCTGCAGAGAGCTCTGGAGGTGCTGAGGAAAGACTTCAGCGAGCTGAGGTGAGAAGCGCCAGGGAAACGCCCCCCTCTCAGCGTCCCTGGTGGTTACTTTGCTGCCATCTGCTGGTTCCCTCACGGCATTGCGCCGAATGTTCCAATTCTCTTTGTTGCCGTTGCGGTGTGGACTCTTTTTTTTGTCATACGTATTCCTGCAGCAGGTGTTTACTTTGAATTGAATTCTTTATTTGAGCATTAAAAAAAACACAAATAATGTAAATAAAAGAAGAAAAAGAAGAAATTGAAAAAAAAACAAGGCTAATACTCAAAGAGAACAATATCCAGATACTTCAATATGCTGGAAAAGGAGTAGGAAGAAGTACATAACGTATTTAAAAACCTCTTCACTCCACTTTTCCTCTGCATTTTATTGCAGTTTGTTGAAACAAGATATTATGTGCAGCTCAGAGGCACCGAGCCCACACGTGAGGAGGCTTGAAAAGTCTTTTTCCTTCCGCCAGTCAAACCTAATTGTGTGTGTGCGTGTGTTTGCAGGTCTGCAGGAGTGGAGCAGCTGATGTACATCAAGGAGGATCTGATCATCCCGCACGTGAGCTCCGCTGCCGCTCCTCTCCATCTGTCGCCTCCCCTGTCCTCACCCCCCCCCCCCACCTCCCTCCCCCTCTTCTCTTTTCCTCTGAAGCCGTTCCACAGTTTGCTTTACGAACGCCAGAGCTGAAAAAACAACAAACTCCGAACCCGTCGAGCGAGGTTGTGGCGCCTCTCACCGCCGCTCACACTGATCACACTCCCCCCCCCCCCGCCACCATTACTGCTTACAATGTGAAGTCGGTGTTGTGTGACAATAACTTGGCGTCTGTTGGTGTCGGTTTGCCGCAGCATCACAGCTTCTATGACTTCATCGTGACCAAAGCCAGAGGGAAGTCTGGTGAGTGCCGGAGCCTCTAGCCTGCACTTTGCACCGTGAAGAAAAGGAGAGCGTTTTGGTTCTGATCTGCTGCCTGAACCCCCATCCCATCCCCTACCCCACACCCCCCCATCCCCTACCCCACAGGTCCTCTTTTCAGCTTTGACGTCCACGACGACATCCGGCTGGTGAACGACGCCACGGTGGAGAAAGACGAGGTGAGAACTTTATTTATTAATTCTTTATTTATTAAGACCTCCTGTAGTTGTCCAGCAGGACGTGAGAAGAACCTGCCAGCAGTTGGCATTGATCGTTTAGCGCGATGGTCGGTGTGCCTGCAGGCTTTGCTGTAATTGAATTCCTGCATTTTCATCGGGATTCTCTCTCTCTCTCTCTCTCTCTCTCTACTTCTCTCTCTCTCTCTACCTCTCTCTCTCTACTTCTCTCTGTCTCTCTCTACTTCTCTCTGTCTCTCTCTCGCTCTCTCTTACTGTCTACCTCTACCTCTACCCCTCTCTCTCTCTCTCTCTCCCTCTCTCTCTCTCTCTCCCTCCAGTCCCATGCGGGCAAAGTGGTGCTGAGGAGCTGGTATGAGAAGAACAAACACATCTTCCCAGCGAGTCGCTGGGAGCCGTACGACCCGGAGAAGAAGTGGGACAAGTACACGGTGAGAGTCCCGGCCGTTTGACCTTTGCACCCCCAGCGGCTTGCGAAGGTGCGAGGAGTGAGAGAGCGACCATAGGGGCGGAATTAATATTGGACGTTTGTCTTCAGAAGATTGATATATAAACATAATGCAAAAAGTAAGGAAATAAGTCGTATATCCTTGGAAAGCCTGTTTATTCCCCTTTTAAATGGGAACAGACTGCATGCAGTCAGTCTTCGTTCTCACAGGGCTGCCGGGAGGCCGAAAAGTTTTGTTTCTTCAAATTTCAATCATCCAATCCACCCAACAAGAATCAATAAGCAGAATAAGCTGCTTGACTCGGCAGAGAAGATTTGCCACATTTTTCATGTGCGCCACCCGGACGCTTAGCTCTGCTGCTCGCCACACCAGTGCACGATCATTACAAGCGTGGCACCGTTTAAAAGGGGACGAATCAAGCTTTCCAAAGATATAAGATTTATTGCCGAGAGGCATTGTTACAACAAAGAAAGAATCTATCAAACCCAAAGTGGACCAGTATCCCAATGAGGGGGCGAGTGCAGGCCGGGAGAGCCGAGATTTCCGAGAGAATGGAACGCATCGTAACTCATCCTGTCTGCAGCCGCCAGCGCTCGTCCATCCGCCTGTCGGCACCGTGCAGCAGCTGGACCTCTGCGTGCGTGTTGAGTTTGGTGTCGGTACTCTGGCCGTGCGAACGTGGTTGAGTGGCTGCAGGTTTGAGTCGTCACGCTACTTCAGAGCAAGTGGAGTGGAAATGTGCACCAGTTCATTCATCACAAAGTTTAGCGTTCTCGCACAGCGTCAACCTGCATTGAAACACGTACATTTTCCTTTCCCTGGCTATATATTTTTTTAAATTTATTTTGACATTATATTTTAAATCACCACTTCCTTCCTCAACAGTAATTGCGCCTCGTTGGCTCAAAGCGTTTGTTTGACTCTCCCAGTCACTTTTAACTGCTCTTTTAATGGCACTTAATTAAATTCCTGGGCAGCTGGTAAAAACAACCCGCAGCGGTTGGATTCCATTAAAACTCGGGCGAGTTGTTTGTCGGAGTGTCTCGCTCGGCCGAGAAGCGCCGAGCCGAGTCGACGTGCGACCGGCGGTTATGCTATACAACATTTACATCGGCTTTCCCGCTGGAATGTCCTGCCGTAAATGTTTCAGGCTGTGGGAACGCCAGCAAGGATGGGCCTCTGTTGGAGGGTTGTCTTGGTGCCAACCACCGGTAATGGAGAGCGGGAAAGTAAAGAGTCGGAAAAGATGCGGAAAAGATGCGGAAAAGTTTGAAAAGTTGACGTTTGTAAAGTGTGGCGCTTTTCTCACTTCCTGGTTTTTTGTTTCGATCAGAACTTCTTTTTGCTTTTTTAATTACTCTTACTAAATGCAGCCATTATTGCCGTATTGCACCGCCTCCATCATCTAACATGCAACACTGCAACAATGTTCCAAGATTCAGTTCCGCCAAAACCAACTGAAATACTCACTTCGGACTCTCTGCTGCCCCCTTCTGCTGCAGTACTGGAATGGCCCCAAAAATTGGCCTACTTTTTTTTTCTCTCTCTCTCTCTCTTTACAAGATGTATTTAATATTTGAAACACACCTTTAGACGTCTCGCAGCGGTGCGGACCGCCCGACGTCACTCAACACTGGCTCGCCGTTGTAACGCCTCATGACGATGGAGGTCATGAGGTCGACCTGAGAAGGTTCTCAATTTTTCTTGGAGAACCTCGGCAAGTCTTTGGTTTTTGCTGCGGGAAACGTCAGCGTCGGCCTGCGGCAGCTTCTATTTCCGTCTAGTCGCTAGTTATTTATTTTAGTTTTTTCGGGGGTGGGAGGGGGGGCGGAGCTGACAGCAGTTCCCTGCACGGACACGCTGCAGCATACCAGCTACCGCCTCCCAGCGATGAGTAGGAAGGAGAGACTCTCAGACCTCCTGGGACGTTATGTCACGTCAGGGTCGGCCGACTTGGCCTCGTGGGAGAATTCGAGTTTTAGTTTTTTTAATTTATTTATTTTTGCTAACGTCTTTTGTCCTCGTGTGTTTTGTCTTCCAGATCCGGTGAAACGGCCGCCACCTTCGTCTCCTGCTTCCTGGACTCCTCGACGTTTTCTCGCTTTTCTTTTATTTCCAATTTTTTTGTTCGTACTGTAAAATAGTTCAACAGTCCCCCTTGTCGAAGACTTGATGGTTTTATTTTGGAAGAATAATGTCATGAAAACCTGATATTTTTGCCACGTGTATATATACTGTAAGTCATGACCTTGTTGCATCATCTGATCAATAAATAAAAAACAAACAAAAAAAAAAAACCCCGTCAGGTTCTGCTTCTTCCGCTCCACCGGTTGAATTCTCAGACGCTGCTTCCTGCTGGGAGGTTGGAAGGTTCGGAGCTCCGTGACGTGGCTCCGCGCGTTCGTCCTCCCCGGCCGCTCGGTGTTGCTGCTGCTGCTCCTGCATGTGTTAAAACCTGCAGCGTGCAGCCTGGAGACACCACACCCCTCGCCGTCACTCCTCCCCACCAGCCTGTCACTCACTCACGCACACACCCAGAGCCGACATCAGCCCCCATCAGCCCCCACTCCCCCCACCCCCCCACCCCTCTCTCTCTCTCTCTCCCTCCCTCTCTCTCTCTCTTCAGTGTGCGCGCGTGTGTTTGTGTGTATTCCTCCCGAGTGTCCGGTTCTCCTCCGCACCTGGAGCAATGCAGTTATTCCTCTACTAGCAGCAATGTGGGCTCTGCTCTGGTTCTGGTCCCTGCTGCCGCTGGTCCAGCTGGTCTGGGCTGGAGATGGTGCCGCAGCTTCCGCCGTCTTTCCACAGGAGTGCAGCCTGGACTGCATACAGCAGGTAGGCAGTGTGTGTGTGTGTGTGTGTGTGTGTGTGTGTGTGTGTGTGTGTGTGTGTGTGTGTGTGTGGGCTGCATTTCAGCCGAGTCTCCTGTTTTTCTCAGTTTCGCCTTTGGAATTTGTGTTTCGTGTCTTTGGGATTAGCCGTGCGCGGGTAGCAAAGCGAGACCCGGAGCCCTCAGGTCCACAGGTGAGCAGCTGGTTCGGACTCTGACGAGCCGATTCCCTCCCTGAGGGCTCGCTGGAAACTCTTCATTAAGTGCGTGCCAAACGTCAGAAAAAGGTTCAGAACCGGCGCAAAGTCACCGAATGTTAACGATGATGCAGGCGAGTCGATCACCATCTGAACACATTCTGCAACATAACGAGGAGATTTAAGAAGAGCTGCTGCTTTGCTATTTACATTATTGTTTTTTCTCATTCAAGCGATAATAGAGGTTGAAGAGTTGCAATATGCTTTGTTAACGTTTTATTCATCATGTTTCATTTAGGATATTTTTTCTCATCTATTTTTGGGCCATTATTGAGACTTCATGAGGAGGAGAAACTATTATTATATATATATATATATATAAATATATATATATATATATACATATATATATATATATATATATATATATATATATATATATATATATATATATATTATTATTATTATTATTATTATTACTATTTTTTTTTGTTTTGTTTATATTGCTGGATTTTTGGGCACCAATTCATCCATGACAGTAGGAAATAACAGAGTAAACAGTTGTCATCATTGAGTATCTTTGCCTATTGAGATTTCTTTTTTCTAGACTTCAAATACATTAGAATTATGTAGCAACTTTGATCATCATCTTCAGTTACACATGTATATGTATACACATACACACATTTATTTATATATATATATGTATATATTTTTGTACATTTATGTATGTAGCATTAATTACATAATTATAAAGATATAAATTTCCCTGTTGCAACCATGCAGCACACACGAGAGTGAAATGTCAGGAATATTCAACTTCCACGTGTGGAGCTGAATTGCACAGTGATCACAAAGCTATTCTGTTTTATTGCTATTCTACTCTTAAATTTAATCTGGAAAGTTACCCACAATATATACTACACACGTGTTGCTCTTACACCAGCCCCCCTTTATTTTCTCTCCCTCTGAGAAATTCATTCATACGAAGGCTGGTTTTAATAGCGGGTCTATAAATTTCAGACGCGGTTACAGTGTTTGAAGTGTTTTTTGTTTTTCATTCATTTTAATGCGCAAAGGAAATTATGATTGTTGTATGATGAAAAGAACCTCACTCAACCACTCACTTGCTCAACAGAATAAAGAGATGGGGCTCATATGGCAACACTTTGGGGTCAAAAACTAGTTTTCGACACCTCTTGACGGCTCGTCAAGGGGGGAAAAAAAAGCAATTAAATCTCCACTTTTCCCATTTTTCCTTCGGCACAACATTTTTTTCTTCCGTCATTGTGGTTGATTTATACCCACTTGTTGACGTGCCACAGAGTCTTTCCAAAGGGCTGCCGGTGGAACCCCTAGAATTTGGGGAAAGCGGTTCTGTTGCACCAGACACCGGCTTCCTTTTCACAAGGATTTACAGCGACAATTATGGGATTCAAACCGTTCTAAACATGTCCCAGAGTGTGTCGAGGCCGCGTGCGCCTTGAAGCACTTTCCAAAATCTCTCACACACACACACACACACACACGGCTTCTGTCCTCTTTTCGATTTTCATTCTAGTTTTCCATTGGTTTGTTGTTCTTAGACATGAATGCGATGTCATTCAGGCAAAAATCTGACCTTGGAGCTGAATGGAATGCATCATTTGATGGAAGGTGAAGATAATGTAAGATGATATCTAGCATGATCTTAAATCACCCTTATCTTAAATCTTAAAGCGACAGCTGGCCCAGACTGTTGGGACTTTGCAACTTTGCTAAGCTCTCTTTGTTTTATGGTTATGAAACAAAGAGAGGGGATTGGAGGGGGCGTGTCCCCGGCGGTGCTTTGATGTTGGTCTTGTTGTTCGTGGAGTCGTCGCATTCCACGTTGGTGAGCAGTTACCAACCACATGACCGCTGCGTTGTTTTTGTTTTTTTGACTTCCTGAGATGGAGAGACAGAGGTGTGGATTCATATGGTTACCTTGAGTAGTAGTTATAGTTTTGCCAAAAAAGGAATCCTGAGTCTGAATCCTTGCAGGCTTCAGACCGTGACTGTGTCTTTTTAGGTCAATCGCACCGGAGGACAGAAGATTTGCGAGTGTTGTCACACTTCCAGATGGGATCAAACTCAGAGGGGGTTGGGGAAGGATTCCTTCTGGCCTGGTCAGGAATGTATTTTCCAAACATTTGCAAGTTAATGGAAGGGGGTGAGGGGGATTATTAGCAAAGATCTCGCTAGACGTCGACGAGACGTTGGCCGCACGAGCCTGCACCTTCCAGCTCGTCTCCTCTCTGAATCGAGCCAGGGGGTCGGAACCTGGGAGCCCGAGTTGCGTGCGAGTCGCTGCAGAGTGTCAGGCCATAAAGCATTTCGGGATACCGTAAGTCCACCTGACAGCTTTAACTGCCTTGTGGGAATCCAAATACCTTTGTCTTCGTGCCTGTGGCAGGCGCAGTCCTCAGCCGTCATCTCCGCACCTGTTTGTCCGGTCTGTGAACCAGTGGGGCCAGTCGGCTAATTGCAGGTGTTGAAACTCACCGTTTCTACGAAATAATGCCCCATTTCAAGTGCAGAGTGCAGAGGAGCTACTCCTGCTGCTGTTCTTCTCCCGGACATGATTAGTTGTTGTTCTTCTCCCAGTCCTCAGCTGCTCTTCTCTCGGGCCTTTAGCTGTTCTCCTAGATTTTAGCTGTTCCCTCTGACATTCAACTGCTCCCCCCCCCCAGTCCTCAGCTTTTCTCCTGAAACTTCTTCGAACATACCCGAGCGTTGTTCTTCCAGACATTTAGCTGATCTTTAGCTGTTCTTCTCCCGGACATGATTAGTTGTTTTTCTTCTCCCAGTCCTCAGCTGCTCTTCTCTCGGGCCTTTAGCTGTTCTCCTAGATTTTAGCTGTTCCCTCTGACATTCAACTGCTCTTCCCCCCCGAGTCCTCAGCTGTTCTTCTCCCCAGACTTTTAGCTGTTCATCTGTCTGGCCTCAGCTGTTCTCCTGAAACTTCTTCGAACATACCCGAGCGTTGTTCTTCCAGACATTTAGCTGATCTGTAGCTGTTCTTCTCGCAGACCTCCGGCAAAGAATACTTTGAACCAGCGCCTGAAGTGAAGGAATTATTTTAAATGTCGTAAATGGCTTAACTGAGTGATGGCGCCGATCACGTATTTTCTGAACAACCATCAATCGGTCTCTAAACTTTTTGTGACTTGTGAGCTTCTTGTCTTTTCGCGTTCATTGTAAACTCCTCATCAAAAATACTAAAATGTCATTGGCAATAGTTTTTACTATCAAGACATTGCCTTCTGAGACTTCTCCATGAAACATCTGATCACATGCTGCAGAAACACCATTGAATCAACCGACTACTGTGTGGGATCGACAAAGTCTGTCAAGGAAAGAAGATTTGTAGGGATCGACCTGTTCTAACCCCGGTACGCACATCCTTCTCTTCAGGAGGGAATCATGTCAGGATATTCTTTCTACAGCTGGCCCATGAATCTGCCCCCCACCAAAGAACCCAACATCAACCCCCAAACCCTGTCATTGTAAGATCTCCATGCCAGAATCAACTTTGCATACGTTGTATTTTCATACAACAATGGGCCAAATTGAATTTATGCATTTTCGGCTATCACCACTTTCCTTTCAAGGCAACTTTCAACTTAAAACCACTTTTGTCAACAAAGAAAAAAAAAACAGTTGTGATTTAGTGGCCCTGACAGTGCTGTCAAGGTCCATTTAGCATTTCAGCTATTGCTCAAATTATGTGCAGATGTTGGGGAAACCAAAGACATTTTGCTTTGATCCATGCTTGTTATGACGTTCCCCAAAGGTACAATTTGTTTTTTTGTGGATTAAGGAGTGTTTGGCAGAGCTTCTTAGGATGCACTCAATATTTAAAAGTGTGCGTCTGTGCAGCACACGTTGCAGCAGCTCGTTAGGGGCTGTAATTAATAACATTTCTCTCTTCATTAATATGATCGTAATGAAGATACTCTCATCTCTCATCTTAATGATTGTAGCACCTGCACACTTGGAGAAGTTCGGGAAAACATGCTAGCGTAATTAGCTGGTTCTTGGGTAATGTCGTTCCGACCCACTGGCGCTCTCATGCTTGCTAGCTGGGAAAAAAATGGAAAAGAATAATGTAATTTAGCTTTTATGTTGCATACACTAATGGCGGACTTGGACGTACATAAGAATCCTCGCTCGAGTCCAACCATGACGGCAGCTAGCGTGCTTCCTGTATACGCCTTGCATCTCAGCGTGGTCAATGGACCGCTAGGCCTGTCTTTAATTTTCTCTGCTGGAGAAATCAGGTCATCGCACCTCCTTCCTGTTCTTTGAACCTTCACTATGCGGTGACTAATAATCGGTTTACCCTTTGTAGGGCCATTGTTGGACTGATAAAACAAAACAATAAAATCTTTGTTGGTTGGTCATCATTCCTTGTCGCCGCAGCAGCCTTAAGCAATAAATAATTTACAAAATAAATCACGCTAAACTTGGTGGTCGGGGCGTCCTGGTCCGCCGCAACAATTCACACAGATTGTCTGTCCCGCCGCCGTCTCTCTCGAGTTTATCTTCTCTTACAACCATCTCGTCCTCTCGTTTTGCAGCTATTGCAGTCGACTCACTGGGACCTGTTGCACGTTGTCACTTTCAGTTGCTTGACAGCGTGTTACTTAATCTTATCTACCATCTAATACTACTTCTCTAGTCCATAGATCCATTTCTTATCAAAAACGTTTACTCAATCCCCTCCAGTCACTTTGAAGTAAACTAACCTCCGCTGTTCAAGGTAGTTGTTTTCCCCCTCATACATGCACACGTGTAGTTTGACAAGCTGTCTTCGAGTTCAAGAGTCTAGGGAATCACAAGAGCATTAGAATCCGATAGAGGAGGAAAACAAAAGTATTCTGTTTCTCTTGCTCGCACACAACTGTCAGAATGTGATATATCTTTTGTCGTCTGGCTCCAATTCCCGTGAACAATGGAATTCGTGGAGCGTCTCACACACACACACGACCACATTGTAAACAGGTACTGCAGCTTACTTAAAGGCCCAAACTTTCTCTCTGGGAGTTTACCCTGAAGCCAACACTGTCCAGAAGAATCTCAAGCACCTCAACACACCTGAACGTCTCAGGTGTGTCGTTCCCGTAGAACGGACAGCGTTTACAAGCGTCACTGCCCGTGGATGTGATGAAAGTGAAAAACTGTTCCCCTCTTTGCAGGGAGGTCCTGGATGTGAGTACTGCAGGATAACCAAGGAGGACATCAAAGAGGCTCTGGGTTTTCGCGCCATCGGCCCGTTTGGAAGTAAGTCCAATTCTGGCAGCTGACAATGAGCTGATGATTGTTTCAGCAACACAGCGCAAACATGGGTTGGTGGGGCAACGGAGGGGGGGCGGCCTTGTTGTTGACTCTCACCTGATGAGCTGACGCCTCCTTGTTTGCCCTTCACCTCAGCGTGTTGACACAAGTCGACAGAGAAAATGCCAGCACTTGTCAAAATGTCGGGCTAGTGACGAGTGCGTGTGCCGTAGCGGCAAAGAAAAAAAGTTCAACAAGGATCTAACAGCTGATCCCACATCCACCACATCTGTGGTTTCACTGGCCACTCAGCAAGAAGTTGGATTTCCTGCCAAAATATTGAAAAAAAAGAATTGCTCAGGCGACACGTTGGCGCAGTGTTTGGCAGTGTCGCCTCACAGCAAGGAGATTGTGGGTTCGATTCTGGGGCTGGGACCTCTCTGTGTGGAGTTTGCATGGTCTCCCTGTGTCTGCGTGAGTTCCTCCAGGTTCTCCAGCTTCCGCCCACAGTCCAAAAACATGCACGTGAGGCGAATTTGGAACTCTAAATTGTCCGTAAGTGCGTATTTGAGAGCTAATGGTTGTTTGCCTCTATGTGGCCATGCGATGAACTGGCAACTTGTCCAGGGTGTCACCATGCCTGGATGGATGGAATTTCTTAAATTCAACGTGCTCAGAAATGGTTGAACGGGCTTCAATGTCGATGAATTTTTAAATGCTGCCTGCTTGCAGTAGAGCTCAACCCACATCCTGGTGAACAAACATCAGGGGCCAAACTGGTTGACTCACGCCATGCTTTTGAAACTTTGCACAATTGCGCAAAAACGTTCTCGCTATGTTGTAGTAGTTTGTTGGGTTTGTACTTTGTACCATTGTAAACGATCAGAAGGTAGTTTCAATTTCCCTTCAGTACAATGAACACAAGCTCAAAGAGGAATGAGAGGAAAATTTGACACCAAGACTATTGGAACATTTGACTGGATTGAAGGTGTAGCCAACGATTTTCTAGCGCAGTGAATTGAATGTTTCAGTTTATTCGCTCCCCAGGTTGTGTCCCGTGGCCGTGTTTCGATTTGCTCGGCAAGGAGGACCCAAAGATCTGTCAGCATTATGTCCAGGCGCCGAATGACGTGAAGGTGGAATTTGTGCACGAGTTGAACCCCGAGACGGACACCGTCGTCGTCTCCTGGAGGCCCAGTTACTACGGTGAGATGATCCACAGATCACCCGGAGGCGACCCTGTGGTTCTGCGTGCACTTTGATGCGTAAAAAGGCTATGGTTTCCATTGACAAATGGAAGTACGGCTGTCAGTGAGTGGGGTGGTGGGGACTGGGTTGTACAAGGCAGGATAATTGTTAATCTTGAAGCAGTTTGGTCGTCTTCGTAGCACATGAAGCTTTTTCTTCCCTCTCCCTCCCTTCTCCTCTTGAGTTGGTGCATTTTGTCCCTGTGACTCACCTCTCTCATGGCTCCCAACCGCTGGAGAGGCTCTGAAGAACTGCTGAGGGAACCACTGGGCGTGGTGTAACCGTGCGCCTGTTGTTGTTGTTTTTTTACTCCCTTCACAGGTATCGCCTTCCTGCGAGGCTTCCAGGTGTCCCTGCAGGCTCTGGGAGGCTCCGCCACCGCCTGTCAGCTTCTCCTGTTTCACCGAAACGTCTCGCTGCCGGCGTCACACGCTCAGACGGTGGGAACGGCGTCCGGTCGTTAGTGTTGTTGTATGTCACCATGTTTAGGATTTTCTTATTTTATTTATATGTATATATATATGTATATATATATGTATATATGTATATATATATATATATATATATATATATATATATATATATATATATATATACATATATAAATATATATATACATATATATATATATATGTATGTATATATGTATATATATATACATATACATATATATGTAATGTATATGTGTATATGTATATATGTATATATATGTATATATGTATATATGTATATATATATATACATATATAAATGTATATATATAAGTATATATATATGTATGTATATGTATATATGTATATATGTATATATGTATATATATATATGTATACATATATATATATATATATATATATATATATATATATATATACATATATATATATATATATATATATATATATGTATAGGAATGTCACAAAAAAATCTGATATGTTAATAAAAAAAATCATATATATGTATATGCATACAGTATATGAGAGAGAGAGAGAGAGGGCACATTTAGCCCTCTGTTTACATCCTGCTGCTGAAACTGAGTTGATCACTAACCTGACCGAGGCGCCCCTTTGTGACATCGCAAAAGTTTTGTTTTTGTTTCGTTTTTTTTAAATATTGGGTATCTGGATTCATCAGCGCTGTGCATCCAGATCCTGTGGCCGGCACTGACAGGCTGCTGTCTGCAGGTGTACAAGTCGGACCCGTTCCCCGGCCTCCCCCTGGGGTCCCAGTACGCCGTCACTGTCATGGCCCTGCCGGTGCCCGAGGAGTGGGAGAGGTTCTACCGCAGCGAGATCTTCTCCACACGCTGTAAGGCTGCAAGACAGCTCGTGTGTGCACGCCCATGGGCGCACACACACACACACACACACACACACACACACACACACATAGCCTGATGTAACTTCTTCCCACTTGCTGGTGTTGCAGCGTGTGCAGAGAAGAATGGTCTGGAGCAGTGCAAGAGAGGTGAGGATGGAAAGAAAAAAACTGCTCTATCATCATCTTCATCATCATCATCATCACCCACCAACAGGGGGGGGCTTCTTCTTTAAACTTCAGTTTCTCTGTCTTCTCGCTGCGCCTGCAGACTGGTACCCACAGCATGTGGAGGTCCGGCAGGAAGGGACCAGCATCACCGTGACCTTTAACCTGGCTCCTCCCAACCTGGGCATCACCAGCTACTTCTCGCTGTGTGTCGGCAGCGGCAGTAAGAAATACATGGACATCACGCCGGTGAGCCCCTCTGGCCTGCTGTTCACACACACTATCTCTCTCTCCCAGTGACGTCTGCTGCTAAGGCGAACAATTTTATTTGCATTAAGTGACTTTTATTTCCACAGAATTCCTCCAAAAACAAAACCCACCACAGCTACCAACTCTGCGACCTTCAGGAAGGCACTAATTACACTTGTGAGGTAAATATAAAATCAGAGATTGAAATAAAGCCATAATCACAGGAGGTTTTTAGAGTAAAAAAAAAAAAGCCTACATACAAAAAAATTATATTTACTGTTCTACTGCCACCAAGTGGCCAGTAAATGTATGCCTTCTGTTTGAGTTGATGTTTGCCATCTCGTTGTGTCATCTCTCCTCCAACAGATTGCTGCTAATGAAATAGATGCTGTGAGGAAAACCTTCAACATTCAGCTCGTGCACATTCAGAGAGGTGGGTGACCTCCACGACCCCTATTGTGCTTGTTTTGTTCCAAAGTGAACCTGGAATTACCTTGGCTCATTCTGCTCCTTCCTCAGACCAGCCGTCAGTCACTCCATCCCTGACGCTGCTGCTCCCGCTGTGTCTGGCCGTGGCGGCCATCTTCACCGTCCTCCTGGCCGCCCTCTCCAGATGGGGGCCCGGGATGCACGTCAGGAAACTTTTCATCAAGCCAGGTGCCCCAAAAAGAACAAAAAAAACCCCAAACAATCCAAACAAACCCCACAAAAATCACACAAAGATCAAATATCACAGACGCTTCTTTTTTTTCTTTACCTCTTTGGTGCCGCAGCTCTGATTTCGCCGTCACCGGCGCAGTGTGACTTCCACCAAGGCCAGGAGAGCGGCGCCACCCTCAACGGGGAAGCAGTGGCGTTGCCCAGAGGGAACATGACGGCGCCTCCTCGGCTTCTGATTTGCTACAGCAGTCGGGACGGACCCGCCCACGTCAAGGCGGTCATGCAGTTGGGGGCTTTCATACAGCAGCACATGGCGACCCAGGTGGGTGGCTAGCTGGGTAGCTAGCTGGGTGGCTAGCTGGGTGGCTGGGAGGGTCAGAGTTCGTGATGTAATCCACTGTTAAATCAAGTCCTAGGTCCTGATCTTGGTGGTGAAAACGTGTTTTCCCTCCGCAGGTGCTCCTGGACGTGTGGGACTCTCTGAGCGTGGCGAGGGAGGGCGTCATGTCCTGGTACTGCCGCCAGATCCGCGAGTGTGACTTCATCCTGGTGGTCTGTTCTCGGGGCCTCAGCCGCGGACTGGCGCCTCCCGCAGGCCGAGACGAGGAGGAAGACGAGGACGCAGGCGGCAGGGGGCGGGACTTCGGACCCTCCTTGGCCTGCAACGGCGCCGTGCGGCTCATTGGCGAGGAGGTGGGCCGGGCCAAGGCCAGGGGCCGCGACCTCTCCAAGTACATGGCGGCTATTTTCGAGCACTCTGAAGAAGGGGACATCCCCGCCGAGCTGAGGCTGGTTCCTCACTACCAGCTGATGTGCGACCTGCCGCTGCTCTTCTCGCACCTGCACGCCGTGGCGCTGCACCGGCCGGGCGGTTACCTGAAGATCAACCACATCTCGGACGAAGGCTTCGCACAGCTGCCGGCCGGAGCGGCGCTGCAGTTGGCGGTCTACGAAGCCGGGGTGGAACTGAGTGCCAAGGGCCACGGAGGGGATTGAAAAAAAAAACAAAAAACTTTGCATACTCTCAGCATCATACACACTATTTTTGTTTGTTTGTTTTTTTTGTACCATTATGAAGCACTCTGACCCTGTTTTCACTTTTGAAAAGCAAAAGCAGTCATTATTGAAGTTGACTATTGAAGTATTCCTTGAGAATGTTTGCCTTGAAGTACTTATTTGACATTGTATACTTGCATGTTTTAGAGCCACGCTTACTTTATTTATACACGTGCATGTCATATATTGGATGTATAGGTCCCATCATTTTACTTTTTGGATGTGTTTGTGTCTTTGTGCATTTTTTCTTAATGCTATGTTGCCAAACACATTGATTTTTGTAATATTCTTTTAATAAAAGCTGTTGGAAAACAAGTTGCCTGTTGCTCATAAAATGTGTGATGGAGTGATGCTGCAGATTTCCTGGCAAAGGAGATCCTGCAGCCTTTTGTATTCAACAGAGTTTTGATCAAAGCAATCGAAAAAAGTCGGGCCCTTGCACACTGAGGTCATCGTCCAGGTCACTTCAAAGGTGAAATGTTGCACTGATGATCTGATCTGGCTTCAGCTAAACGGCACAAACATGTCAGTGGCCGTGCGATGGCATCCTTCACCTTCACCAGGACTGTGTGCAGTCAATGTGGTTGCGTCAGTGGTTCAACCCTGGTTCTGTGAGGGGGCAACGCTGTAGGACGATTCCAGATGGAGTTGCGGGACTGCCACTGGCTGATGAATACATACACATTTACATTTATATTTAACATAAGACTGGTGCCGTCCCTGCCACATTTTCATATTGAGTTTGTTATCTTTATTAATACTCTGTCGAACTGTGATGCTGCTTATCAATTCCTCCCCGAGCACTGACATCCAATTTGTTGCACGCGCTTTTTTGAAACGACTGGTGCACTTTGCCACTGTTGTGAACATATGTACCAATAATACCTCTCAGAAGAAAGAGAAACATCTTCTAATATACTTAATGAAATACATCTCTCAAATATGTTCGAGACCCCCCGCCCCCTAATATATACATCTCAAATTACTAACAGAAATAGTTTATATGCCAGTGCGACAACTGAGCTGGAGTACCTCAGTGTTTGTTAATATAATAAATGCAGAGTGTAAAGATTGTTATCGGTTTCCTGTATGCGCATAACTACACAATGCACCTGGAACGCATCGACAATCAAGAAGTTTTTGTCCCGTTCATTCCATTTTGTACACAAAGTCGCCAACTGCACTGCAACTGCGATTGCGGTTTTCTGACAACTTCAACTACGAAACCTGGCAACCCGGCTCGACGAGACGCCAGTGCGCGAGCGAGCCCATTCAACGAGCCTTCGTCTCTCTGTGCAGACGGCGCGCGCGTGGAAAGATGGTGCTCGACTTGGACCTGTTTCGGACCGACAAAGGCGGCGACCCGGAGATCGTCCGTGAGACCCAGAGGAAGCGCTTCAAAGACGTGACCCTGGTCGACAAGCTCGTCGCCGCCGACACCGAGTGGAGAAAATGTAAGAGGCCGGATGGTTTTGATCGCTGTGTGCTGTGACAGCATGGAGCGTTAGCGCGGTGGCTAGCCGGGCGAGCGTTTAGCGTAACGTCAGCGTACCGCCCCGCTCTGGCCAAAGCCCCTTTAAAATTGTTGCCGTTGAGTTGAATAGCGAGGGCTAGAAGCGGCTGTGGCGCTGCGCGAGTGCTCTTAAACACCTCTTTGTATTTCCAACACGCTTTGCCAGTTTTCGGCAGCATTAGTAACGTCATGTTAGTTATATTTGGTGTATAAAACAGTCTCTACGCTTGTGAATGACGTTGACGTGCTCTTCTCAAAACTGTAATGCGTCCCGGTGTTTTCCCACGTTACTTACATTCAAGCCGAATTAAACTCGGGGACCGGAGGTTCAAAAGCCAAATCTGAAAAAATTAAAATAAATGTGTTTGTCATTAACTCTCCGCATAGAGATTTGACTTGGTTTCAGTTTGGTGCCGCCACAGAGGAAGAGAGACGTCAAGCCTCCGAGGCTAGCGTTAGCAAAGCTGTCATCCCGACAGCAAAAACAAATCGTCAATAAACCAAAGATGCTTTGATGGGTCTCGCTTTGCATTGGTGACAAGGAGGCACGGTTCCCGAGAGGCGGTCAGCCAACACGGAAAGAAGCAGACCTCAGGCAGAGCGAGAAAGAGTCAGAGTTAGCCTAGCGGTGCCGGCCAGTAACGTGCAGTCTGATGCAATAATTGCAGCCGGCTAGCAGGCAGCATGTCAGCACAACCTCACCCTGCAGGGCTGACACACGCTCCTCCAGCATGACAGCAAAACGCAGATGCTCATTTTAAATGTGCATCTTATTTATTTATACACCTCTTTGTCATTTAAAAAAAAAATAAAAAATTAAGCTGATGTAGTTTAAAAGCTGAAACAAACTCCTCTTAATCTGGAGGGATGCATCTCCACCGGACCTGTCCGCTCCCGTCCCGCACTGACCGACTGTCTTCCTTCTCGCAGGCCGCTTCACCGCAGACAACCTCAACAAAGTCAAGAACCTCTGCAGCAAGACCATCGGCGAGAAGATGAAGGTAGATGATAACCTCCAGAGGTTTTGGCTCGCTCAGCCGGCGAATCAGATAACGCCCTCTTGCCTTCTTGCTCAAACCCGTTCACCTGCCATCCTCAACACCCTTCCGTGCCGTCCGTCTAGAAAAAGGAGCCCGTCGGGGACGATGACTCCCTGCCCGAGGAAGCGCAGAACCTGGAGGGCCTCACGGCGGAGATACTGTCGGTACGACGCCGCCGCCGCCGCCTTCTCCTTCCCTTGTAGGAAAATGCCGACGCCCTGCTGAGTTTCCCCTCCCTGGCGTTGTCGCCCTCAGGCCCTGACAGTCACGCAGATTAAGAAGGTGCGGCTGCTGGTGGACGAGGCGACGGAGAAGACGGACAGCGACAGGCTGAAGCTGGAGGCGGAGCGCTTCGAGTACCAGAGGGACATCGGCAACCTGCTGCACCCGTCTGTGCCCATCAGCAACGACGAGGTGAGGCGGCGCGTTTTCCGTCCGTGACGCGTGGAGCCTCTCATTCCGCTGCAGGAACTGATTCTATTTTATAGTTTTTGATTGTTGCCGATTTGTTGGTCTGCGACTTGATGTCTTGGAGAGGGCAAAGACAAATTTCTACTTCGTTTGGCAACAAAATGATTCGGTTCATCTTTCTGTGGTGCCAGTTTATATCGGCAATCGCTGAGAATTATTTATTTTCTGAATAATTATTAATTTTGTTTTTCGGTGCTGCTTCAGTTTAGGTAATCGCGTAACTTTATTTGATTTCCGATTTCTGTCTTTCTCTTAATCGGACAAAATATGTCCGATTAAAAGAAAGATAGAAATCATCAAAAACTGAAGATATAATGATATAACTTTTTTGTTTGTTTTTTGGACTTTGGACGCCCCCTCCCTCCTCTGTCCAAGAGGTGTGGTGCAGTATTGACAAAGGATGTGAAGGCGGTGCAACAATAATAGCACATGAACAATGGTGCAATAATAAAATAATTATGCAATACAAAAAAAACAATACATTTTCATAAACGTCCAAATAGCAGTGTTTCACACACACCCCCCCCCCCCCCCCCCCCCCCCCGCCCCTTTCCCTGCGCAGGATGCAGACAACAAGGTGGAGCGCACCTGGGGCGACTGCACCGTCCAGAAGAAGTACTCCCACGTGGACCTGGTGGTCATGATCGACGGCTTCGAGGGCGACAAGGGAGCCGTGGTGGCCGGCAGCAGGGGCTACTTCCTGAAGGTGAGGCGACGGAGAGACGACAGCCGCCGCCGTGCTCGCTGCTGATTGGCTCCTCACGCGCTCCTGTCTCCTCTCCTCTCCTCTCCTCTCCTCTCCTACGCTCGTCTCCCCGTGCTGCGTTCAGGGACCGCTGGTGTTCCTGGAGCAGGCGCTGATCAACTACGCCATGAGGATCCTGTACAGCAAGAGCTACACCATGCTCTACACGCCCTTCTTCATGAGGAAGGAGGTCATGCAGGAAGTGGCCCAGCTCAGCCAGTTTGATGAGGAGCTCTACAAGGTAGGCCCCCCTCCCCCCACTGCTCGCTCACTGCCCCACCCTGAGGCCAACAGACGCAACTGAAAATAGTTACTGTTACTGTGAGTTACTGAGTTACTGTGCTCTGTCATTTCAATAATTTATTGTTTTGATCATGTAAAATTTAAAATGATGGTTTTAAAAAGAATTGAGACATTCAATTCTATTTTTATTTATGTATGTACTTACTTTTAAATAATAAAAATTACTTAAAATACTGAAAAGAAATATCTTTTAATTTCACATTTTGAGTTTTGTTACTATCTGAGGATGCTTTATTGTCTCAACATGCTGAAAAATATCCACAAAAATATATAAGTTTTAAAAAAACTCGTTTTGGCTTAATTTTTTCCAAGAACACGAAAACTGCCGTGCCAAATTTATTCTGGCAACATTCATCTTCTACTCCCGACGGTTTTCGAGACCGTCTGATTCTTTCTCTCCTCCCTCTTCTGATCCCTCCGTGCGACATTCCACCAGGTGATCGGCAAAGGCAGCGAGAAGTCGGACGACAGCTCCATCGACGAGAAGTACCTGATCGCCACCTCGGAGCAGCCCATCGCCGCCTTCCTGAGGGACGAGTGGCTCAAGCCGGAGGAGCTGCCCATCCGCTACGCCGGCTTCTCCACCTGCTTCCGGCAGGAAGTGGGCTCCCACGGCCGCGACACCCGCGGGATCTTCCGGGTGCACCAGTTCGAGAAGGTCGGCCTCGTGTTGGCGACTCAAAAACCCCCCCCCAAAAAAAAACGCGCGGATAGAGTTAGTTCTGAGTTTCTACCCCCCCCCCCCCCCCAATTCAGATCGAGCAGTTCGTCTACGCCTCCCCACACGACGGCAAGTCCTGGGAGATGTTTGACGAGATGATCGGCACAGCCGAGGAGTTCTACAAGTCGCTGGAGATCCCGTACCGCATCGTCAACATCGTGTCCGGTAGGTCTCTTACACACACACACACACACACACACACACACACACACACACACAGACGTACTTCCAAAGCTGCCGAGCCAATCCGGCGGCTTGCGTGACGATCAGCTGACCTCTTCCGCTCCCCGCCACCTCCTCAGGTTCCTTAAACCACGCAGCCAGCAAGAAGCTGGACCTGGAGGCCTGGTTCCCAGGGTCCGGGGCCTTCAGAGAGCTCGTCTCCTGCTCCAACTGCACCGACTACCAGGCCCGGCGCCTCCGCATCCGCTACGGACAGACCAAGAAGATGATGGATAAGGTGAGAATGCTGCCCCCCCCCAACCCCCCCCCCCCCCCACCCCCAGATGCTTCATTAGCCTCCGTTCAGCCCAGCCTCGCGCTAACAAACTAACACGCGTTGCGCTCTCTCCAGGCGGATTTTGTTCACATGTTGAACGCAACCATGTGCGCCACCACGAGAGTGATGTGCGCCATCCTGGAGAACTACCAAACTGAGGAGGGCATCGTCATTCCGGAGAAGCTGCGGGCGTTCATGCCTCCAGGTACGCCGGCCGCCACCTCGGCCCCCGCCTGACAATCAGCTAAAAGGAGATTTAGTTTAGTGTGAAGTGTTCGTACTCTAATCATCAGACAGCATCCCTGATTTTTGAGGTTCAGAAGCAAGAAGTTGCTATTGGCTTCTATTGGCAGCTAATTAGGAGTCAGATTGCTCCATGTGCATTCTTTTATATATATGACAACTGTTCCAAGGGTACGGAAAAACAAATAACTTTTATTGTATTGCATTTATACACTTTTATCAATGTATTTATGGGCAGTATGTTAAATAAATAAAAAAAATCGTAAGTCAAGTCAAATTCTACACACTGGACCTTCAAAGGACACTGCGATTACGCGGCGCGTTTGTAAAACTGGCGCGTTTCGTCTCCAGGCTTGACGGAGATCATCAAGTTCGTGAAGCCCGCCCCCATTGACCAGGAGGTCGCAAAGAAGGCCAAGAAGCAGCAGGGCGGAGGCAAGAAGAAGAAAGGGGGAGCAGGAGACGGAAGCCTGCCCGATGCCATGGAAAGCATGGCCGTCAACTAATCACAGACTCTCGCACCACCTGACTCGCAGGGAACACGCAGGGAACGCACTCAACCAACTCCTCTTCTGGCTCTAATGAAGGGAAACATCCGCCTGCACCTCCGCTGACTAACGAACAGCCTCAGAAATCATGACATTTGTTCCCTTCTGTTTTTGTTTTTTCTCTCGGGAGTGTCAAGCTTTTTTCTAGCTGTTGTGGGATCATTAATAATGAAACGAAATGTTTTGTTTTGTTTTCTTTCACAGTCTGAAATCTGTCTGCTGCTCTCTGTTGAGACCAAACCTGCCTCTCTCGCTCTCTTCAAATCTCACTCATCACTTTACCTGTGGAAATGGTTTTAAAGGTAGTCGGGACCTTCTGACTGATTGAGTTTTGTCTCTCTAAGGCTTCATCATCATATTTCAGCAGCTGTTAATGCACCTCTCAAATGTCAAGATATATAAATAGATATATATATGCTGATGGGGTGACACTCACTGTAAGGCAAATAAACAATTGATTCTAATCAATCTTTTGAGTATTTTTTGTTTCTGCATTAACAAATGTGTCGGTGTTATTCTGACATTCTGCCAGTAGATGTCAGCACAATCTACATTAATAACGGACAAAAAAAAAAAAAAAATGGGCGGAAAAAAATGGTTGAAGAATCGCACAAACTGTGGAGGAAACGCAGCGCCCTAAAGCCCCCCCCCCCGGGCCCAAACCCCCAACCTGCGTTCCCCGGACCAGGAGCAGGAGAGACTACTGATGTCCTTTTGACAAGTCCCAGTCGCCGGCCCGCCCCTTCAAGCCATCCACCTCCTGTAAGGTGACCAAGCACATACACACCGACCACAAAGTAATGGTTAGGGTTGGGGTTAGAGTTGAGGTTATGTTTGGGGTTAGGATTGGGGTTGGGGTTGGGGTTGAGATTGGAGTCAAGGTTGGTGTTATGTTTCGGGTTGGGGTCTGAGATGGAGTTGGTGTTAGAGTTAAGGTTAGGGTTGGGGTTAAAAACAACATCAACACAGGTTATGCTAGGTTATACTTGTTAAGGCCTGGGTTAGGGTTAGGGTTTTAGACTAACCCGTTTAATCGTTTGAGTGAGAATGTTGCTGTTCCACTCATCCACCACTGGATAGCGCTGCAGAAGAAAGGTGGAAAGCAGGGGACGAAGTCGTTAACTAACTTGACTATAATTAAATGACCTTCTGGAGGACTGTGTGCGAGTGCAGATATTTTTTGACTGTTTGGAACACAGAGCTTCCCGCATTAAACATTCTCAAATCCCTGACAAAGTCTTCAAATGATGGAAGCATACAGTAAAAAAAAACACAATAAAGGGCAATAAACAAGTCACACATTAACTCGGTTAGACTTTACACCTGCGTTCTGTAATGCAACAGCGACAGATTGCTGCCTGTGCTGCTCGGAGCAAATCTTCAGGAAGAAGACGTACTTTCACTGGACGTCGACTTGAAGTCTGGTCTTTCCCACTGTACACGGGGTCCGTTCAACGCCACACAGTTTAAAATGAGCGACAGCGAAGAGGACAGAGAGATCTCCTTCTCTGTCAAGGTAAGAGACGGTTGGAAGTGTCATAGAAAAAATATCTGTGTTCTTTAAAACAGCGCCAGCACGGGCCCAAGGCTTCAGTCTGCGGAACCTCAGTGCGTGTGCTCGTCCATTCCCACAGTTTCTGGGCCGATTTGAGGTGGTCCGTCCTGACGGACTGCGCGTCCTGGAAGAAGCGGCTGAGAGTCTAAAGGTGAGAACCACATCCTGTCGCTGTAGCGGCAGTGAAACGGTGTCTTTGTGACCCAAAAAAAGGGCCCCAGCAAGGCTTGAAGCGATAACGAATCGCTTCTTTTGGTTGAGCCTCGTTTCAGAGGTGGGGGATCGGAGTGTTGTGATGTCGCAGATGCCCTGAGCAGTGTCGGCTATGGAGATGTTTCTGCCCCCTCAATAGCATGAGGAAGGTCCGACTGAAAACACAACTTTCTGAACAGGGGGTTTCAAACAGAGGGCTAAACCTGCTGTCTTCTCAGAAGGGTTGGAGGGGTAACTAGGCCCGTTTTTCCGCTCCGCTGGCCCCGAGATGAACATGAAAGAGCCAAACACCTGATCACCTGACCACCTGCCCTTTTCTCTCCCACCGCACCAATGTTGTGCGGCACTTTCGAGGCGGTGTAAACAGCCACATCACTCTCCCCCCTTGTCCAGACTCCGGATGAATACTCCACGGAAAAGGCTCCCAAGAAGAGCAAAGTCCACCTCTTCCTGTCTCTGAGCGGCGTTGACATCCTGGAAAGCAAGACCAGGGTTTGTCCCCGCAGCAGTCGGGCGCACATCCTCACCCGCACCCCCCGTCCACTCCAGCTCAGTCTAACCTCCTCTTCCTGCCGTCTCCGATCCCTCAGTTCCTGCTCTACACCTGCCCTCTCCCCACCATCTCCTACTCCGCCGTCCTGCCGCTGACTCCGAAAGTCTTTGGTTTCGTGGCGCGACACCCTGCAGCAAACACCTACCACTGCTACCTCTTCCAGAGCAAGAAGTTTGTGAGTAGACGACCGGCCGGAGATCAACCGATTGATAGTGGAGCCGGAGTGACTGCCAAAACTAAATTCTGATGAGGGATCTTTCCCATCCTGTTTCAGTCCCACGTGCTGGTCTCACTGATCGGAGACGCTTTCAAAGCTTCAAAGACCGAGACGGAGCTCCCTGGACGACGAGACCTGATCGTGGAGGCGCTCAGACATAAGGTGGGATTGACTCTATGGCGTTTCTTTTTTCAAAAGAGTGACGCACAAATATCTTTTATTCACCCGGCTGGAAAAAGAAAGTGACAGGTGCAAGAATCAGCTCAGCTATTAAAAGCCATTATCTATAAATTCAATGGAAATTATTCTTTGTTTGTCTCAGCTAATTGAATTATCAGAAAAATATATTTAAGCCATCCTTAACCCACCCCCTCTCCTGCCCCCCCCCATCATGCTTTTTATCTCCAGAACAAAATGCTGCAGAGGGAGGTCGATAATCTGAAGAGGAGGCTGGGTGAATCCAACTTTTAAAGACACTTGATTTCTAAAAAAACAAATACTATACACTATACAATAAGTTATTATACTCTAAATATTCCTTTATCTATTCAAATTAAAAAAAAATTGTCAACTTCGTCGAAGGTTCGAAGAAAGAAAAATGAATAAAAATGTTGTGTAAAAAAACAAAAACAATTTGTGTCGTTGCTCTTTATTTCTACTTGTTCATAGTCTTATTTTAATTTCACGTTTTCACCACCAGAGGGCAAATTTTTTACCATGTTTTAGCAAAATATTGAGAGAGGGAGAGAGAGTGCTACGTTCAAAGAACGGCTCGTTACAGAACCCTTTGGGGTTTTTTTCACCCCCGCGTCGGTGTCGCAGAAATCGCTCCAACATTCAAATAACATCTCGTGTAGGACATCGACGTGCCACGCAGACCCGCTCTCACGAGCAAACTAAGCTTTAACGTCGGGCTCTGCTGTTGCTTTAGCCGCACAGGAAGCGCACACACGGGGCTGATCGGTTGTCGTTCGCACGCTGCGCCGTGAAGGCAACTTCACGTCCACGTTCTCAAGTAGCAGCACAGCTGGTGTCAACACGGCGTGATGGGGACGTCTGAGTGAACCTGTCTGGTCTGACGGTAGAAGTAAAGAAGAGTTTCTTTTCAACGAAATGACGTAAAAAAACCAAACAAACAAACAAACAAACAAATTCGGCCAGCTAAGTTAGCAGCTAGCCCTGTCAAAAGCTAATTCGTTGGCTCGCGGACGCTTGTCTAAACAATGCAGTAGTTTTTCTTTTTAAATTATTTTATTTCGACAAAAGGCGGCCGCGCCCGCTCCGTGCACCGATGACGAGCCGTCACGGGGAAGACGAGCCCTGTTTGGACCCGCCGACAACAGCAGCGCCCCACGGCTCTGCTCGCTACCGCTGGCCGGTGTCCGTCCACACGCTGTCCGGAGCCGCCGGTAGGCTGGTGGCCGCCATGGGGACGCCGTGGTCCCGCGGCGGCGGCAGCAGCGGCAGCGGCGGCAGCAGCATCTGGCAGCGGCTAGTGCCGGAGAACCCGCGCTACGAGCAGCTGGCCGGGGACCACGACAACGAGTCTCTGGACGGCCTCGGCCGACAAGAGGACATCGCCCAGTTCCCGTATGTGGAGTTCACGGGCCGGGACAGCATAACGTGCCCGACGTGCCAGGGCACCGGGCGGATACCGTCCGGTGAGTCAGCGGAAGCGTCGAGAATCCTGCGTTTCGAACTTTTAGACAGAAATACAGGTGGCACTTGAATTGGGATCGAGCGCCACCTGGACAAGGTACGTAGATACGTTTTGTGGGCAAGATAAACTGTACGGCGATATGGGGAGGACGCACCTGTTGTTTTCAGTTGACTGCACCTGCTCGCCTACGGCAGCTTCCAGTGTAGCAGCCCTGAGCATGCGGCGACAGGACGGAGATAATCAGTGTGATGAAGACAGTTCAGAACACTGCAGCCGCAGGATGTCCTAGTTGTGTTGTTGGGATTGCTCCATAAAAGTAATCCAGCTGCCGGTTACTCCTTACAAAAGTAATCTAATTACTTATTTGAACTACTTTGTTTCATAAGTAATTGATGACTTATTACTAATCACTGTATTTAAAAAATATATATATAAAAAAATTAACAGTTGCTCAATGCTTTGGAATGAACCTTATTACAGTGCAAAATTTGCAATTGCAAATATTTTTTACACAAAAAAACAAAACAAAACAAAAACTCATGTACAGCACTGGTGCACATATTGTTAAAACATTGCTGTTTTCGGTTGTTTTTCTAAATTTCAGACAATTTGTGGATACTAAGACATTTTTAGCTTGCAAAATATTTTGGAAAAGTAACAGACACGTTACTTGATGGTAATTGTGATATAATTAGCAGTTTTGCCAGAGTAATCCGTTACAGTAGTGGATTACTTAGTAATGGATTACTTGCCCACACTGGTCCTTGGTTCTTCCCAGTGTAGTTTAATTTTTCCTGTATATTACAGCGTCATCATGCCAATCCCCCCCGACCACTTTATCAACCAAAGCCATACACTTGCTGTTGAACCTCCCGCAGATTAGCAGTGCTCATGCTTTGTGTTCACGCAGTCAATGAACAACTGGCTAGCCACCAGGTTTGGGGCCCCCGCGCCGATTCAAGGTTGAGGCAGCAGTTATTAGAAGCCCCATTGTGACCAAGCCAGGCACGGGGCAAACTACGGCACAGAGGCCATTTGTGGCCCGTTGAGCTTTTTAATCCGGCCCGCCAAACTTGAAGAAATTATATTGACACTGGGTAAATTGTAAAATAGCTGTATTTCATCCATTTCCCCACTGATCTCTTTCTCTCTGCCCTGACAGAACAAGTGAACGAACTAGTGGCCTTGATCCCGTACAGCGACCAGAGGCTGCAACCTCAACGAACGTGAGTCACCTGAGTTCAGTTGACTCGCGAGGCTTTATATATTTAGGTGTCACCTCTATAAATGTGTGTGTGTGTGTGTGTGTGTGTGTGTGTGTGTGTGTGTGTGTGTGTGTGTGTGTGTGTGTGTGTGTGTCTTGCAGGAAGCTGTACGTGGGGCTGTCGGTGGTCCTGTGCCTCCTCGCCTCCTCCCTGGTGGCCTTCTTCCTCTACCCTCGCTCCGTGGTGGTGGTGGACGACGGGATCCGCACGGTGGCCGTGCACTTCGACCACCCCAACACCAGAGTGCTCATGAACATGACGGTATCATCATCATCATCATCATCGTCATCTTTATTTGTTGAGCACTTTTCAAACGCGAGACGTCGCAGCCCCAAGTGCTTCAGACACGTCACTGAAACCCCGCCCCCGTCTCCCTTCTCCCTCCTCAGAGCACCCTGAACCTCACCAACCCCAACTTCTTCTCGGTGCTGGTGCAGAGCGTCAGCTGCCAGGTGCTCTACATGAAGATGGTGATCGGGTTGCAGCAGGAGGACACGCCCACCACCATCCTGCCGCTCAGCCAGAGACAGGTGAGGCTGCACGGGGGCGGGAAGCCGGACGCGAAAACCAAAAATCAAGCATCTTGTTCATTTTCAAATTGAAAACAAACTCGCCTTATTGGCCAAGTCATACTTTTGGTAGATGGATGGATAGATGGAGAGAGAGAGAGAGATAAGTACTTCATTTGTCCTGAAGGGAAATTCAGTTTCTCAGCTGCACAGTCAGTTCGTTAAAAAACAGTGCACAGAGAGGACAAGAATAAAGACGCTGCTTCACCAAAACCACCGAGTCAGTCACCAGTGTGATGACTAAACCAGCAGTTCCTCCTCTGCTCTCCTGTTTCGAGACAATGACCTCTTTTTTTTACGGCCGCGTCTCTGTCCATTGTGCTTTTTCCGCCTGATCTTGCGCAATTTTTTCAATAACCGCCTGACCTCGGTGTTTGTCTAGACCAGGGGTGAGCAAGGTTTTTGACTGGCGGGGCCCCACAGTGGGTTCTAAAGTTTGATAGAGGAGGCCGGAGCAGGAGCAGATGGATGGACGGAGTGTTCTGGTGAACCACCTCGTAGGAGAAAAAAAAAATCCTATATTGTGTGATACGTATATAAAACATGTTTTAATATCAATTGAAAATGAACAAAAGGCCAACGGTATTTGGCTCTTTATTGAAATGACTCTTAAAACACTGAAAAAAAAAAAATCCGCTGCGGCCACTCAACACCAAGGTTCTCCCGCAGGTCAACTACACGGTCAGCGCCGAGATCGGCAGCAGCTCCCCCTTCGTCTAGTGAGTCTCCCTGCTCGACTCTTGGGTTCACGGCGCTGCAGAGGGAAGTGCGGGCTCGGAAGCCAACTGTAAACCGCCTCTGCTCTGCTCTTCTTCCTCTTCTTCTCCTGCAGCACCTTCTGCACCATGCCCAGCATCAAGGTCCACAACATCATCGTCTTCATGCAGTGAGTGTCCGCCGCCGCCGGTGTATTGCTGACGGGAAGGGAAACGTGTCTTTGTAGAAGTGTCCACTCACTTCTGCAGCGTGCGAGCAGAGACGCTCGTTCACACCTCTGCTCTCAATTCTTCTTCCCCAGGACCTCGGTGAAGACCTCCTACATGGTGCGAACGTCTCAGAACAGCCTGGAGGCCTACCGCTACATCGACTGCGGCTCCAACGCCACCTACGACCACGGGGCCAGGCAGCAGGGAGGAAGGGGTGGGGCAGGGGGAGGCTCCACCCCCCTCAGTGCTCCTCTGCTTTAACCCAAAGACAACTTTTTTTTTCCTTTTGCTGTTTCCAAGTGGGTTTGTTGTGGTTATTTTGATTCCTGAAGCTACTTTTTGGACTGACCATGTTGCCATGCCAACAGTTTTTTTTCGGACCTGCCATGATTCTTGTGGTGCCTTCTTCTAATTCTGCAGGTCTCGGGGTTTTGGCTGCACCACCTGTTTTCCTTGACACGGCAGCATGAGGTTTTATTGCACTGATTTGGCTTTTAACTCCTTTTGGTTTGACTGCTGCATTGAGATTTGTTTTTGTTTTTTTAATTAACTGCCGAGTTGTTGCTAGTTTTTGAACTGTAGTTTATCATTATCGTCACTCTAGAATGCCAACAGCACAGCACTTGCACCTGCGTTGAAACGGAGCTGCTTCATGTATTTCACATCTCTCACATGGTTGGATTTATCGTTGGAGCAATGGAAGAGGGTTGCATTTGTAAGCTTTTGAAAAAAAACAAACAAGGTTTTCACGTATATATATTTTGTTTTGTAAAACTATGCTCTGTCATGCTTGTTTTGAAAATGATGATGAAGGGATTTGTGAAATCAATAAAATGGGTAATGAATGCAAAATGCTTCTGCAACCGTTTTTTATGAAAAAATATTTGGACATTTGCATAAAATATTTTCTATATCAAAAGCTGGAGAAAATACCAATATGTTTTTTCAGAAAAAGGCTGGCAGGTGCCTCTTACCTGTGGATGAGATCTTACCTGATCCACGGCTCACTTGAAGTTGGGGGAGGCACAAGAAAAAAACTAAAATTAAAGCTTAAGTTTATAGTTCAGCCTTCGTCAGCCTGAAAACAAAAAAACAAACGAACAAAAACAGGTAGCAGCTATTGTGCCATTGACTATACAGTAGACGATTCCTCAAGTCCTCCGTCCTCTGCTGTGGTTTGCAACCGAAAAAATTTCGCATTTCAAAATAGTGCACAACAAACAGCACAAGTCAACGATCCAAAAAAAAACAAAAAAAAAAAAAACAGAAGCAGCGACTCCGGGCAGCTCGTCTGGTACCACAACACATCAGTTTATTCCATCTTTATATATATTTTTTTGCATACAAAAGAGCAATAAATCCTTTTTCAAACAAACGTTTCCTTTTCGTTTTGCCATTCTTGTTTTTTTTTTTTTTTTTTTTTAAATGTCTCATACACTGTCCTATAGCTGCATGTGAAAATATATTACTACAATAACGCGGAGAGGAAACACAGAGACCACAATATATTATCACTGGAGGAGCGTACGTTCTCGGCCAACGCGTCGCTTCGGAGATACACAGTAACAAAACAAACGAACAAACAAATACAAGAAGCATAAGTACAAAAATATAGCTGGATATAAAGCTTATTAATACACGAGTGCTTCATCTTTGGTTAAGTACGTCTGTCTTAAGGCCAACGTGCGTGCGTGCGTGCGTGTGTGTGTTGTGACTGCATATACATCCTGCTAAAACATCCGCACTGACACACTCTCACGTGCACGCACCCTTCTGAAAAACGAAAACGAAAACGAAAAAAAAAGGGGTGAAAAAAACAAAACAAAAAAACCCCCTCACATTTCTGTTTGTCTTTCTCCAAACCCCACTGCTCCGAAAATATCAAGTGTATGTAGGCGAAGAAGGCGGGATTGTCGACGCTGCTTTGAAAGGCAGACGAGCAGCTGTGTCCGCCGTCGACGCACCTGCGGAACAGGTGACGTCACCAGTCACGCATAGACTAAGGACGCGCTGGGAGGAGGGCAGGAACACAAGCGGCTGCTGCGTTTAAAGACCAAACAGTGATTAAAAAAACAAACAAAATTTTTTTTTAATGAGAGCAGCGCAAAAACTCCTCCTGCGTCTGCCGGCTGTCAGCACGACTGCTGAAGACGATTTAAAGTCTCGAGTTTCGGCAGTTTAACAAAAGAAAAACTGAGCTGTGTTTGCAAAATTTGTTAGCACTTGTTCCCCGGGAGGCTTTGAATTGATACAACGTTGCCAAATAACAATGTTGAGACATTGGGAGGGTTCTCTCCCTTTTCGAAAGGGCGGTCTTCCGCCCCCTGCTGGCTGCATGACAGACTGCAGCGGCAGTGACAAAATGGGTTTGGCTTTTTACCCCTACCTCACACCTGATCACACCTGATCACACACACTGCACGACCTGGGATTTTAGTTCCCGTGGGGAGTTTTTCAAATTCGAATTCAACTGTTTGTTTGTTTTTCTTTGGTCGAACTAGAAGTAACGCTGTTCGGTTCTTTGTGACCAAACGTCGAGCTTCCCGCTGCTACTTCTGCTCACCAACAGCAACACTTACACGTCTCCTGCGTTTCTGCAAAGACCCTCGACCTCATCGCGCACAGGGGCACACACGCACACACACACACACACACACAGCTTCAATCAGGGTGGACCACTTAAATACTTCTGTGAAAACTGCTGTGAAATCGATAGCGGCTCACCTGTCAATAGTTTTGCCGCTTGAAAGTTTTTTTTTCTTCCTTCCGTTTCCAAAAAAACAAATCACCAATAAGAGCTCAAGACAGAGTGTCGTTCCTTCTGTTAGGTTCCTGCCTGCTGAGAGTCTATTAACGCCGTTCGACGGTGGAGCAACCGAGCAGCCACGAGGCCACCGTCTCTCTGGCGCCCTCTACCGGCGCGGCGACAGCATGACCTTGTTGATGAAGTTGACGATGGCCGAGGCGGGCTGTTCGGGGTCCAACTCGGCAAACAGGTGGCAGACGTTCTCCGCCAAGCTGCCCGGCTTCTTGGCGACAAAACCGAAAACCCTGAAAGGAGAGAAATTTACACCAAAATAAAATGAAGAAAAATTGAAGAGAGACGTCGGCTCGTGTCACCGTCACAGATTTCACTCATGGATGTCTTAAAAGAACTGGATGCTGTACTGCTGCCACAGAGCTGATTTTTGTCCCCCAGTGGCCACACATGGTATTGCAGAAAAAAAACCTATGGCCCCGAAAAGCACTTTTAAATAAACATATAACGTATTAAAATAAACGCCTGTAAAATGATTGACAGGACGCCTCCGAACATCTTTCTATTGTATATTTTAAGTCATGGAAATTTTCAAAGGCCAGAAAATCTACATTAAAGACGTTCCTAGCACTACGTCACAGCTTCCGATGTGCTGCGTCTCGGCTCGCTCTGATTGGCTGGTGCGTCCTGATGCATCAAGTGAGTTACAGAGGCATGATGGGAAGTGGCGCTACTGGTGGAAGTAAATTCAAAACATCATCTTTGATCCAGTTCTTATAATACATGTGTGGTTTCACTGCAATGACAGAACAATGATCACATGACTGCTTTTATTTATATCGGTTTACTTATTTATTTTTTTTTATAGCCAAGGCTCGCTCACACTCTGATTGCCATGCACAGGCTCTAAAAGTCACTGACGTTCCAGCCACAGGCGACACCCGTCGAAAGAGAGAGAGAGAGAAACACAAACACATGCACACAACATCGTCCTGAAACGGGCAAACAGAGCACTTACTTAACGGCGGTGCTGTCGGGGTTAGTCCACCTGAGGTCGAGAGAGGCAGGGATGGAGAGAGAGAGAGCAGGCTAAGACACACATGCACAAAGACCGGCAAGCAGAGCCGCTACACAAAGCCGACGCAGCCGCAAAATAAAAAAAAAACAACCCGAAACGAAACGGCAGTGCGGAATGCAGCGCCGTGGCCCCGTGGTGGCCGCCTACCTCCTGTCCTTTGGGTCCGCGCTGCTGTAAGTGACGCTGTTCACCGGGTAGTGTCGCCTGAAGAAAACCCTGCCGGGACAAAGAGGAGAGTTTTAACTGAAACACCAGGGGGGGGAGCAGAGACGGCCGGACTTGAATCTGCAGACAAACGGCGGCGTCACTGATTTATCAGCCCATCATTTCCAACCGATCCTGATACTCAACCCCCCCCTCCCACGAGGCTATTTAATCTAATAAAATGGAACGTTTCAGACATGTCAAAGATCTTGCAGTTGCTCTACGAGTGCTCTGAATAGATCCATCGTCCTCCGTCTGTTTCCAATCATCTCATCAGATCCCTGCTGCTGCACTCAGCGGGACTTCATGAGAAATGCCGAGGAGCTGACGGGTGGAATTAAAGGCAAAGTGGGAGGCTCGACCAAAGACTTCAGTTTTGAAATCCCGCACATCCATTCTGCCGAGCTCCGTTCCAAAGCGTTCTAACTCTGGTTCATCCTCGTCTAATTACCTTACTTTGTTCTTGTGCGGCAAAGAAAGAAAGACTGCGAGTCTTCTGACGTCGCTGAAAACATCTGGTCGGTCGTTTTGTTCCATAAAAGAGCAGCGACAAAGTTCTGCTTCAAACCCGAGCGACTCTGGCTAAATACCCGGACGTACCTGCGCTGGCTGTCCGTCAGCGTGATTCCCTGCGACGTCACTTTGAACTGGACCACGGTGGCCGAGGGACGCAGGTTGCGCCCCAGGGTGGCGTCGGTGGCCTTGGCGATGGCCTGAGGGCCGGTCAGGGACTCGGTCTCCACCGAGTTCAGGTAGAGGACGTTACAGGCTGAGGAGGGACGGACAGACAGAGAGGGGGCGGGGGGTGAGCCGTCTCTCTCTCTCTCTCTCTCTCTCTCTCTCTCTCTCTCTCTCTCTCTCTCTCAGTGAACATACATGCAAAACACACAGACACACACACCTGCTCCTTGTTTCAGCAGGTCTGCAGCCGTGCTGATGTTGCTCACCGGCTGAACCTCGGTCACCTCTCCAACTAGATCTGACGGCCACGTGGGGAAGGGAGAGGAACCATCAGCTGATGTCAACGCGAACACGAACCAAACACTCGAAAGAGACAGCGAGTCACGACCGGCCAAACCTTTCTCAGGGATCTTCAGAGCGCAGGGCAGGGAGATGGGCGTGATGGAGTGTTGGCAGACCAGTGCAGAGAGACTCCCTGTCAACACACACACACACACACACACACACACACACACACACACACACACACACACACACACACACACACACACACACACACACTCAATCAATGCAAATGTCAAAGATGCAGACTATGAGCAGCGGTGAAAAGGTAAAAAAAAAGATCTCACCAAAGTACGGCTCATTCTGACAGCCTTTGATTTTGACCCCTCGAGGGCCTGTTTCAATCAGGAAGTGTCTGACCAGCTGCTCCAGAGGGTCGCCCACTGGGGAAGAAGAATCGAAATGCTTCAACTGCTGAGGAGAGCAATTAGAAATGTGCAGACCTGGGGTGTTTTTTTCTCTCCCTTTTTTTTTTTTTTTTTTTTTTTTTACCTTTGCTGTTGTGGTTGTTGATGTTGGCAGGGGGCGTGGCCACCTTCAGGGCCAGACCGTAGGCCCCCTGGAAGGAGTTGCTGTCCCGGATGAGGAAGGATCCCGGCTCTCGCTCCTTCAGCGCTGCGATGGCTTCATAGATGAAAACAAAACCAGCAGGTCAGAAACACAGAAGGAAAGGACGAAGAGGAGAAGGAGCAGAAGGAGGGGGAGGAGGAGGAGAAGAAGACGTTGAGAGGTCCAGGTGACCTCCTGCCAGGTCTCACCTTGCTCCCTGGTGATGCCGGGCTTGTACCAGAACCGCGAGCTATCCTGCACGAACTTCACGCTGACCTTGCTGGCCGCCTCGCTCTCTGCGGGCTCGTCTCCGTTCTGCTCTGCGGGTGGCGCTATTTCCCCCACCGTGGGGGAGAAGGTGACGTGGTGCTGGTGCTGGCCGTTACTGGCGGAGGCGGTGGCGCTCTTGACCACCGCAGCACCCTCGGCGGGCGGGGACGACTGGGACGGCAGGTGGCGCTTCTCCGGCAAGGGCGGCTGCGGGTGGGGGAGGTGGGGCTGCGGGTGGGGGAGGGGGATGGAGATGGTGGAGTAACTGCAGCAGGGTCTCCTGCTGGCATCGGGGCCGTGCTCGGCGCCTGGCGGGTAATGGTGGGGGTGGTGGGCTTGGTGGGGCTGGTGGAGTTGAGGGTGGTGCTGCTGCTGGCTGTGGTTGGCAGGATGGTGAAGGTCGGAGCTGCTGCTCAGCATCAACCTCCTCCCCAGGGTGGCGAAGCCGGGCACCGGGAGGTCGGGGGGCAGCGGGGAGCCCTCGGCAGGTGGGGTGACGGGCGCAGCTCCGCCCGGAGAGGCGGGGGCGGAGCTCGGGGCGGGGTCGGCGGGTTTGGCCCTGGTCGGAGAAGCCCCGCCCACCTTGGCTGGCGTCTGACTCTGAGGCTGGGACGCCGCCTGCGCCTCGGCGTCGGGAAGCGCCGCCGCCTCCGACGGGACGGGACTGCGGGGGTGGGGCGGGGGTCCCGCCCGCGAGTGCGTCTCCGTCGCGGCCGAGGGCGGAGCCTGGCAGCCCTGCTGGGGTGAGGTTGGAGGGGGGGAGGAGGAGGAGGAGGAGGAGGAGGCGCCGTGGGCGGCAGCTGCTGGAGAGCCCGGCCGACAGTCCTGCTGCTGGCTGCAGCTGGCGGCGGGGGAGGGGTGTGCGGGCGCAGCGCAGTGGTTGTGGGTCTCTGCGGGTGCAGCACTGTCGCCAGCGGGCGCCACCGCGCCGCCCCTCGGGCTCTCAGGCGACGCCGGGACGGCGGGCCGACCGTCGGCCGGCGGCGGCGAGGACTCGCAGTCGCTGCCGATGATGTCGGTGGTTCTGACCTCGTAGTCTCTGGCTCCTGGACTGGGACTGGAACCCACAGAGAATCACAGTAAGAATCTTCATCCTCCATCAGACTGTAAAACTGCACTCTATTCAATCGTCTTGTTGACAACGTTACGTTTTATTTTAGGGTGCCATAAAACACTTATTCATATGTCAGCATTATGTAGAATTGCTCGTAACATGATGTTTTTTCATTCTTGCTCTATAAATATTTTATCTTATTTGTAGTTTCCTTATTTCTTTTTAGTCATTATAATTTTTCTTCCTTCTCTTTGCAATACTTTTTGTTGCTGTAATGGTGCAAACTTCCCCAAGCTGGATTAATAAAAGTGTTCTACTCTATTGAAATACAGTCATGCCAAAACAAGGTAACACACTAGGGAAATTGTCTAAGTATTTATTTCGGATCAGTACTTCTATACATATAGACACCTCTTTCATACATCATGTGGTTGCATTTTAGATTATAGCTTTCACTCTCTCTCCCCCTCCTGAGCTTGCCAGTGAGCTATGGGGGCCTGTGCACCCAAACCTGGATACCAAGTATTTAAGTATTCATGGGCAGTGCATTACGTTTTTCCCACTATAAAAATCATAAATCAAGTCAAATATTACACACTGGACCTTTAATCCAGTGATGTCTGAACAAATCTGGCATTGAAACATTTAATGCAAGTTTTTCCTTTTCCAGACGTGTGTGTACATTATTTTGGCCGACTGTGTATTTATACACCGGTGAAGCACATTCCAGCAGACAGTGGACAGTACAACCTCTCCTGTGTGCGCAGCGGGCTGCTGGTGTGGACCGGGGTGGACGGCCCCGACATGTCCGACGGCGTGGAGCAGGCGCCGTGGCCGACCCTCTTGTAGGAGCTGTGGTTGAGGTGCTCCCTCCACGCCATGCTCTCCCCGGAGCTCCGCAGGCCATCTGGACCAGAGTGACAGGAAGTGAGGAGGAGACTCCAGCTCGGCCGTTGGACTAACGTGTGAGTAACGCGTCTGGCTCATTGTGAAGTGATTCAGCGCCTGCTGCGGCTGATTATGGGTAATTGCTGAGCTACCGGCTCTCTGCTGGCGGCTGATGGGAAACACGCGCGCACACTCGCACACACAAACACGCACAGAAGCACATGTTTTTCAAACTACATGCCTTGCTCTGTCATGCTAGTTTGAAAAATGTGCGTGTGTGTGTCCGTGTTCATGCACAGCCAGCCACACACACACACACACACACACACACACACACACACACACACACACACACACACACAGAGCCTCAGCTCAACAGGGACCTACCAGTGTGTGAGTCAGAGCCGTATGACGGATGCTGTGAGTCGTGATGGTGGTGGTGGCGGCTGTGGTTGCTGTGGTTGCAGGGCCCCGGCATGGCGGAGGAGGGCGGCGGCAGCGGCGACGTGGACTCGGACTGGTAGCCGGAGGCGTAGCCTCGGCTCTCGGAGGGCGACGGCTGGTAGGGCGAGCAGGGGCACGTCTGCCGCGGCGTCTGGTAGCCGCTGCTGCCGCTGCTGTACTTGGCGTCCAGGTGGGCGTGGCTGTGGGAGCGGGACCCCTCGGGGTGGCCCGGGTGGCCCGGCGGCGGCAGGGGGTCGAAGGTGAAGGCCTGGAGGTCGTGGCCCTGCGGCCCGTACGAGGCCACGGTGGTCCTGCGGTGCCAGTACTCCGCCTCCCGCTCGCGCTCCCACTGCAGCTCCGCCTCCCGGTCCCGGTCCCAGTGCAGCGACAGCTCCCTGCCTCTCTTCAGCGCCGGGTCCCTCTCCCAGTGCAGCTCCCGGGGCGACTCCGACTCGCGGGCCCTGCGCAGCGCCGCCTCCCGCTGCTGAAGCTCCGCCTCACGGTCCCAGTGGTAGCCGTCGCTCCTGTCCAGCCTCAGGCTGTGATAGGTCGGCGCCGGCTCCTCCCTCCGGACCCCGCTGCTGCATTCCCTGCAGGGGCAGCAGGGGGCGTCCAGCAGCATGATGTCGTGGTAGGTGGGGCTGGCGGCGGGGGGCTTGGGGTGGTGCGGGTGCGGGTGGTGGTGGCCGGGATACGGCGGCGGCGTCGCCGGGGGGTGGTGGTAGTGGTGGTGGGGGTGCGGGTGGTAGGGGGCGTACTCGTCCTCGCGGCAGCAGAGGTGGTGGTGGCCCTTGGGGTGGGGGGCCAGGGCGAGGTCGGGCGGCTGGTAGGGGCAGAGGTGGCGGTGGGGGTGCAGGTAGTGCGGCGGCGGCGGGCCGGCCTGGCGGTCCCACACCAGGTCGGGGGGCGGCAGGGCCTGGTGGTGCGGGTGCGGCGGGCTGTAGTGCTGGCACAGATCCACGTGGGAGGGGGGCGCGGCCGGGCCGGGGCTGGCCGAGGGCGTGGCCCCGTGGTGCCCGTTGGTGCCCGGCGCCCGGTCCAGGCAGTAGCCGTTGGGCATGAGGAGGGTGCGGTCGCAGCCCGGCTCGGCGCAGCGCTGCGACCTGTAGCCGTCCCGGCAGGAGCAGGAGCGGCTCAGCCTCAGCGTGCCCGACGGGAGGGAGTCGCCGTCGTCCAGGATGGCGGTTTCGCGCTCGCCGCCGCCCCTCGACGAGCCCTCGATCCCGCCGAGGAGGCGCTCCAGCTCCTCGCGCTCCTGCCTGGTGGGCGGCGGCGGCGGTGGCGAGCGGAGGAGCGGCTCATCCTGGCGCTCCGGGTGGACGGACGACTGGTTGAGGTGGAGGGAATGCGCCGATGAGAGGGCCGAGTCCGAGCCGTGAGCCAGGAGGTGCTGCTCGGCCAGGCCCGCCCCGGGGCTGCTGCCGTTGGTGGAGGAGAGCGAGCCCGAGCCGGGGCCGCGCCGCTTCTTGATCTGGGCGTAGAGGCTGCCGTCGAGCGGCCCTCTGGTGTGGGCGATGTCTGAGGCAGGAAAACACGAGGAAAATCGGAAGGTCGGAAAACACTTTTCTTTGGGTACATGTGACCTTTGGGGCAGGGGCGGAGCTACGTGGTGGTCAGTGGTGGCTATTGTCGCCCCCTAGTTACCACTCACCAGCCTTGCACTCCTACGCCACAGCATCTCGAAGGACATCTTTGTCGATCAATGTGCAGTATCTTCTTTTTTTGCATAAATAAAAGGGCTGTCAGCGATTAATTTCTTTAATTGCGATTAATCGCAAAAGTTCGCGGCGAGCGATCGCACCCTGGCCACCCCCGAGAGAAATTTCTGGCTCCGCCCACATGCTTTGGGAGGAAAATCAAAGAGTGTTACCCTCCAGGCTGTCCTGGTACCGCTGGTTGAAGTTCTCGTAGGAATCCCAGCGAACCACCGGGTCGGCCGTGTTGTAGTCGACGGTGACAGCCGGGTCGTTCTTCTGGTACTCTCGGCCTGAGGCGTAGACGACCGTCGATTGGTCAGAAGGAACGTGCAGAGACGCGTGGGGAAAAGCTGCAAGCGCAGGACACTGACCTTTGATCTTCTCGGGGCCGGAGGAGAAGACAAACTCCACCGTGGCGTCGGAGGGGAAACGCTCATCTGGGTGAAAGAGCGGGAATAAGACAGGGTCGTTATTAAATGTCGTATATTAACTGTAGTCTAGCACCGCACGGTGCCAAACCGCTTCATTTCTGTGCTAAATACACGCTCAATAAAGTGCAAATTGCAGTCTTAAAACGCAACTCAATCCCCTGGTGAGAGGCAGATTTATTAAAGGGCCCAGCGTTGCTTGGGTCGTGTTGGGGGACCCCCCCCACCACACCATCAGCCGGCGTCTCGGGTCCAATATATCAAGTAACGTCTACTAACTAACGTCTTCTGCAGATGTGCTCTGCGTCGCGCGAGCCCGCAACCCGTTCACGTGCCATTAAATCCTTAGCTCCTATGGAACGGATAGGAAGGGCCGCGCGTGCAGCCTTTTTTTTTTTGCAAAGCTCGTCCTGCTCCACCGTCTCGGTCCGAACTCAACGAGGAAATTGGCAAACGAGCCTCTCGTTAGAGATTTAAACCAATTTGAGCAGTGGCTGACTGGACTCCTTTCAAAGGCTGAGTCGGAGTCGGGCGAGTCGGTGCTCTGCGTCCAGAACCGCTTGTTCTTGATTTATCCGCCTCTAGAAAGCCGGCGTTGTGTCCAGGATTTAGATTGAGTTACTGCTATTAAGGGATAGATTGGCCACTCGTGGCCGCCAACCAATCCAAAAACTAAATACAAATCCAAAAACTATCTGGTTGTGATGATGGTCATCCAAGACAATCTAAGAAAATCCTCCCATGTCTTTAGAGATCATCATCATTTCTGGTTTCATAATTAATGGCGTTACTGTTATCAGCAACAACAGTGAGAATTATTGTGCGCAAACGTTATTTGTAAATCACTTTTCAGATTGCAAATGATAAAGTGCTCCACAGAGTTGTAAAAAGATAAAAACAAATAAATAAACAAACTACTAAATAAACAAACTACTAAATAAACAAACTAAATCATCTAGACGAACGACAAACAGAAAACTGATCTGAGTCCAAAGCATAAATGATGCATAACACAAAACAGGAGTTACATAAAACAAACAGAACAACAGAAAACAGCAGAGCGACTCCGGAAATAATTGGTTACAGTCACCACATTGAAAAAGCAAAACAAAAAAAAAAACAAACTACTCTGCAATAACAAACGAATAAAGAAATGGCAGAAATAGCAGCTGCTCCTTCCAGTTAAGTCAACACATCATTTATTGGGAGTCGCGATTGAGAAAAACATTCTGGGCTTCTGTTGCGCAAGATGCTTCCTCTGCCGAGCAGGCCGCCGACTTTTGTCTCCGTCTGTTGCCTCGCACGAATATTCACCTGTACAGGCTTCGTCCAGCTCCCCTTTGCCGAACCAGAGCTGCGAGCCGTGCACCGTGCAGGTGTGGAACTGCAGCCTGAACACCGTGTCCCGGTCGGCGGCGTGCACCCGCCTGTGGTAGCACTTGACCTGCAGGGGGCAGCAGAGGCGGGTAGACGGAGGGGAGCAGGGGATTATTTTTAGTGCACGCAGCATAGCATAATGACGGGGTCTGGTCAGTTAATGCCAGTGTTGCTGCTTCCGAAGTGGCAACCGCCTACATGTTTCCAAATCACTGGATGCACTAAACAAATGATGCTTTCCCCGTGTTGACAAATTACCGTTCCTTGTTTACGAAGTGTCGGGTGGGTTTTCACAGACTGAATTACACGCGTTAGTGACCCGGCAATGCCTGTCTTCACCAAAGCAAAAGTTCCATTTTATAACATTTTTTGCTGCTTTTAAATAAGAAAACCACCTTCTTGACCTCCAGGAAACAGCATATTTAGCCCTCTGTTTACATCCGCCTCCAAAAAAAAAATGCTGGGTTTTAGCTTCCTGCTAAGGGTGACACTTTGTCCGACTAGGAAGTGCACAAAAAAAATAACAGGCTGCAGGAGGAGGGGAATGAGGGCATTTTGTGACATCACAAGGGGTTTACTCGTAGAGGTGTATGTCTTAGCACACACTACAGACAGTTGAAAAAAACCCTGTTTTTTTTGTTGCACAAAACGTGACCTTTAAACAAATTAACAATTACAACAGTAACCTGTCTACACTGCAGGTTTGTGTATTGACCATATGCCACTGCCCTTAAGAAAAGGTGACGCTAAGGCAAAGGCAGCTGAATCAGAGAGAAGCATTTTGGATTTTTGAATTGCAGGCCACTAAATATCCAGGTCTTCATGAAGATCTTGATTTTTCTGTATGCATTTGATTTTATTTTTTGTTTGTGTTCTCCTTCTGCAACACATTTCTTTGTTTCATCTGATTGCACTGACGGTGATTGTTGATCTCTTTTATGCATTCTGGACCGTTGGATGCCAAGTTTCATTGCAAAATGTTTTCTCACTGTTTTGAAAGAATGACACCTGCAGGCTGCAGAATGTAATAACATTATGACACCTGTCCCAACACCTTGTGAGGTGTAGATTTTTGATTGGTGGACATCCTGCTTAAAAACTCCTCTTCTCTTTAAGAACTGTTTGACTCTCTGAGGAAGTCTTGGATGGTTTTGAATGGAACCAAGCCGCTAAAATGACGGCTTTTTAACTTTTCAACGGGAGTGCGTTGGAGTTTCTCCTGTTTTTGCGATTAAAAAACTTAAAAAAAAAAAAAAGCACGAGACCCCCGGTGTTGCACCTCTTACCCCCCCCTCACACGTCAACTCACCATGATGTCTCCCTTGAGCAGGAGCGCTGGCTCGATGGTCACACACAGACGCCTGCCGCCGGTGCCTTGGAGGTCACTGCGGAGATCACAGCAGTTATGGAATGTTACCACACACGCGTACAAACACGCTACGAGAAGGTTGCGGTTTGTTTGCCTTGCCCTCACAGGCCCCTGCCAAGTGTGGGGTAAAGAAACAAAAAAAAAAAAACCAACCCAAATCCCTGGTTCAATGTGAACTGGAGGCAACAAGAGGGAGGCAGAGACACTCACTATATGCCCGAAGTGTAAACCAGCTGCATGGACTGGTAGATCTTCAGGAAGGGGTAGTAACCTGGAGGGGAGGGGAGGGGAGGAGAGGGACAGAGAAGGTCAGGCAGGCATCGGCGAGCTGCAATCAACGTAAGGGGAGAGGAATGCGCTGACTGCCGCCCAACGCCCGCTGGAATCAATCAGCAGATTAAAAATAAACAAGGTCTGGCGTGGGCGGAGGGTGACCGGGACCGCGGACGAGGAGGCCTGCAGCGGCTCAGCCGGCCGCACGTCCCGTCCCGTCGCGTCGCGTGCGCATTCTACGGGCTAGCGGGAGGTATGCGGCGTCCGCGCAGGGGTGAGCGCTATACCAGACACGAAACATTTGCCCCAATCCATCACGCTTGACACGCCGGGCAGAATGTAAGAAACTGGATTTTCATTCCCAAGCCGATAACATTGCATCTCATTCAGCCATTGATGTCATGACAGAAGCCTTGTCGTCATTTCTGCCCTGTTTTGGTTTGTTTTTTCCCCCCTTTCTTGCCCTATAAAAAAATGATTTATTTTTAAATAATATGTTTTCTTCTCTTTGCACTATTTGATGCTGTAATTACGTAGATTTCCCAATGTGGAATTGATGGAGGCATTCCATTCCATTCCATTCCATTCTATTCTATAATCTCGATATAACTGGAGATCAGCGCTGATTTGCTCTCTATTGATGCAACATTCACAACATCAGTCTGCAAAGTTGCGATTTTTTTACGCAATGCATGCTGAAGTTACTCCTGTGATATCTAAATAAATCCTACTGTGCATTTGGTTGGTTCCACCTGTTTGCCCTTGGTTTTCAAGACGACAATAACAAAAAAAAATGGGTGTGAATGCAGAAATGATGATGATGGTTTGGGTGACGTCACAAACTAAGCAGCGGTGCACGCACCTCCTTCTCCCTGGAAGTTGGGCAGCGACGGGATGAGAACTTGATGGAGGAAGAGGGGGCTGCTGTTCATCTTGATCGCCCCGGACAGAAGGCCGCCGAAGTAGTAGATATACCTGGAGAGAGCGAGAGAGAGAGAGAGAGAATGAGAGGGAGAGAGGGAGTAAAAGGAGAGAGAAAGATGGTATAAAGGGAGACAGAGTAAGAATAAAAAATGTAGAAGAGCTTCTAAAGAACTTTTTGCCATCATCAGATAAATGTGAAACAGATGAAAATGTGGTCAACAGAACTTAAATCCTAAAAGAAAAATGTTGGAAATGTAAAAAAAGAAAAGATGTTTTTCTGCTGGTCTGCAGGTGATGCCTGAACCAGTAGCAGATAATAGATAGGGGGAAAAAAATCTGCTTTGGATTTCATCCCTAATAAAACAAAGAGAAAAAAAAGGTTTGATGATCGGGAAAGTATGCATGCTCTCTGCCAAGAGTCAGCTGGGATTGATACCAATCTCATATCTGTACAAGAAGTATGAAGCTACTACGGAAGGGAGATCAAGGCAAGAAGTCCCCCATAGTCAGCGAAAGACGCTGAGTAAAGGCGCCGATGGCGACACATTTCTATGGATTTGTGGTTTCAAATGTTTGCTTTCGCTCGTTTTCACAGACCTGCGAACTCTAAGGCCGCTGAGGGGACGTTTATTTACACAGGTTTATCTCCGTGATATCATTTACAACTCAGCTTTTCCCCTTTGAAGCTCATTGAAAAATCTCTGCTAAAAAAAAAGAAAAAAAAAAAAAAGAGAAAAAAAAGCCCAAAACCTCAAATTAAATCAAATCCACCAGTCGGACGTGGAAGGAGCTGGAAGCTAAAAAGCTGTTTCCTCTTTCGGTCGCCTTCAACTGTCGTGCAAAGCTGGGACGCTTTGTTCTTTTTTTCTTTTTTTTAACCCCCGAACTGCGATGCAGGATATCCTCAAAGCGCCGACCCCCCCGCCACCCCTTCACCTCCAGGCTGCGACCTCTACCTGTTTTGGGACGGCTGGAGGGAGGAGGACACCTTATCTTCACAGAACTTCCTCATGGCCAGGGTACTGAGAGCCTGGTCCGCCCTGCACACACACACACACACACACACACACACACACACACACACACACACACACACACACACACACACACACACACACACACACACACACACACGCTTTAAGCCAAGTATTTCCATCATGGGATTAGCACCAGACGATCTCGCTGCCAGGAAGTACATGGAGAGGATACAGCTGGCACTGGCCACAGGACAAACCAGTTTCCACCGTAGCAGCACAAAAAACCCCGCCAGGGCTTCATTCATTCGGGGAGGGAATCATTAAGGTTTGCATTGGAATCACACACACACACACATATATATCGCAGTATTTCACGTTGCAATAAGTCATGTCATTTAAATCCAAAAAAAACCCCTCTCGTATGGGAAGTGATTTTTCCCTGCATGCATGGAAAGTCATAATAACAAGAGAATGACAACCTTGTGGCTTTGTGCGTTTCGCAGCACGTGCACACACATGCATGCACTCACCCTGCAGAGATCTTGCTGTAGTGCATGTACGCTGCAATGATCACGCCTGTTTTCCCTTTGTTGCCCTGTTAGAGAGAGAGGCGCGGGGCGGGGGTGTGGGGGGTGGGGGGGGGTTGCGGAGAAAACAGGAAGTCATGATGTGCCGATTTCATACTCTGCAGCCGCAGGAGGAGACTTTTCTTTTTTTTTCTTTTCCTGCAGGAACTCATTTTCAGACGGTGGGACAGTTCAGACGGAGAGACGGTCCACGGCCGGGATGGAGAAGGACTTGCACTCGCAGTTTGAAATCAAATTAAAAAGTTCCCTGCTGTGTTTTTTTTTTCCTCCCCCCCCCCCCCTCACACCAGGCGGTTCTGCACTTCCTGACACATTCCAAAGACATTCCAGCCGAAAATTCCAAAATGTGACCTCTCCGGATGGCGGGAGGGAGGCTGCAAGTCCACATGGAGACAAATTAGAGGCCGTTTAGCCTAATGCGTCTCTCAGCTGAGCGAGAGAGAGAGTGACGGCGTTGTTTATTCCCATCTCCGAGACGATCCGCAGCTGGGAAAGAACTGCCTGTTGCGAGGAATGTTTCGGGGAAGCCAGCGGACCACAAAGCCGGTCGAGCCCTCGTATTTTTCGACCCTCCCTGACCGACGCGGATAAATGAAATTGCCAGATGAGCCGCAAGAGCTCGGTGGCCCTCAGTGATTGGCGGTCGCAGGTTTGGTAACTGCTAAAAGTTCAAATTGCCACAAACCTTCCCATCGGCCTGACACCAGTGAGTCACGGCGGGAAGTGCACGGGTGTCACCCAGTGTTCAGTAGGTTATACGGATGCTTGAGTGGCAGCGGCGTTGTGTGTAATTATACGGTCCGCTGGGTCTGACTTAATTTACTGCGTTGTACAGTCCGAAATAGTAAGAAAGAAAGAAAAAAGGAGGCGCCGCAGCTGTCATAGCGGCATCAGTCACACGCGTCAGTACCTTTCTGTGAGGTCACTTCCTGTTTGAACAGAGGCAGCAGGTGGGATTTACCCAGTGCATATGGCATTTAATTAGAACTCACTGGGTTTGATAGAACTGGTATATCTGATGCTGTTCCAGATAATACTCTGGACAATTCTGGACTTGATGGCAAATATTGCACCACTGGTTTATAAAACCTTGCTTATCTCTGCCACTGCACAATTGACTGTCTTTTGTCATTTTTGTATTGGACATGGCCTGATAGTTCTTTTCTTCTAGTTATTGCATGCTTCTATTTTATTTGCACTATGTACAGAATTGTGTTGGTTGAACGGAGCACTGTTAAAAACAGAATTTCCCTCAGGATTAATAAAGCATTCTCATTCTGATTTTGAACATCTAGTCTTGTTTGTTTGTTGTATGCACAGATTGACTTGAATATTTCTTGTAATTACATTATAATTACAAGTCATTCATTTGCAGGATTGACTTGAATATTTCTTGTAATTACATTATAATGACAAGTAATTAATTCATAGTGCTGCAACTGAGTAGATTCCCAATTTGGGATCAATAAAGTACATATATTCTAACTATTCTATTCTGTTGAAGATATGTTGCCGACTTGTAGCAAAGTCCAGGCTACATGCTGACACCTCCGCCTGAGAAAACAGCAGGACTTCCTTTCCAAATACTCCCCCCGCGCCCCGCCCCCTCGAACTCTGACCTTGCAGTGCAGCACCACCACGTGTTGGGAATCTGAGGTCAGCCACATCTCCATGGCTTTACATATGGCGCAGATCTTATCCAGCGGCGGGGCGTGGAGGTCCGGCCAGCCAAAGTCGTGAACCTGGCAGTTGGAACAGGGGGAAAGATTAGGAGGCGGCGGCGGCGGCGGTGCAGTAAGGAGATTTGAGTTAAAGGGCGTGAGACGAAAGCCGACCTTTGGATTTAGCCTGGTGATATCGTGGCGCCTCTCCGAGAGGTTCAGGAGCTGGAACACAGCGGACAGTTCAGTTCCCCCCCACAGTTATCGTACGACTCATTTTTCACGGGCGTGACAGGGAAGAAAAACAGACAGACTGCCAATCAGTGGGCCGTCAAGCGTCTTTTGGGTCGCCGCTCCCTCACCAGAAACTTGTCCTGGTGTTTGGACTTGAGCATGGCCGCCACCTCCTTCAGGTTCAGGCGGTACCGCTGCTCCTCCAGCCGTGGCGGGAAGAAGACGGAGATGATCCTCTCGGTGATGTAGGTCAGGTCGAAGTCGTAGTGCCGCTCCATCACTCGGTCCATCACCCGGTCCACACTGAAGCTCCTGGAAGGAGACCAGCAGCAGGAGGAGGAGGATGAGGACGCTCGGGTGAAAAGAGGGAGGAGAAGAGCAGGAAGAGGAGGAGGAGGAGGAGGACTTGGGCGGGACGTGGACATGTGGGTCAAAGTCTGGGTGTTGCTCTGAGTTGTATGAGGGGGCACCTTGACCTTGACCTTTTATTTTTTTTTCACTCACACGCTGCTGAAGCTCTAAGCCAGATGGACCGGGCGGAGGTCATAACAAAGAGCGCCTCACTCCACCGTGTGATATTTCGGAATGAGTAAAGGCAAAAAAAAAAAAAAAGAGAAGAGAAATGAATGAAGTGACCTTTACCTTGGCAGAGTGTTCCTCTGTTTGGTGTAGGTCAGAGACTTGGTGGAACCCTGAGGGGAAAAGACACAAAGGCAGAGGTAAAAGTCTGAGCCCACATGTGTTTTTACAGTTGACAACCAGTCTGTTCAGTGCTTTTCTCCTTTTTAACAAGTAATACTTTACTTACTAACTAACTAATTAATTTATTTTATACAGAAGTGTTAAGAGAACATGTTAAGAGAAAGTCCAAGTGATCTTTTTGGTGACAGCACAATACAGTTCAGTTCAGTACACTTTAGCCAATTAGTTAAACGTAATCCTTTTGTACACACATTCACACACCAATGGGTGTGTGAATGTGTGAGTGAACGGATGAATGAGAGGCCATTGTAAAGCGCTTTGGGGGCACCGTGAAGGTGCTGGAAAGCGCTATATAAGTGCAGTACAGTTACCATTTACTGATGAAGCTGCAGCCACCAACAGCCGGACCTCAAAACTCACAGTTACAACACTTCATTTCTCTAAAAGGTTTTCAATTCCTGGCTTCTGATTGGACAACGCAGACTTCAAAACTCTGCCTACTTTCAGCCATCACAACCGATGACTGAAAGTGTCACTGTGACCCGTTTCCAGCTCTGTTGTCATGCAAGGTGATGATAATGTCATTTCAGGATCAACGACTTCAAGTCTTGTCTTTTTAGGTGCAAGTTAAAAAAGTGCGCCTCAGGCCGAGTGCTGGAACACCGCGGCTATTTGGATGCCCTTGAACTCGTCCCCAGCGTCGCCCTACAGCCGGACGTCCCATTTGTTTTTAAAGCAAGATGTATAAACCTTCCATCGGCTGATTGCCATGGAATTGAAGGAATGGAGGGAGCCTGATGTTTTCCACCGTGGTGAGCAATAAACATTTATGCCCTTGAGGAAGTCACGAGCCTGAGGGGCCGTTTCTTATTTCCCCAGAAGCTCTCAGTGCATCTGCTGACGCGAGCACTTGGCATTTTTGAGTTTGTCCAGGACAGAGTGACACAGGTGGCAGTGAGGCGGGCTGAGAGGGAGAATGAGTTTGTGTGCTCACCAAGTGCTGGGTGTACCGTGAAGGGGCGGTCCCTCTACGCTGCTGGGCGCAAGGAAGCGGCGGCGGCAGCATGAGAGGACGAAGAGGGAGGAGAGGAGGAGAGCGGGATGGTGGGTTGGGGATCGAAGGGTTAAAGGGTGGTGTGGGGACAAGGGTGGGGGAAGAGGGGTTACAAAGGAAGTGGAGTTAATTAAACAAAGACACTCTCTTGTGGTCAAACATTACAACTTCCTGTGGCAAAGTCGACTTTTTTTTCCTCCTTTATTTTCTGGAGTGGAAACCAGCAACAGTCCAGGAATGAACCAAAGTTGATCTACTATTGAGGGTCTCACAGCAGGAAACCATATGGTGGGTTTAGGAAGACGGGGTGGGGGAGGGGGGGAGGATGTGGTGGGAAAACTGACCCTTTGCAAAATAAAGTGGAGGGGTGAAATGGGACTTACCAGATCATTAGAGGGAGCTGGGATGCATGCAGAGGTCACCTGCAATGCACAAAGACAGCCAGGTGTGAACACAAGGCCGATTCACACCAAACACACGCAGAAGAGGAGCACACCCTTTGTGCTCCTTAGATGGACGGATGGAAGATGGGTCAGACATAACAATGGACATAAGAAAAATCCAGAAAAAAGAAAAAAAAACACAAGCTGCCCGACGTCAGTGCTGCTACGCTGCAGGATGTGAGCTCTGACTTCTCTTTTAATAGACGATGGTTGGCCTGGAAGACGCAACGAAAGCAGCCGTTCATCTGTTTGCCTGAAGGTAGGAGGTGACGTTCCCAACTTACGCAATGCCGACTTCAAAATCTTGATTACTGAGATTTAGATCATCTCCGGTTGATACGGGTGACATAGTGAGAGGTGACGTTGGGATCTAAAAAAAACAACCCCAAACTCCACGGACGTGGACGTGGAGTCAGGAGAGCGCGGAGGCCGGAGGAGGAGTGAGACGGGAGAACATAGCGGGCGACACGTCTGATTCCTGTGTCTGTTGTGGGTCCACAGGCCAGTGAACTGTGGCCAAAGGAAGCTGGAGCCCCACAGCAGTCCCTAATGAAGGGCCACCGTCGTGCTTACGTAACACACACACACACACACACACACACACACACACACACACACACACACACACACACACACACACACACACACACACACACACACACACAATCAGTCTCCCCACCACAGTGCCCTTTTTGGACTGTTTATTTGGACACAGGAAAAGGGTGGGGGTGGTGGGTGGTGGTGGTTGTGTATATCTCATTGTGGACAAAAAGGAAGTTACATAGGCCCTGAACCTGGGGGCGTGTCACCATCACTGCACGTGTGTGTGTGTGTGCATGCACAGAACAGTCTCTCTCTCTCTCTCTCTCTCTCTCTCTCTATTTCTTCCCATCGTCCAGCTTGTAAGAGAGTAAACGTTGCAGGTTTACAAAAGTGGTCAACAGGAAGGCAGGAAAAACAGATAATGAGCTAAATGGAGAGTCGCCGGAAAAAACTGGCTTTGCAATGTTACCGTAAAAGTCACCCTGATAATTGATGTGTTTTCCCTGCTGCAGTGAGTCCAAGAATCCCTTTGAAGAGTCTCAGCCTGTGCAGTGTTACTAGCTACTAGTGCAGAAGGTGAGAAAGTGAGACCCTGGAGGCCACAGTGATTAATTATCTTATTCTCAATGCGAGATAACCATCGGCAGTAGGGAGAGATAATCCTGGATGCTGCGGCAGATGCAGCAAGGTTTGTCCAAACAGGAAATGGCATTTTTGCCTCAGAACAGGAAAGCAAAGTGGTGCCTGGCCCCTCCCACCTCCGGGTGGGAAGGAGGTCCTGGCTCTGGCCAAGGTCGAGCCAAACCACTTCAACCCAATGACGACCACGTGCCTCTTGTTGTTCCTCACCCCAATAAGAAGCATTCTGAGGTCAACGACTGGATCAACCAGCAGGAAAAAAATAAATAAAAAATGACTGGTCCACCTTGAATGCGACAGATCGTCCAATCACTGCTCCAGGTTCCAAAGTGTTTGTGCAGGTTCTCTCCCAGATGGATGGGTGAAATAAACCCGACACAGTGGGGAAAACTTCAACGTTTCCTTGTTTTTCTCATCACTGCTACTTCAGGTTTATCATTACCTTTCCTCCCCCCACCCCGCCCGCCACCACCACCACCACCACCTCTCTCTTCCACCACCCAGCGGTGACAGGGACTCTCTCCGGGCACCCACTACGCCAGAACAAACACACAGCAGCAGTTTCCATCGACTCTAGCCAACGATTGTGCACAAACTTCCTGCTAATAGACCGCCGCCCATTGCCCCCTCTGTCCCCCCCCAGTTTCTTTTCATCATTCATCTTCGTCAACCCACTTCAGATATGATTTATCCTTCCTTTTTTCACCAGTCCCCTGCTTTTCCTTCCATTATTTATCTTAACATTTGCTTCCTCTTTGCTATTTTTTCCCCTTTTCCTTTTTCTGCCCCCCACTTGCTCATGTCATCAGTCTTTTTTCACAACACACATCATCTTACCTTCCACTTGCGAGATATGGTTGCATGTTTTTCCTACCCTTTTCTCCTCTCTTTCAATCCCAGAACCCCTTTGCTTCCTCTTGTTTTTCAGAAATACGCCCAGAGTTTTTCTCCTCCACCAGTCTGCCTTCAAACTTCCTTAAAGCAGTCCTATGATGTTTTTCGACCATTTTTTCCCCCACCTTCCAACCAGACTATAGTTTGAACATCATTTCTCAGGCTTACGATAGGAAACTTGGCCGTTCTGTGACTCTGACATTGTGCCTGGTTGGCCTGGCAGGCCTACGTAGCTTTGGGTGCCTGCCTTGAGAACAAGCCGGTCTAGTCCTTCGCTCGGCTTTCCTTTCTTCTTCTCCTTCTTCTTTCATTTTCCAAAGTCTCTGCCATTTTTTCTGCTACATGTAGATCCTAAAAATATTTTGTCGTTGCCATTGTAAGGGTGATATTGTTGCTTTATGATTTCTTTTCCTTCATTTTTCAGATTTTCACGGTCCTCGACGAAGGGTCATGGCTCTTCAAATGTCCTAAGAAGCACTCAGACTTAGTTGACTCGTGCGTTACAGTAGCATAAATGCTCTAAAATGATGCCGCATGTTACTCCTGGCTCATGCAGTCTGTTCCACACTTGGCGCCTCCTCCAGCGCTGCCCTCTCGGCGGCCTCCTCCTCTCAGGTGGGTCCAGCTGCCGACGCTCACAGAGCCGTGACCCCTCGTAACCCTCTCCTTCGGGTCCCCACCCAGGCCCTTCCCGTCCCCATCTGCCAACCCTCTGTCCTCCTCTCCCCTTGGTTTTGTCCCGCTGCACCGTCCCCTGCCGGCTCCTCTGGGCTCTCTGCGCACTCTTTGATCCATCAAAGCCGGAGGACGCATGGCTAATGGATAATGCACAGCTCCTTCCTCTCAACGCATGGCTTAAGAGTTGTGTGTTCCAGGAGGCACGGCCGGGGGGAGGCGAGCCGGCAGCTGTGGCATGTAATTAGTGTGAGAAGGAGCAGTCTGAGGGGCAGCGTGTGAGGGAGACTGTGTCGGTCGCTGCAGACCAAAGTGATTCAGTCTGTTTAACACAGTTACTTCAAAGACAAAGTCGTAAATCAGTTTTCTTTTTGAAATAATGTGACACTGTATGTAATAAATATACCCATTTAGTTGCCTTTTCCTACATCCAAAGAGTCCACATTTCAGAAAACCGAAATAACGAGGTAGAAAAGGGTCTAATTAAAAAGGTTCTTGTAGATTTAAATCTCAGATTTGGGCCAAAAACTTCCTTTGCTCTCTTACGCTGGGCAAACTCCTGAACTCCAACGTGGGTAAAGGGACATTTAAAGCACAAGCTGACTTACCTAACATGGAAAACAATGTCAAACTGTTGCGCAGACTTCACTCTACACAGGAAGAACTCAAAAGTTGATAACGTGTACCCAGCCGCGACTGCCAGAGATTCGGGTTCTGAGGGTCAGGCCTCTTGGTCACAGAGTATAAGTGCAGTGTTTCCTTTGAAGGTTAGCCCGGAGGCTGGACCGGCCTCCCTCCCATTCCTCGAGCTCCCCTGGGGGAGCCAATCAGGGAACAACTGATGAAAGCTGCAGCGAATTGGCGACAAGAGCTCATTGGCCGGCCATCACGACCTTACGCGCTTCTGTCTCCAGAGGATGAGTTTCAAAGGGAAGGAAGCTGGCCTTCAAGTGGACCGTGTTACATCACAGAACATCGCGGAGAACCAACAGGACTGTTGCTTCACCTGGAGCCCAACGCGTTTGTTCGAACACGTTTGGACTGCAGGTTGGTGAGCGAATCTTTCTTTTTTTCTTCTTCTTTTTTTTCGGACAAGATCCACATGCATCCGCCTGTAAATTTAACTCTCTTCTGTTGAGATGGAAGCCAAACTGCCACTGAACTCGCACCTATTTGTCAAAGTACACTGAACTTTTGACCGGCAGTGTGTTGGTGGTCCAGACTGGGTGGAAATACCGCCTATATGTGTGCAGACTGCAGCGGCGGACTTGCAGAGAGACGGATAGTGAAGCTGTCAGGTATCATGATTGGTAGGCTCAGATTCCACTTGCATTAAACTGCTGAGCAAAAATCCACCCGTCTTCGACAATTCAACAAAGAGTGAAATACTACCTACCTGCACCTGTGGAAAGAGTTGAGCTCTGACTGAAACATAACTTTTGAGACTAGTCTATTTTTTTTCTTCCTCCAAATGTCTGCCTATCAAACGTTTAAAATAAATACATAAATAAAATAAATGCAGATGTTCTTCCAAACCCCGTGGGACTCATTTAGCGTCTGTCTTGAGACTTACCTGGCTTAGCCTTAGAACTACACCTCAAATGCATTCCACATGTGCAACGCCTCTTAATCGTGACAAGGTGGGCTTCATGAGCGCCCACCACCAACATCAGGCCTGACTTCAAGGCCATGGCTCAGCAAAAACAACACCTGTAGGTGAAACACTTGTTTCCTCTGGACTTAGCAGTCCCATAGAACAATTTCACTTTTTTTTTTCCCCCTCTGTGGCCTGTGCGAGGCCAGCTGACAAAGCTGTCTGTGACTTCTTTGATTTTTCACGGCTCCGTTCTTGTCCGTCTGCTGTTCCCACACTTTCTTCTGACCTCAACTGGGATAAAGGTGGGTGGGTGGGTGGGAGGCGGGGAGGGGGGGGGGGGGCGGTATGTTTGTCTCGCTCTTTTGCTTTTTGGAGTGGTGGAGAGGCAGGACGAAGATATCACAGGTTCCCGAGATGTCCATTTAAAACCAAGCAGGATGCAATGCCTGGTTACGGCACTGCTTGTGTGTTGCAAGCTTTGTCCACAAGACGGGCAAATGTGAGTCATGGACTTTGGCGGACGGAGAGAAAGAACCTTGGCTAATGGACCGTCTGCACGATGGAGGGGGTGCACACTCATCGCAGGCCTCGTCCCACTAGGCAGGACGAAAATAAACGCCAGCAAATAAACAAACCCGGAAGACATGGGGGTGGAGGGCGAGATCGCGGGAGATCAAGAGTGGGAAAAAAAAAGATTTCTTGTGAAAACAGCAACACCAACGTTGCCTCAGATCTTCAGCCCGTGCCCTCCCTCTTCCCTTTGTCCCCCTTCCGCTCTGAGTCACTGACCCTCGGTGGCTGGCGGGCACGGCGGCTCTTCCCCTTCCTATATTTCCAGCAACCTTTTGCCTAAACAGTCCGTGCCACTTGCATTGAAAAAAAACCCCAAAACAATAAGCCCTGACATTCCTTGGAGGGATACCGTGGAATGTAAACTGTTGTTTAGGCTCATCGCTCACAGAAGAACAAACGCGGCCGCTGCCTGTTTGGGCGGCGTTCTCGAGCCCCTCCGGCAGAGTTTTAGCTCCTGATTAGATCCACATTAACAGATGTTCCCGCGATTTCTTTTTTGTGATTTAAAAAAAAAAAAAAAAACCCTGCATGACTCACGTAAAGAGCCGGTGTGGGTGTCAATATTTGGGATTTCTGGTAACACACACTTTCCCAAATGGTCTCTTCCTGTTAGATTCAAGATAGGGTCAGACCCTGTGGCCAATTAGTGCAGCTTATGTCCCCGCTGCCGCACACACACACACACACACACTTAACGGACTGGCGGCCTCCCAACTTGGCTAACTTAGCTGTCATGCTTATGGTTTTAACTCTCATCAACATCGCTCACTCACTTGTTCGTTCCCTTTTCTCAGGGGCGGGCGGGCGGGCGCGCACATTAGCCGCTCGCACACACACGCAATCGCACACATACCTCAGCCTCAAAACACGCCAGTCCTATCTCCGCAATTACCAGAGCTGTCTGTGAGAAGGCGACCCTCTGAGTCAGGCGAGGCCGGCCCGAGGCGCTGCCACGTTAAAACAATACGTTTGGATCCTGTGTGGATCCCCAATGACTCGCTCGGGCGCACGTCGAGCGTCCTGGTGGAGTCCATGGTCTGCAGGAGGGAGGGAACACCGGGGGTCTGACTTCAAGGCCAGGGACGCGAATCACAGCTGACGCTAGTCAGACAAACTAGCAAGCGACACTCGACTGCGGTTTTCTACCCTCAGATACTCATCAGTTACCAGCAGCGGTGATGCAGCTCTTTAAAACCGGCCCACATGTTCCTGTTTTTAATCCATGTTGCTGATTTAGTTTTTTCCCCTCCAGGTTTTGCAATGTGAACTCTAAACTGTTGTTTTGTCTACTGCGCAGCAATACTCTTTAAAGAATGTAAAAAATACCCCATTCCTTGTGATCATCTTACTTTCAACACCGAGTTTGAGTAAATGGGTGAATAATCGTCACAATTCTCAATGATAAACAGCATCACAGAAGTGAGAGGTGAGATGGCTCTACGACTGGAGGGATGTTGGCTCAGCTGTCCTGTTGAGCTGCATGTAATTAACTACTGAGCGCTTTTTCAGCCATTACTCACTCATTCCTTATCTCCATTTTGCTCCTGCTGGCAAAATGAATGAATACAAATCTCATCACAACTCAGCACAAGGACGAGTGGGAAGCCGTGACGAGGTTTTCAGTCCGTTTTCGCAGCTATATTTCTGTCACCCTTTCATCCGGAGTGTATTCTCTTGATGCTATAAATAAAATTGAGACTGAGCGGGACTCAAATGGCCCCTGTCCCGATGAAAGGCTTCCATCGCGGGGCTCCAAAAGTCCAGAGGGTTGTGTCGCTTCTAACTCTCCAACTCCAGAGTTCAGAGGAGGAGAGACACAGCGGCAAATTAATAATAATGATAATGATGGAGATTTATCATAAAAACCAGCCGTGTAGCATCTGTGAAACAGCATCCCCAACCAAGCGGCTTTCAAGTGACTGCAGCCAGACGGGCAGATGTTGGTGTGGGCTGAACACAGAGTCAGTCAGAGAGTCTTCAGAATGTCTCCCTGACCAACGGAAATGCCTCTTCTGCATTAATGAGGCAGATGATGCCAGGAAATAGTCAGGGCCCACATCTCTCCGGCGCTCATCCTTCCTCATCAGCCCTCCTCATCTCCATCCTTCCATTCCATTTTGCCACAGGCCCACAGTCAACCTCTCCCACCCCTCTTGAATTCCCTCGTGGGCTGGATTTTCCACTTGGGGTCAGAGATAAGGAGGGACTGTTCTCTGAGAGAAGCACATGCCAAAATAAAACTGTTTATGGCATTCTGCTTTGTGTGTGTGTGTGTGTAGAGAGAGAGAGAGAGAGGGAGAGAGAGAGACCGAGTGTGTTTTTAATAGAACAGAGATGGGCCAGCTGGAGGCTGTTGACCTTGTGTGGCAAAGCGTGGGTGGAAGGGGGGAGGGAGGGGGATCGGCGGTGACAGGAGACGACCAGAGGAAACGTGCACGAGCGCACAGACTGGACTCGCCACGAGCTCCGATCATTTCACAAGAGTTCACACCCAACTGAATAATACACACGTCTCTTCCAATCTAGCTGGGGCTGTTTCTTCAGTCCAAGACAAACACGGCTGGAAACAAAAAGAGCCACCAGCTACAGTAGATCAGTAGATACAAAGCCTATTTGTTGACCCTCGACATTTCAGTTTCTCTCAGGAGCGAACGGGAACGTCAGGAACTGCTCGTTTCCAGCCGTTGGGATCCGACGACTTGTTTCATGAAGAAATGTTTGGTTGCCGACATCGAACTGCGTCTCGCAAAAAAAACTGTTCGGATAGGTCAAAGGAAACGCCCCCCAATCCCCCCCCCCCCGATTTAGCACTTCCAGGCAGACGGCAGGGTTTTTCCAGGGTTTCCGGAAAAAAAAACAAAAAACACAACAACACCGGACAGCGCCGACAACCGGGTGATTTATCGCTGGCGTAACGGGAAAGAACCTCCGCGTGAGGATGTAAGTGGAGAGGAGGATGACGTGGAGGAGGCAGCAGGAGGATAGAGAGCTAAGCAGCATGCAGGGAACAACTTTCCAAATCGGACCGTCGGAGGACACGAACGGTAGAGCAGCTGCCTAACAGCTGTGACAGGTGGGCAACTCTCCAGCAGAGATCTGCTACCACGGCTACTGATCATGCGAGCGTTGACAATCGCTGCAAAAAAGAAGAAAAAAAAAAGAAAAAAAAGAACAACAAGTACGCAGGCTTGTAAAACTCATGACATCCGTTCGTCCATCCGTCCGTCCGTCCGTCCTCCCCGGGCCCTCAGATTTACTCCTACGTTTAAAAACTTCTGATAAGAGCCGAGACGGACATTGCAGCCAGGCCTCCTCGCCCCGTCTTATCTGACTCCTCCCTTCCTGGGCAGCCCAGATGGATATCAGCGTCCAACAAGCCGTCAGCAACCCATCAACAACCGCACCGTACGGCTACCAGACGACATCCTGCGCCTCGTTCATTGATGACGCAGAATTCCTACCGTTTCTATCCTAAATCTATTTTCCCCGTACGTTTACCACTTGATCCCTGCTGTCTTTTTTTTTTTATTTCATTTTATTTATTCATCTAATGTAACCACTATTGTTGACTGTGCCGTTTAAAGCTTCAAGTCAAAATCCTGGTTCTGAGAAAAGCTTCAGAGAGACTCACACGTTAACCCAGACATGGACACGATTCAACCACCGTTCGGGGAGAAGCACCGCTGCCTGCTGCCTGCCTGCCTGCCAATATGAATCCTAATTTATTTCTAGTCTGGCTCATGTTTCCTCGCCGCACGCACTCGCACAGCTTTTACTTTTTGCACGGTCTCCGCCTGTGAAACAATACTTTGTTTTTACAAAGCGTCTGAGTGCCAGCTGCGTCGGGGCCCCAAGCTTGTCGAGGCAGAACGCGGCCCTCTGGTCACGGAAACTGTGTATCTTAACGCAAATTGTTTGAAATTTATGGGAATACCGCAGAAATACTGGCTCTGCAGGCAAAACGCTTGGTCCGTCTGACTGCTTCAAAGGAGCTGATTCGGTGAACTGTCAGTGGTAAATAATGACGTGTATTGTTGCTGCAGAAAAAGTGAAAAATGCTGGTCAATGAGAAATGAATCTGCCTGCAGAAGATCTTCTTCCTTCTGCACAATCCAGCTACTGTTGTTAAGTTTCTAAAACCAGGGCAGATATGCAATGCTAACCCTAACACTGAACCTGAGCCTAACCTCTTTGAGCAACGTAAGAAGGATTTATTATTATTTATTCAAGGCGCTTCATATTTAATATCGAAACGCAAAGTGTGTCGAACGCTGCCAGATAGACTTTGCTCTCAAGTTGCACAAAAAAAAACTACTATCAACCTTTGTTTGGATCAAACGTTGCATAAAGAGCAACGCTGTCCAGATAAAATAGCTCCGAGCAAGTAGCACAAAAAAAATAAAGAAACAAAGAAACAAAGACAAGAAAAACATATCACAAGTTGTGCCGATCTTATTTTTCATGTTTTAAAAGCCATCCTTTCATCTGGGAGGCTCGACCTCGGGGCTCCGCACAGAAAAAAGATGGCATCTGAGGACTGAGGCTGCTCTTTTGCCCCCGGTTCCCTTTCCGTCGTGCTCCTCAGCTTTGGCTTTGGGCTCAATCATAGCCTCAATCTTAGCCTCAATGTCAGGTTAAACCTCAGCTTCAATCTCAGCTTCATCTTCAATCTTAGTTTCATTTTCAGCATCAATCTCAGTTTTAGCTTCACTCAGTTTCAGCTTCAGCCTCAATCTCAGGTTAAGTTTCATCTTCAATCTCAGTTTCAGCCTTAATTTTAGCCTCAATCTCAGGTTAAACCTCACTTCAATCTCAGTTTCAATCTCAGGTTAAGTTTCAGCTTCAATATCAGATTCAATCTCAGCCTCAATCTCAGGTTAAACCTCAGCTTCAGCTTCAGCTTCATCCTCATCCTCAGCCCCAGATTCATCAGCCTCAACCTCAGCTTCAATCTCAGTTTAGCCTCAATCGCAGGGTCAGCTTTAGCTTCAATCTCAGCCTCATCCTCAGCTTCAATTTCAGCCTCAATCTCAGCCTCATCAGCCTCAACCTCAACTTCAATCTCAGTTTAGCCTCAATCTCAGGGTCAGCTTTAGCTTCGCTTTTAGCCTCAATCTCAGCCTCAACCTCTGCTTCAATCTCAGCTTCAGCCTCAGCCTCCGCTCGCTCTCTGTCACTCAGGCATTCCACCCCTCTGCATCCCTCTTGTCTATTCATGGCACCGTCGACCCTCCGTCAATGACCCTTTCACGGGGCCAGTGCAGTGGGCTGCTGCTGAGCAGGGCAGGGGCTTGCTGGCTCCTTCTGTTGGAATGCGGCTGAGCTGCCTTCACATTAGCGGGCGATCTCGAGACCTGTGGCCTCGCAGCCTCCGTCATGTGCCTTTTCACCACCACCACCAACGCACGCTGAGGAAGTCAGCGAAATCGGCGCTGTCACAGCGACCTATTAGAAAGTAGGCCAGTATACAGCCAGAGGCCTGTCTTGTGAACTTCGTGACACAGCACATTTAAAAAGACAACAACAAACAAGCAACAACGATATTTCTTATCCTATCTTCTGAGTTTGAGAAGCGGGCTCTTTATTTGCTCCTTCCAGTCGCAAGCCGTTGCAATGAACTTATCAAATCTGTGCTACAATGATGCAATATCATGACATTGAAATTCCTCTATTTCCTTAAAATGCACATGGAAAAAAAAAGCAATTCACAGAGATGTATAGACACACATCTTTGTGGTAATAGGAGACCACTCGTGTATAGTGAGTCCTCGCCCCTCAGTAACTGAGAAGAGGTGAAGTGAGCAGGTTGCTTACCTTTGCCTCGCATTTCCTGTGAATGGCTGTCTTGCATACTGTGGAGAATGGGCGAAAGGAAGAGACGGACAAAGAAAATGAGATGCGCATATAAATAACAACCGACTGTTTGCCGAGCATCTGAGACTTTCATTTGATTTTATCAGCTTTATTGCAGGCAAAAATTATAATCATGTTGCAGATTCTTCTTCTGATTCTCCTATTTTTCAGGGATGCTTCTCACACCCCTCCAAAAAAAAAAAAAAACTCTCCGCTTCACTTGAATCACACGTATTGAGATGTATTCTGCATTCTGCAGCTGTTCCTAGAAGCTTAATATTGTGCGTAAGTGAAGAGCGATGTGTCCGACACAGCTGAAGCACCGACCTCTGCAGAAGGAGCCCACGTTGTCCACGTTCTGCCGGCACACGCTGCACTGCCTCTTCTTCTTGAAGGTCTTCTCCTTGAAGATGTGGGGTTCCCCCTTAAGACCCTGCACACACAGAAATGCGGAAAAATTTGCATTTTACCAGAATGGACCGCAACCCTGAGTTCAGGAAGACTGAACCGGTGTTGAAAGTGGATGGATGGATGCAAAGCAGAACGGCAACGCGATCGCTTCAGCACTTTAAAATGCTGGAGTACGTGTTGGGTAATCCATTATCTGAGTGAGTCACTGCACACTTCCACCTTTTTCAGCCGTGACTGTGTGTGTGTGTGAATATGTAGATGCATGCGACACACATTCTTGACTCCTTCCTTCACTTGCGAACTTGTGCTCCGGTTGTGTAACGGTCTTCCAGTAATAATCCTTGCGGTTCCTGCCCAAACCTCACAATAATCCAGTGTGTGTGTGTGTGTGTGTGTGTGTGTGTGTGTGTGTGTGTGTGTGTGTGTGTCTCCACCCCACCAACTCTTTGTTTCCTAACATGGGATCAGCGCTGCAGATGAGCGGGGGCCCCGACGCGACTCTGCGGTGGCTTTGAACACGAGAGCAGGGCCGAGCGCGAGCGCTGCAACGCGTGTTTTCACACACGGCTACGTGAACGGGGGAGGGGTGTGGGACATGTGAACAAAAGAAGCGGCGTGCGCAAGGCCACGCAAACAAGCGCGAAGTCACTCTTGACAAGCAGCGCGCACGCCGCTGACACCCCCGGGGCCGCCGTCGCACCGCCGCGACGCGTCCGTGTTTTCCGTAAAGTCAATAAGTAAAGCGTTAAACACACATTCGGGCCTTTTGTTTTTCCCCCCCTGTAAGAGTGCTTGGTAACAAAGAAAAGTGAGCCGTTTGCACGCTTTTTCCATGAGGCGGCTGCTGCGACTCTGACTGGACAGTGTTTGGACAGCTGCCTGCCTGCCTGCCTGCCTGCCTGCCTGCCTGCCTGGCATGACGCTCTGCCAGCGCCTGTCCAGCTCTGCGGCTGCTGGCCTGCTCCGCTACAAGTGCGCACCCACCGCAGCAACCCGGAGGCTGGAGCTGCAGCCGGTGGGTGGCACCGGGACGTACTGGTGGGGTGATGTCTTCTGACTAACGGTGGTTGGTCGGTGAGGAGCATCCCCGGCCAAAACTGCAAGGTCGCCTCTGTCGGAAACTCAATTTCTCGTGTTTTTCTTTTTTGCTCGGTGTAACTTGGCTCGGCTGAACGCAAAATCCACACGGGCTTCATGAAAGTTTCATGTTCGTCTTCGCTCTGTCCAGATCTCATGAATCTCCAATTTGGCTTCTCGTCGACTCGCTCCAGGAGTCCACCCTTTCCTGAAAACAAGCAAAAAAAAACACAACAAGAGTTCCTTCCTCCAACATGCAGCTGAACGGGCCGGAGCCTCGACATCCGTCCCAGCGGCCACTCAATCACAACACAGAGCACCGCAGTTTGCCGCGCCAACTTCTACTTAAGCCCTCGTTACCACTCCAGCAACAATAGTCTTGTTTAGCGCGCTTGTGTGCGTTGAGTATACACACGAGGCCTGCGGTGGGTTTAAAAAAAAGCAACCGGTTGGTGTCAGCCAAGCCTGCGGAGGCGATGTGAGCGGAGAGATAAACCCGCCGAGGCCAGGGTGGCATTCTTTCTTTTCCATTTCAGACACAATCAACAGACCGCCGCACGGTCCGACCACAGGAAATCACGGGCCAGACACTCAGATGGTGATGCATGGTGACTGCCGAAGGCCGCACCAGGTCTTGTGTGGGTTTATGTTGGCATTCCGGTTCCATCAAGGGCCGTTCATCACAAACTCGGATGCGGATGAAAGCGTTTCATAATTGTAAGCATTTTGGCAACAGGTGGGCGTTAGGAGCAGGTCTGTCTCACAAAGATCGCGGGCGATGTACCATCTCTCATGCAAGTTCAGTTTCTTGGTGTTGCTGGACTTTATTATTTTTGCGCAATTGTGACTTGCGCTTTGGGTCAGTAAAACCACTTCTGTGGGAACAAAGTGTTCATTTAAGTCGTAGAACTAGTTTGAGGATTTCGCAAGGACATCAATTAAATGTGATTCTTCATATTCAGTGCTGCTTTAAAGCCCAAAAGAGCCAATGAGTTTATTAATTAATTTCATCTAAACCATAGAAAAACCTGTTAAAGCACATTAAAATGACTCATTTGAAAAGAAAGACGCAGCTCACTGCAGTACTAACATGCAGTAATGTGGTTGTGTTTTTTCGAAAGAAAGGGAGGGAGAAAGAGAAAAGTAATAGCAACTCTAAGAACTCCTTGCACCTTAAAACTGAATAATTCCCCCAAAAATGCACAAATTGAACTGAATTGACTTTGGTTTAAAAAAGAAGAAGAAAGGAAAGAACATTGAAGTCTAACATTTTTACACACTTTAGTTTAAATTGTGCTACATTCCTTTTTTTAAACTCTAAAGCCAGAAAAAAAAAACAACTGCTGAGGTGAGACCAAAGAGAAAATCACGGTAAAAAGCAGTTCTCAACTTTGAAGAGGAAGCAGAAAAACAACCGGTGGAGCTGAGCCCAGACCCCAGGATAATAATTACTGTCACCACTGCGATGCATGAAAAAAACCTTCATCCGGCAACATGTGTTATTCTGCATACGGCGCCCAGAGCTAATATATAGACTGTCAGTAGCTTGTTTGTCACCGCGACCAGCCAGGAAGAAACTGAACGAGAAATTTCAGCAGAGAAAACTTCTTGCCGGAAGTTTGGCTGAATTAGACTGACTTGCGATTAATTATTTGAGTGATAAACAACCCTGAACACGTTAGTAAAAAAAAAACAAAAACAACATCCACCAGCAAGAACCTGCCTCTTGCCAATAAAGTGACAGCCACTGAAAAAAAAGAAAGAAAAAAAAAAGCGCTACCTGAGGCCTTGAGGGAGGAAGCGCACAAACACACACACTCACTCACGTGTCACGGTCTCTCCCTGCAGACGGTGGAAACAGACAACCTTCCCATTTCCTCTTCCAGTCCCTATATCGCGCCCCCACTGTGCCTGCTCGGACAGACACCACCTCCCTCCTCCTGCAACATCTGCTAAGCACAAGAACGTCCTTTTTCGAATATTTTTAGCCTTCTGGCAGAAGAAAAAAAAAAAAAAAACGGAGTCAAAGAGACGCTTTCTTACCCCCCAAAAAAATCCCTCCCTCCTTTGCTGCACGTCTGCCAGCTGTCGCTCCAAAAAAAAAACAAAAAAACAAACAGTGGCTGGATTGAAGCAGAGGGGAGGTGGAGGCACATCCACAAGCAATTCACACATGGGCAGGAATCAATGCACAGAAATGAAAAACAAAAAAAAACAAACAAAACCAAACAAACACATACATACAGAAACGCAGCCATTTGTATCTCTGGAAACTTTTCTTCCATTTTGCCTCTTTTCCAAATATAGCCGTGATATTTAGACAATGATGGGCATTGTGTGCGTGCGAGGGCTCCGTGACCTCAGCCTCAGCTGCAGATGGTCAGCGAGGGCACACTCACCGCCGACCAAGTACACTACTTGGGGAGGGGAAGGGGGGGGAAAACACTCCTGTCATGAGAGGAACTCCGCCATTGTCACTTTGTGACAGCGCTTTGTCTCCGCCGTCTTTTGATTGTTTGTTGATTTCTGGCCGAGCTTTGTGTCGGTCCCCCACTGGCGAAGGTCTAAGAGAGCGCGATGAAACACAGCGTCACAGCTGGCACAGTTTAAAGGCGGCGTCAGAGGCCGCGGTGACGGTGTGACGCAACGCAGAGCGCTGGATTCACCCCGCTGGAAAGGTCCATGCGTGTTTTGTCAGTAACGGCTAATGTTGCACTTCACAGTGAGCGCTTATCCCCGGCTTCACGGTCCAAGTCAAGTGACATCTCTTGAAGCCTTTAAAAAAAACATTCTTCACATATCTTTGCCTGAAGACATAACAAAACACTGCCTGAAAAAAAAAAAAAAAAAATCCTATCATGACTGTACGGGGAAGCAGCGGTGAATGAGGTATACCAGTATTGTGAATTTTACTGTATCATGATGTTAAAGTGTATCATTATCATTGTGCACATCATATGATATGCTTTTGAACAATTAAGGTGTCTTTTAGGCCAAAGTGTCCTTTCTCTTTGCTGCTGTATAAAAGTGGGGGAATGGGAACTTGAGCTACTTTAAGTCAGCCAATGCTCTAATTGTTCTTTTCCTGCCATAACATCAATAAAGGACTTGGCCTATTCAAAAAAAAGTGGTACAAACTAGATATACAAGAAGCCCACGTTTCCCACTCCAGCAATAATATCAAATGTCTCAGGTTAAAGGACTTTCCCAGTCGTCTCAGTATTTTAAAAAAAAGACCTACCAAGAAACTCACAAAGCATTTTTTGGCCTTCGATGATTGTTAGTGAGTTGAATACAATAGCACTTATTCAGGTTTGTATTTGTGACTGCTCAGGTACTAAAAAAAAAAGAAATCCCACCCTCCATTCAGAGTTGCACACAGAAGCCGGTGCCTGAGTTCCTGCATCATTTGTTGGCCACAAGGGAGGCCAACGTGTGCGTATGTGTGTGTGTGTGTGTGTGTGTGTGTGTGTGTGTGTTTGTGCGCGTGTATTTTTCCAAATGTGTGTCAATTCACGTGTTCATGTTTATGTACACGCTTGTCTCCAAAGGGTGGGGACAGAGCAGCGACGGGAACAGAAAGTGCCTGTTCCTGAACGTGAGGTCAGTGCTCCGGCATGATGCACTTCCGTTTAGCAGGACTCCCGCTGCTAACGCGCGCACACAAACACAGAATGGTCCTATTGCCTACAAGATCAGCCACTGTAGCTGCTGATCTGGACTAGGAAATAAACACCCCAGTGTTTGCAAGAAAATATCACCCTTGTGTTTCCAAACGATCTCAGCACGTGTCATCCAGGGGTTGACCATTAAGTCACGGTTTGGCAAGTCGTCTATCTGATCAGATTGCAGCCAAAGAAAATCCCCCGCTGCCCTTCGATATGGTTGGTGCATACCATTTGCATCCTTTCCCTCTTTAGTGCTGCAGGGACTCCCCCCCCATCCCAGGTGAGAGTGAGTGAAAGGCTGCTACTGTAAATCTCAGCCCAGAGCAACCTTCATTGGAAAAGTGAACACCCAACAGGGGGGCGTCCCGAGTAAACACAGACATCGTGGTCTAATTCTGGCCCATCGAACCACTCTGTCACACCGCCCAGTAATTACAAATACAGAATGCCCACTGCAATGCCAGTACAGTGACAGTATTGTCGGCCACTGACAGCCAAAAGAACCACATGGCTTTAGAACTGTACCCGAAGGAGGAAGTTCCACCCTACGTTTTTCCTTTTTTACCAACAGAATATCAAGCTTTAATCAAAGACTCCACCCTCAGCTTCACTGTGACCGCTGTGTGCGCCGTACATACAGTACACTTCATACGGGAGGAAAATTGCTAATGACAGGCCTGTTATCAGAAGAGGAAAGGTTGGGGAGAGCCTGTACAATGTTATCATGCTGTCAATCCGCCACCCCCTTTCCTCGGGGCCGCAAGGCAGGATGGGAAGTCTGACAACACCAAAGGGCCAGTGCGTGACCCAATGTAAACCTAGTGTCGGGAAGGAAAACATACACACGGCTATACGCAAGAAGACAGTGGGCTGTGAATCAAACTATCTGTGCAAAGCATCAGTCACAGCTGCCAGATTTGTAGTCACAGCATCCACTCTTGGGGCAGATTTAACTAAATCTGCAGCATGTTCTCTGTGCTTTAGGGCTATTTCTCTTCACAAGGGCTCCAGATAGACATAAATCATTGTACAACTTTCATTACTGTACTATACAAAGATACTCAGCAACACTTTAAGCCATCAGAATGACACGGAATCACAAAAAGTACATTAAAAACGGTTAAACATGCCGCTCTTTTAAATATATATTATATATATATTATATATATATAATATTTAATGTTCACGAGTATGAAGCTAAACCGCAGCTCGCGAGGAAAACCCCAACTTTTCCCGCTCCTCGGACACTGTGACGTCGACAAAAAGTGACGGTCGATGACGCAGTTACATTGCGGAGGGTGGAGATGGTGTGTGTGTGTGTGTGTGTGTGTGTGTGGGGGGGGGTCTACTTACTTAATACATCACATGACACACAGACCCCTTCGCCCCCTCCTACCTTTTAAAGAACACGTCACATCATTTTAATGTCATACTAAATAATTCCGCCATGCTGCGTTTGTGTGAGAAAAACCATGGCGTAACTTGTCGGCGCAACTTGTTTGTAGCCGCGTTTAAGCTACTTGTGTAAGCTTGTTAAGCCTGTTAAGTACGTCCGGAGTGATGTGTACTGCCACTTATAACACCACGGACACTTAAAACACACGGCGCATGTGCAGTTAAGACAGCGAGGCGAGTCGCAGCATCATGACCAACTTCGAGAAACTGAAATTCCTCCTGAGTACGACACTACCAATACCACCACACCACCACTACTACAACTACTACTAGTAGTACTACAACGACTACTAGTACTACTAGTATTACTATAACTGTAATGTACAGGCTAATGAAACGTTCGCCTACCTTGTTCGCTTTCCCGCTAATCATGGTCCTGCCCGGTTTAAACGCAGCCCCTCATCCTCGGTGCGACCATCAGCAACACGGCGTGAGACTGGAGACAACTTGTTTTCCTTGCCCCGGTCCACCCTCTACACACGACTGGTGCCTGGTGGGCGGGGTCACGCGTCCCTGGGAGCGCGCGTGGAGTACTATTACCGCAGCTACGCCTCCTGATTGGTCAAATCCCAGAGGGGAGCGCTGGAATAGTCGAGACCGATTGGCCACTACTCAGACCGTGTACTTGGAGGAAAACCTGAGTGAGGTGATGCATTCAGAGTTTCTGTTTGCTCAGTGGCTCTTATTTATTTATTTATTTATTTATTTATTTATTTATTTATTCAAACGCTCAGTCTAGAGGGACGTATGCAAAGTGTTTCAGACCTAAAGGGCTTTTAAATTCTACTTGCCAACTTGAACTTTCAAGCATACACGTTAGCACCATCTTCTAATCGTGGAACGTTTTTAAGTACAAGTTCCACGTGCACCTGGGTCGGGTTCCTCCGTCTGTTTACACCAACCAGCAGAGCATAAGTGGGAGCAAACGTCATGCTGTCCTCATAAAAAAAAGAAAAGAAAAAAAACAAGTACTTTCCGGTGCGATTCGATATCGCTTTGTGTGTAGCGCCATGTGAAAACACCACAGTAGCACTGTGACTTTCTATAGACATTTTTGTGCAAAGTAACCTTTGCTGGAACAAACCATGGCGCAAACGCATACAGCTGTACCCTGACCAACACCTGCACAGACACTTCTGCACACTTGTGCATCTGTAGCGACACCCGGTGGTGAGTAGGAGAAACGCGTTTACTCCCCCCCCCCCAACTCTTTATATTGTTCTCTTTCTTTGCACATCAAAGTTATCCAGCTAAATAAATCCTTGAGAATAGATAAATAAACAGATGACATCATACGACCAAAGACATGTGTGTTGTGCATTTATTTATTTTGCGAGGTACCAAATGGACCAGCAGGCTGAGACCCTTATGCTTGTCATTATACAGAATTTATATCCCAGCGTGCCTATAGGTTCATTCCTTTTGATTTGCCTGCCTCACATTGTTAGCCCATAATGTCCCCCAGCCGCTGACTCGTAATGCACGCAGCATTACTTCTGTCTGGTGCCTCAATCTTTTAGTCACTTCCATATGTGTTTGACGGACGGGCAGGTTAACAAAAGCATCACAGTAAACCCCCCCACCAATCAGTGGCTGCGGGTCATGATGATGTACAGTATGAACAGAAACAACACGTGCGGCAACCCTGTGTGCTCACTTTCCAAGAATTTCCGGCTTGCATTTGAAAGAAAAAAGTAAAACCGATAGACTGGGGGTGGAGGGAGGCGCTCCCATTGTTTTTGGTTCATTTTCTTTTTGATCATACCAGGCTGAGTGGGAACAGGCGGAGTCAAAGCAGAGGTGGATTTTGGAAGCAGAGAGAAAGGCATTCGGTGAGAAGCGTAAACGCACGGGGTCGTGTGCAAGACTAACAAAAAAGACCGAGGGGGCCATGAGAGACAGGAAGCCAGTGCTTGGGATTGGAATGAGGGGTGACTTGGTGAGCAAAGTGGGGGAGGGTCTCACTGGAAGAAGGATGGGGATGAGGAAAGAAGGGGAGCGGGGTGCGGGCTTGGGAAGGGGAGCGGCTTGTAAATCCTACACGAACATTTCGGAATGACCACGGCCTGAACCGCAGCGCAATGCAACACCGCGGGCCTCAGCTTGAGGTGCCACAAGTGTGCCAGGTGTGTTTCTGCATGGTGCATGAAGGGAAGCTGGAGGACAAGGGGGGGCGAAAGGAGGTAAACGTGAGGGGCTGTGGTGGTGGTGGTGGTGGTGGTGGGGATAAAGTTGGGACTCGAGCCAACAGGAAATGAGGGGAGGAGGGTAAAAAAAAAAAGAGGGGGCGGCTCGTCGAAAGGATTGTGCAAGACAGCACCGCGCCAAACCCTGATAAGGTGCAGCTGTTGGAGGAGCATGAGTCCGAGGGAGCGAGAGTGTGTGAGGCGCAGGGGCCGAGCACGTGCTCAGGTTGATTGTGCCCGAGAGCTCAATGAAAACTCCTGGCGTTCAGGGCCAACGTTTTCAAAACAACTGGGCGTGCATCAACACCTCTCCTCCAACCACCTCCACCCTCTGACATTTTTGGGCGAGGGACGAGGAGGAAAAAAAATAAAACGATCCTGCGTATTTGGCACCGTGGTGTTTCTTTTAAGGGTGGTGCTGGCCTCCGTTGTTTTCTTTCAGCCTTCGACCAGGGTGGAAATGGTTTATGTCCTTCCCGTTTCTCCCCGCGGTCGTCTTTTCATGCCCGTGCCCGCCGCGCATGACAACAACAACAACAAGAACGAGGAGAAGCATTCCTCAATCGTCGGCTTCGGCGTTTCGGGGACGGCTGAAGCCGCAGGAATCTGCTTGGCGACAGCCACCCTCTGAGAACCCAGAGTCCACAAAGGGAATTAAAACGTGTACGAGTGTGTGACTTTTCCTCCCTCTCTTCGTCTTTCTCCTCTTTTCTGGGTCTCGGGGGCACCTATATTTAACCCTCCCGGTCAATGCTGCTTACTGAGTTGGGTGTGCGCGCGCGTGTATGTGTGTGTGTGTGTTATGTGTGTGTGTTTGTCATGGAGGCCTGTGGCTAAAAGCCTCAGAAATCTGTCATGGCCATTTCAAAACGTTCTCTCGCTCTTGAGAAATTATAGGGACGCAAGATAAATGCGCGCAAAAACCACTGTCACCGCACCAGGTCTGGATGTATTCATAGAGTCAAAAACACACACACACACACGCATGCAGAGGCGCAAACACAAGTTTGAGTTTTTAGTCCAAACAGCGGTTTCGACCGAATGCAAAGGTGTAGGAAAACTACAAACGGCTACCGAGGTGGAAGCCGTGGAACACAGTGCTTGCAATGGCCAGCAGGGGGCGACTCCGCTCGTTTTGGACAGTACTTAACCCTATGATAAGACCTCTCCCCATTCCGCTAGCCGCCGCCGCGGGAAACGTTTTTCGCTGGAGTTTACGGGCCTGACAGCCGGCTCCAAGTTTCCTCGATGCGGCATTGTGTTTTTGTCATAAATCAACGGCCGGTGTCGAGAAAATAAAGCACAGCCAGAATGTGGCTTTTGATTGACGCTCCCCACGGAGCGCACACAGTCAGACTCTCCAATCAGTGCTGAGTGCCATCTGATTCTCTGTATCTATGAAAGTCCCTTGTAGAGCCACAAAAAGGCAGAAATGATGAGAAAACCGAAGCTTGATTATGTTCTGTGGTTCAGTGTTTCACTTTTGTGGCTCCCATTTTACGAGTTAACGTTCCTTTAGTTAGCCAGGTGTTGGCCCTCTGAGACCACCTTGTATTTTTGTCCCCTGTGGGAGGTTTAACAAAGCAGCGTTTTCGTCAGGAGGCTTTAAACAGAAGGCTAAATATGCCGCTTCTGTAACCCTAAAGAGTCTTTGCCTCATTTCATCACACAAAATAAATATCTGAAAAGGGTAGAACATGGGGACCTTTGAAAGCTTTCTTTGTTTATATGAAGTAAAACAAAACACGGCTCAATAGCTTCGCTGGAACTCAAGTGCCGTCCTTAAGTTCACGGCACAAGACTGTGCCGCTGGATTCCTGAATAAAACATGAAATAAAGACGCCTCACTCATGCCAGTCTTCACCACATCAATAGCATGTTTTGGGGGGTTTTAAAGGACTAAAATCAGCCAGCGACTTGGTCGATGGGAATGTAAACATCCAAGAGGCTTTATGTGCTCTGTGCAGTCGTTTCAACGAATAAACAAAAGCACAAATCTCTCCCAGCAGAGGAGAAACACGTCGCGTTAAAACAAAGTGCAATAAACATCCCTTTCCCAGGATCCATGACGTAAGATTCGCAAATTATATAATCCAGCTCCCACAAAGTCTGTGCTGTTAGTCAAACCGGGGGGATGTATGTGAGGGATGTTTGCAGCTGGCCAGCGATTACGACACATCATCACACTTCCAGCTCCACCAGAAAACAACTTTGACAATAATAATGACCATCGTGATGGCTTTTATGTTGAAAAATATGCATAAAAGAGCATTAAGAAGGAAAAAATAAACAGAAGGTGACCACACGAGACCCTCTGGTTCCCACACCTCCCCCGCACACTCCCTGCAGAGGGGTCGACCACATCGGGATGACGTCGTCCAGAGGGCTCCATGTTCCCACGCTGCTCAGCATGTGATAGCGAGCCCCGGGGACCGCCGTTCAGCTTCCAGCGCTCACACAGGCTCAACAAGGGAACCAAAAAAACGTGCACATCTGGATGGCCTGCATGGCGATCCGGCGCGGCGGTCAAGGCTCTCCGAGTTCTCCAAACATCACGCCAGGATGTCTCAAGACTCCGGAGCCTCCACTTCCACTGACACTGTCACACATTGTGTCGAGTCCCCAGCAGCAGCAGCAGCAGCAGCAGCAGTGAGGACATCTCAACAGTGCCATTGTGTCTACACAGATGTGACCTCAGACTTCGGAAGGCGCCGTCGTCACGCGCATCACCGTTTGAATGGAGGCCAAAGCAAAACGCAGGCGCCAATCTTGCCGTAACCCCGGTGTAAACAGCACTTCCCATCGCTGCTCAGCTCTGTTTGCTCCCCACGTGTCAGCGACGCACGTACAACTCATTCTCAGACACTTTGGAATCAGAGCTAGTTCCCGGCATTAATGGTTCACACATGGCTCTGATGATGATAACGCACCGATCTGATGCTGCTAATGGATGCCAGACCTTCGCTTGGCCACCCTCGAGGAAACTCCCACTCCGTGTTGTGTCGTGTCTGTCATGTTGCGACATCCCGATGCATACATTCCTTCAGATCATTGCTTTTCCTCTGAGTTTTTCGAAAAGTCAAATTAATAAACAGAAAATACGGATTTGTGTGTTGATCGCAGTCTCAGGCCGCTTTATCCCTCGTCTGCTCGTTCATGCTTTCTACCTGAAGGCGTCGGAGTGATTTTAAATTTCAGTAGAGCACAGCCTCCAGCGACCTTGCACGAGGTATTCCAATCAACATGCGTCCAGCCAAAACTGCAAAACGCATTGAGGAAAATTTGTGGTGTTGTATCTTAACTGCATTTTTGACTTAAAAAATGGGAAAACAAATATTTTAAAGCTCCAAAAAAGCAAAACAATATTTTTCTAGTGTCGAAAAAGAACAACTACAAAATAAATAAATAAATGCAAAACCACTGCAGATCTGCAGAAAATTGAATATTTAGCCCTGAGTTTACATGCTCATACCGGGGCTAAAACTGAAGTTTTCCAAATGTGACTTAGGTGGCAACAACAAGCTGGTCGCAGAGGGCACTGGCAGAGTAAACACGTCACTAAAACAGCCTGCAGAGCAATTTTCTCACAACACGGGGATTTAATTATTTCATCACCTGACTGTCTGAATGAATCATCGCTCACTGAATTCTTATTTCCTGACGACGCTGGAAAACATAAATCCCAAAACACCAGATTCTCCCCTTTTTTCACTTTCTTCTTCTTGTTATTGTCGTTCAACCTTTGACCCGATCGCAACACTGACCTTCTGCAGCCTCATCCTGCCGCTGTCGCTCCTCTCCACGCTCCTTCTCTTCAGAGACGAGCTCCTGGTCACCGGCACTGGCTGCACCTCTTCCACTGCGCACCAGTCCGAGCTCAGGACGCAACCCATAAGGGTGGACGTTCAGTCTAGACCCTGCGCACTTGTTCCTCCTCCTCCTCCTCCTCTGCTCTCCTCTCCGTTCTGCTCCTGGCCCGACTCCTGACTCGCTCCCTCTGCGTCCCCGGCTGGAGGGAGAGAGCAGGGGGGCAGAGGGAGGGGGAGGGGTGCCCCTGTCCAGCTGTTTTTGTCAGCTGGAGAGGAGCGGAGCGAGGCCCTTCCCCTTTTCCTGGCTGTGTTTCAGGGGACGGAGGGAAGGATATGCCGCTGCCCCGCCGCCTTCCCCCTGCACACGCACTTTAAAAAAAGAAACACCTCCTCTCCTCGCTCTGGGCTCGGCTGCACACGCGTGGACTCCCTATTCCTCCGCGGCGGCCGACGCCGACTTGAATCCCCTCGCTGAGTCTCCCTCCACCACTGCCTCATCACACCTGGATCCGGCCAAAAACCTTCCAGCCTCACGCTGTTCCCTCTCCCACCTCTGCCAGCCCACCTCACTTCTCGCCTGAGAACCCAGTTAGCTCCTCCGTCCCTCCGTTCCTCCCTCACTCCCTCCTGCTTCTCCTCTCGCCCCTGGACTGGCGTCGCCTCACTCTTACATATACAATCACCTCTCTGTTCTCACCCCCACCCATCTCTCCTCCTCGCCGGCTTCCTGCTCACGCTGGGAGTCTCCCCTCGGCTGGGCTGGGCTGAGGGCAGCGCACGGTCGGTATTGTCTAGGAAAACAACGGCTTGAAGCGGCAGCTGTGCGTGATGCCGGACGGGACAGCAGCTCAGAGCCAGGCCAAGCAGGGATCATGTTTACTCTGCACTTAAAAAAACTTGTTGCAGTGGACTGAAGACACTGCCAGGGGTCTTTTTGGTAACTTTTTGTCTGGGTTCTAGAGAGGAGGAAACGGAGGAAGCATCACGAACAATGAGGCAGTGGTGGTGCTGGTGCTGGTGGGGGTGCTAGTTGGGGGGTTGTTAGTGTTCAGATGTGGGACAACCAGGAAAGATTTGAGCCTCTCTTGCAGCCTCTCTTGCTGTTGTTTATTTCGTCTCCCCTGTGTGTTTTGGCCACAAAGCGTGAGCTCCGAGGGTTTTTGGAGGAGTGAGGCTGGAACCCTTAAAAGGGAAATTCTTGATGCGACTCCAATCCCCACTCCCCCACTCCATGATTATATTTACACACTGCTCCCCCAACTCCCACTTCACTCTATTCTCCCATTTGTTCCTTTTTTAATGTCTCGCTCGTCTCCCCGGCCCTGACGTTGATGGTGTTTTTATTAGTCCTCCAGGTGTCCTTCCTTCCTGTCTCCATCCATCCATCTCTCTCTGTCCTCCTCTCATATTTTTTTTTTTTGCTCTGCTCCAAGCCAGCCCCCTCCAATATATGTGCTGTTCAGGCACGAGTCTCAGACATGAGCTCACAACGCCGCCACAGACGGAGTTTACAACCAGCCCCCCTCCTGGTTTTACATGCCAAGAAATGAACTCCTAATCAACTCAGGTGCTGGCAAAGTTCTCCTCTGGTCGCTGGAAAATATGACAGCAAACAAAGGAGTAGCCACGGCCGGTATGTGACATTCTGTTAATTTCATGGTAATAAATAAAGAGAAAAAAAGAATTCCAGGGGAAGAATATGATGCAGAAGAAGAAGAAGAAGAAGCCGAGGCAAAGACGTGGCTACCGTCCTGCAGCATTCCTGACTTGAATCACTTTCAGGCTGGATCAGTGAAGATTAACGACATATTTCTGGTGTACAGAGTTTTTTTTTTCCTTCTGGATAAGGCAAGGCAGTAAAAAAAAAAAAAAAAAAAGTCAAAAGGATAAAGCCTCGGATACAAGCAGAAGAAGAGGAGACAAATCAGGTCCAAATATGGGAAAACAGATGAGCGGCAAAGTAATTTTGATTTGGAGGAACATAAGGAGAGCAAATAAAAGAGGCGGTGATGTCAGGCCTGATGATACCTGAGTCTCCCAACTGACTGGAACCATCTCCAGCCCTGAGGTGCCCCCATATTAACGACCACCTCAGTTCTTTTCCTCTTCTTCGGCTAAACCTTAAGCTGTCTGAAAACTTTGAAGCATTTGCAGCGAACTCTCGTGAAGCCAAGGTCTGCAGTCATCCATGCCAAGGGCGTGTGAGTTGTGTGCGGTGTGTGTGTGTGTGTGTGTGTGTGTGTGTGTGTGTGTGTGTGCGTGCGCACTGGTTGAACCCACAGCTCATCTAGCATGAACACAGGCCTACCACATGTAGATGATAGATACACTGCCTCTCTCTCTGCGACCCATCCTCCTCCAAGAACGCAAAGAGCTTCACTGAGACTGAGCAACTTTTATCTTTACCGCAACAGACCCATTGGGCGACACAGTGCTGGAATTAAGTGTCTGCTCAGAGGGAGGCGGGCTGCAGCGTTGGAATCGAAGCGGCTCGGTCTACCCGAGAGTCTCGATTTGTCATGTTGACAGCGGGCTCAAAGTCTGACTGCATCACGACTGCATCCAGGGAGAATGAAATCTGGCGAGGTTAAACTGCACGAGGCCTTTTTGCATGACGACGTACTAAAGTGGAACACCGCTGAGAATTATGACGTGTTTTCACCAGAAATCTGAAGAACAAACGGAAGTCACAGGAACAAAACAAAGACTTTTAAAAACAAAAAACCTTTCGGTGGAGAAAAACACTTCCTTCCATCTCCATCTTTAACGGAGACATCAAATCTGACACTTGAGCACACAGAGAGGAGACAAAAGCCGGAAACAAGTGTCTCCAGACCCCCCCCCCCCAAAAAAAGTGTATAGCTCGTTAAGGTGGAACATTTGGGTGGAGACTGGGATTGAATGTTTATCAGGCTATAAATGTTTCATGTCACACTCATTGAGATTATCTTGCTTCTGGAAAAACAGAAAAAAAAAAAAAAAAAAAACTGGCACCGATGACAGTTATGGAGTTTCAGCCGTGAATCTGCAGCGCTGGGGAAGGACACAGACTTCCTGTCCGGCCAAAACTGCTGTGAAAAAAAAAATGTTTTCACAGCAGATTTCAGCTCAACAATGGATTTTTATTTTGAAGACCTCTATATTTAACCCCTATCCGTGTGTAGAGAAACAATCCTGAAAGAAAGCAAGCCCCCTTAAAATCGCAGTGGAGAGGTTTTTAGCCAAGGGCTCACTTGGGAAAGAACACACACACACACACACACACACACACACACACACACACACACACACACACACACACACACACACACACACAAAAAAAAAAAAAAAAAAAAAAAAAAAAAAAAAAATCAAAAATCAAAAAGCCGTATTATCATCATCAACAACCCGTTAAAAACCCAATGAGAGATTGAGAAAATGAAGAGAAAAAAAATAAATACTTCATATAAAAAATATTACCTGAAATCAAAACCCAAATCTGTTGTGCTCGACAGTGGCAAATTGTTAAAGGCAATAAATAATAAAAAAAAAAGATTGCAGAGCTGCTGCTGGCATCGTCGCGTTTTCTCTTGGTTCGGGTCTTCTGGCGATGACGCCAGTTCAGAGAGGAAGTATTGTTCCACACGTAATAAACACCCGATGCGCGCTTGAGTTCCCGACGACGTGCGGACGTTTGAGGGAAGAGCTCCACTCAGTGGCGTCTGGTCGTCATTTTTATTTTTATTTTTATTATTCTTTATTTTTTTGCGAGTGGCCCTGCGGTTACTGTGCACACATTGAAACACAAGTTTCCAACAGACATGGAATGCTTTATTGAGAGGGGAAACAACACTGTGCAAGAGCAAAGAGGAACAGCACCGCTAACAGCAGCGAGCCCAAGAGTGGACCTTTTTGGGTATAGCGGGATACACTGAAGTGAAACTACAGGCAAAACAATACACTTCTCACTCGTTCCAAGCCGTCCAGCATTTACTGCATGGCTTCCAGCATCAGGGGCACCAGTGCTGCATGGGTTGGTGAAAACATAGTATGCTATTAACGGGTTAAGTTAGGGTAAATGGACTTGTTAAATGGACTTGTTCTTGTGATCTTGAAAACGCAACAGCAGAAATGCTTTTTCATTTTAAGAACGGAGCAGCACTATTTGACTCATAATTAAAATCGTTAATAAATCAATCTGCATTTTCATTTTCTTATTCAAGAGTGCTCATTCTTGTACTTAAATGAAAATGAAAATGAAATAGACATTTGAGATCACGTTTTCAAAACATGCACCAGCAAAGAGTTACCAAAATTCAATTTGGAATGTAACGTTTGAAAATTAAAAAGCAACAGCCACGTTTATTTTAAGTGAAAATTCATGACAATTATCTACTTTTAGTGTTCCTGAAGACAGTTGGTGTATCCTGCCTGGTTGGTGTATCTGTTTTTCACTCTGTCCTGTCTGCCACCCTGGCTCACTCTGCTCCTTTCTCTCTTTCTCTGCCTCTCCTCTATTATTGTATTTCACCCCAACTATGATGGGGCAGATGATGGCCCTCTGGAGTCTGGTTCTGCCCTCGGTTTCTTCCCACAGGGGAGTTTTTCCAAGACACTGTCGCATCTTGCTTGCTCCGGGGGCCCGGTTGGTTCTCTCTGATTGTATAAAGCGCTTTGAGACGCCTTTGGTTGTGATTTTGCGCTGTACAAATAAAGTTTTATTATTATTATTATCTATTATTATAGCAGAATGCTTTTTCATTTTAAGAACGTGGCTGCATTTTTTGACTCATAAATAAAATCATTAATATTTATTAAATCATTAATAAATATTAAATATTTTTTAAATAAATATTCCTATATGCATTTTCATTTTCTTATTCATGTTGCACTTGCAACTGGCTTGAAAGTCATTGCTTAGCTAACAATCAGTAAGCAAGAACCTGAAATGAAAAAACATAATTACAATTGTCAACAAAAAAACATGATTACAACAGTCACTGGAAACTGTTGAAACTGCGAAACTAAAAGCTGTTCACCCCAGGTGAAAATCAGGAAAGTGTTGTAAAATGTTGAAAATAAGTTGTAAATTCCGTACTGTCTTCAGGAACACTAAAAATAGATAATTGTCATGAATTTTCACTTAAAATTAACTTGGCTTGATTTGATTTGAGAGGATTCAGAAGTCCTATTTTAAGGTGAAAAAAAAAAGACCATCCACCCTGAATTTCTTTCTACAACTCGACTACTGGTCACAGACATTAACCACACGGCAGCACTGGGGTCAAGTGGCCACTAGAGGACGCCAGGGATCCACCCCTCTACTCCCACCCTCATTGGATTAAAAACAAACTATTCAAGTATGATCAGTTAAAAAGATAAATAACAAGCAAACTTATCACAGCTCTCATAGTGAGAGGGAAGGGTGTTTTTAGCAGCAATTTGTAATAATTGTATATTCTATATTTCATGTTCTTACTTGTGTAGTGACCTGGTTTTAAACATGGGTCACTTGTCATTGACGTGTCATTCAAGTCAATGTGAACTGTTCCTTTTTTTTCCTTCTTGTTTTCCAGCATGATAAAGATAAAAGTCACACGTCAAAGTGTCATTTCTTTGATTAAGATGAAGCTAAAATGTCTTAAATATCTTAAATAAACTGTAAAAAAAAAATTAAAAAAAAATGTGTTTTATGTATGTGCTTTGAAATGCTTTGGAAAAACCTAGCATTTAAATAGTTCCTCTCTTATTTACAAAAGAAAAAAAGAGAGAGACAGAGAGAAAAAACCCCAACAGTCTTTGTGAAGTGACTGTGCCGTCCGGGGCTCCCCTGGGGGGTCTTGATGCCAGCGGAGGAGCCGCCATCCTGGCGAGACTCGGGACCGCCTCGTCAGTCTTTCTCGTGATCTGCCCTTGGGAGGGCCTTGCCTCTGCTCCGGTCGTACCGCCTTTTTTTACCCTGCACACAGAGTTTAAAAAGTCAGCCGACAGAAACGGAGAGCGATTGGTCGTCGTCGGCCGTGCGTCGCCCACGTACATAGTTGTGAACGGCGGACCAGTTGGGGTATCGCTGTGCGTGCAGCTGCTTCTCCTTCTTGGCCATCATGTAGTATTTCGCCTGTTCCTGTTTGCTCATCGACCTCCACTGCGGACAAAGGAGACGAAGCACGGTCAGCCAGCCGGGCGGCCAGGCATGCAGTTCAATTATTCCCATTAATTAAACGACAGAGACTTTAAGTCTTTATTATGCCAACTTTCTCAGCTATGTTCAGTGTTTCCAGTATCATACCGGTACCAGATTTGGGTTACACACGGCTTCTGTCAAAGCCTTGACGAGTCTGATGAGTCTGACCAGTCGGGTGTTTTCTGAAGTCAGACTTTGAGGGCTGAAGCTGAAGCACTCACCCTGCGGCCCAGTATGGAATTGACGGTGGCACTGTCGGTGATTTTCACTTCGGCCATCACATTTTCTCTCTCCTCCTTCCTGAAGATCATGAAGGCGTTGAGCGGTTTCTTGATGTAGGGCTCGTTGGCGCCCTGCCTGTCGGAGCATCTTCTTTTCCTGCACACAAGCAAAAATAAATGACAGCAAAAGCAGCATTTTTCTACATCTGCCCATGGTTGGAGCTTTGGGCTTGGTAGTTGTTTTTTTTTTTTCCTCCCACAAAAACTACATCAAACCTGTTCTCTCACCTTGGATTGTACATGAAAGGGGGCGGAGCCTCGTAGACGCAGGGCCCATAGTCATTGGGTGTGATCTCATAGACCATCTCTCCGTTCCTGCAAGATATTGAGGCAACGGGTGCGATGAAGATAAAAACAGGAAGAAGCTCTTGCCTTCTTCTCTTGTAATTTCTTTTTGTCAAACCTGTTGTAGTGCCTCTGATACTTACAGACGTCCGACCGGACGAAGATTCTGGTTGATTTGTGAGGGGCCGACAAACATGTGCATGTCGTCGTACTGGGAACACAAATGTGCACAATGGCAGAGGTGGTGAGAAGAAGACCAATCAGACTTCTTCCCTGTCGGGTGAGTTGGTCAATTGGTTGGTTAAATCCCGCTTAACTCCCCCCCCCCCCCATAAGATCGTAATAGATCCTAATCATATGCTTCCATACACAAAAACTGACTGCTGCCGCATCATCCACACTGACAAGAGATATTGTTTACGACTTCCTGTTTTAGTCACTCGCCAAGCGCCCCCCCCCCCCCTGTCCCTTGTTCTTCTTAAAGGCCTCTGAATGGTTTGGGCGGAAACAGACAGACTGAAATGAGCTTTTCAAGATGGCTCTGGGCTAAAAAGCTTGATAATTCAAGGAAAAAAAAAGATCACTTCAGTAATAACTTCATTTGAGTTTTGGATGCTTGATCTCTGTGATGTGGCCGAGGTAGACAACTGTTTTACCAATGAGTTTTTTTTTTTGTGGACATTTAATCACACTGCGATTGAACTAAAGGACCTCAGTGACAAAAGGTTGAGCTAACTCACCTGCCCCTCGCCGAACTCGTTCTCCTGATCGTAAATATCGCACAGTATGATGGCGTGTTGCCCGTCACCTTGTTCCTGCTGCTGATGGCCAGGTGGTGGTTCTGCCTCTGCCGCCGCCGCCGCCACCACCACATGCTCCTCCCACACCTCCGAGGCACACAGGGGGAGGGTCTCCACAAAGAAGGGTGGCGCTTCCACCATGGGGGTGTCCAGCACGGTGTAAACCAGCTGAGAGGCGTCTGTCTGTTCGCTGCCGGTGGCAGTGGGAGGAGGGGGAGGCGACGGAGAGAGCAGAGAGAGCAGCGAGGGTGGCGAGGGTGGAAAGACCGGCGAGGGCGGCGGCGAGGGCGGGGCCATGGGCCTGGGCGCCTTGTCGTTGATGACGTCGATGAGCGTGGAGACCACCTCGTGCCACTCCATTTGCTTCATGAGCTGCTCACACTCTGTCCAGATGTCGGAAGCCATCCTTTTTTCCCCTTTTTTTTTTTTTTTTTTTTAATTTTTTATTGGTTGGATGGTTGTTTGATGCTGTTGGAACTCTGGAGGTTCTGTGTTTTAAAGTTGAAAGGTCCCTCTGTGGGCCACACATGGGACAGAGAGTACAGTGTTGAGACATGAAAACATCCACTGGCAGTGTAGATGATTATTATACTGCTTTACACATACATTATTAAAACAAATACATAAATACATCAAAATAAATACATGCTGAGTCTATATGAGCAGGTTGGCTTCAGAACTTGTCTATTCAACACACTTCACTTGCCCATCTAATCCCGGCACGTGTCCAGGCTTGCGCTGCTCCTAGCTAGCTGCTGTCCTTTTAACTGAGAATTTTTGCACTGACTTGACTATTAAAACAATATTATCACACAGTGAAATAGGCCTCGTGAAATAACGTTTCTACCCGGTCGGCATTAAATGCTTGCTTCTCATCATTAAAGGGAATGAGTTGCTTCAACAGCACTGATTGTACAATAAACCTCAGTGCTTTAATAATTACAATATTTATGATAACGTCTTATCTTAATCTACATTTATTGTAACTGCATCACAAGCCCCCATTTGCGTTAAAGGTTAAAGTGCTTTGTTTTTTTTTTTAGAGTCAAACCAAAGTTGTTGTTTTTTTTTTCTACTCACCGTCGGATTCAGCCGCTGTGCATGAAACTGACAGCGTTTTCTGACACTGACATGTGAAAGAACGTCTTGTCGCTTGTCAGTGGTGATGGCCCATTCCGGTCTTGGCTGCGTCCCCCCAGGTGGAACGCTTCGCTTTGCTGCACATTAGGGTCGTCTGAGCGTGCCGGGGCCTTATATGTGACAAAAACATTCTAAGGCAAGAGCAAAGCGCAATTCTGCAGTTTATTCTATATTCTGTTGCTGGGAAACATCAGAATGTTGGGGAATGTGATTTTTGTATGTCACGTTTATAATCAAGTTTTAACTGGGCAGAGTCAGGTGGAGGAAATGAAACTCATTCATTCATCCATCTTCTATATTATTCCTATTCAGGGTCACGGGGGTCTGCTGGAGCCTATCCCAGATGTCATAGGGCGAAGGCAGGGTGACACCCTGGACAAGTTGCCAGTTCATCGCAGGGAAATTAAACTGTCAATGCATTTTTTTTTTACATACATTTCAGACTGTAGATCCGTAGCAATGATTGGTAAAACTCCCACTCATTTCACACAGGACTCCAGAGGAGCAGCCTCACATGGGAACATAGTCCTCACCATTTAGCCCTCTGTTTGTAGCCTCCTGCTAAGAAAAACCAAAACACTGTTCAAACGTCCAGCCAGTACTGATGTTGTGTTGTGTTTGTCTTTCACAATACCTGGCTGGTTGTCACTATGGTGGCAGGTGTCAGAGAGGTGTTGGTGCCCCTTGTGACATCACAAAGGCACCCAGGAAGCATCACAGGCGAACTCAACATATCAATGGATGCTGGAAGCATTCATGGACCTGACGATGGTTGGTGATGATATGACATTCCTTTGCAGGTGCGCGTGTGTGTGTGTGTGTGTGTGTGTGTGTGTGTGTGTGTGTGTGTGTGTGTGTTCTCGAGTAGAGAAATGAGCAGATGAAATTGACTTTTGACTACTGATACTCTCGGAGCAGCAGGTCCCGGTTGAATTAGTCTTTTTTCCAAGGATCACTAGGGGGCAGTGCAGCCCTCCTATAGAAGCGAAGAATTTCATCAAATGGACTCCGTAAGCTGTGCCATTCGTCATTACTGTGTTACTGTGCTACCAACATGATGACAACACCAGTCTCTTCTAATGCACTTTTAAAAAGTTATATTATTTTTCAAGCCATGTCCAGGTCGTGTGTCTTCACTGACAATAAATGTTTTAAAACAATATTTTTTTTTCCTTTCTAAAGGTGTTAGATTCTTGCGCTCTCTGATTGACAGCAGTATGACATCAGAGCTCCAGGCTTTGGATTTCAATAACCAAATTCTGCGGCGTTGCCCGCCACAAATTTCCCCAGACGAGCTGGATGCCTCCTCTGTTTTGCCCAAAACCTCGGCCTCGTCTCCACGGCAACGGCTAACACGGCAGTTCCTGAAAGACAAGTCGGCTGTTTGTACTCATGCAAATGATGCGCGTCCGTCTGGGAAGTCAGCAGGCTGAGAGAGTGTTTATAGGGGCTGAGCTCGAGGACTGGGGAGGAGAGATAACTTTATTTGTTTTCCCTTTTGCTGGTTATCAAAAATATACAGAGAAAAAAAGCTTAGTTACTGCCAAACTATTCCATCATTGTTTCCACAACAGTGAGCCCCCCCGATATCCCCTTGATGCACACGCATTCCATCTGCAAGCGCAGGATCTGAACTTAATGTCAGTGTGACATGATTTGTTTTTATCACAGTACCACCCAGGAAGTTTAGCACGTACCGCTTCTGGTCTTCACACTTTACACTCTCTGCCTAACATCCCTAGCATGACAGCTGGGAAGGAAAAAAAAAATGATGTACTGCTGATCTACTGCCGGCAGAAATATGCTACTGTACCAAGAGACAAGTCCGTTATTCACACAAAGTGTCACACACACAGCGGCTCCCATTCATAGACGCCACGAGCCATTTTGGCGGCCGCAGACAGGAAACTCTTGGCTCTTTCTCCTGCTTGTGGCACGTCTTTGGACGACAGACGCGGACGGAGAGCTTTGTGTTGAAATACGTCGGCAGCAAACTCATCCATCATCTGAAACGGACACTGACAGCTTGAACGTTACAGATGCCCTGTTTGCTAAATCGTAATCTTCACAGAGCCGCCTTTAAAAGGTCATTTTCATTTTCTGGTCGAAATAGGATGAGACCGATCCTCTGGGGAGAAAGATGGCGGGGAGACAGCTGGGAAGAGGCATTTAGCTACAACAGAAAAAGGAAGCTGCTGCCAGCGTGTATTACAAAATGCCTTCAATGGGCTTTTTCGAAGACGAACGTGTGAAATTGAGCCACAGGATTCCTGAAACTTTCCATCTGGGATCTCAGCTTTCCTAAGTGTGACGACAAATAGAAAACATAAGTAAAGTCTCAGTTCACTCGAACTACTGGACGTCATGAACAGCAAAACTGAAAATAACTAGTCGAGTAGAAGCCACCCACTGGAAACTGTTCTTTCAATTCTGGCTAAAACTTCCTCCAGGACTTGAGACACTGAAACCTGAGGCTCTGACTCCAAGACTGTAGTTTAATGGAGGTTCAGTGATTGCTGGAGACTGGAGCTTTTTGGTTTTGTAAGAAGTGACACATGTTGAGGAATTCTCCACAACCCCCGAGATCAAAAACAACCACTTTCCTTTCAGTTTGTGCCCGTCGTGTTTTTTTTTTTTTTTTCTTGTGAGATGATTCACGACACCGCAACCTTTGACAAGTCGGCAGCATTTACAAACACAAGCGTATGTAAAACACAGAGACCACATGAAACAAATGGGATCTTAACGCCCCTAGAAAAGGCCCTAAAAGTGTTTGACTCCCGTCCTTTCCCGGACGTTCTTGAGTGTTTAAAAAGTTTGAGGAAAATTAAACCAAATGGCACGGGGGATGGGAATGGAGATGAAATGTCATAAATGATTACACTATGAATAAACCCTGTGTATGTGTGTGTGTGTGTGTGTGTGTGTGTGTGCGTGTGCGTGCGTGCGTCAGGGAGTTGTGTCTACTTTTCTCTGTGGAAAGTTTCCCAGAGTGGGTTTTGACCCTGTCATTTTTTCCCCCTGCTCGCTGCCATGCAGTAGCTCACATGTTGGAACTTTCATTCGGAGGAAACCAGACTAAACTCGAAAATGTGAGACTCTCTTAAAGGGGTGGGACATATATATATATTTTTTCATCAAAAGAAGGATTAAAAAGGAAATAGGTTGGTTCAGAAGCGACAGGCCTTCAGTCATTGGCTGCTAAATGAACCTCGATGTGTCCTGACCAGCAGCAGGTCACATCTTGGCTCTCGTAGAACCCTTGATCAACAACCATAAAAGACACCCACACCGTGCCGAGTCATAGTAGGTAGAGTATTTATTGCCCCCAGGTTTATTGACGGTTGTGGGCGTCACACACGGCCGAATCTTTCAAGCGTTCATAACGATTAGACACTGCCAGGGTCACACGAAAGTGGGTTTGACACAGATTGAAACCAGTTAAGACTACACACTGTCTTCATGTTTTGTCTTTGTCTGTGTTTTTGTGTATAATTGAATATATGACTTTTCAAGGAACTGCTAAAAGAGACCCTGCAGTACGTGTGGTGGGTATAAAATTTGTTTTTGTTCCAGCTCTAATAAATCGCGTTCACTCTTAAAAGATTTGACTGCAGCAAAACAGAAACCAAAGAATTGCCAGTCCGACAAACATTTTGATAGCTAACGAGATAACACAAACTGATGAAACACAAATGTTTTGACAACATATTTCACAGATAAATAAAAAAAAACAGACCACATGCTTTCAATCTGCCGCATTTCATTCACCGCAAATTACTTGGGCCTAATGGCTGCCTTTGAACTCCAGAGGTGAAGTGAATGGAGGGCCGCTGCGCAGCGAACAGAGGAATGGCGCCCAGCGGTGCAGATGTCAGGGCCAATTATCCCTCTGGGGGTGAAACAAGGCCTCGTTTGAGTGCGACCACTGTGTCCTTCCTGGCAGAATCCCTCTCTTAGATTCTTGGCTGCCGAGACACTCTGAGAAAAAAAAAAAAAAAAAAAAAAACGCAAACTGAGGCTCTTTCAGGGCGTCGCAGTCGGCCGACCGCATCACCCCCTGCAGGCCGGCCGCTCAAAGAACCGCATTGTTTTTTTCTTTTTTTTTTTTGCTGGCACAATCAGGAGAAAATGATGGGCGAAAGGTCTTATTAAATGTCCCGGTATTAAAGTTCTGGCGGGGAGATGACAGTGAGATGTCTGTATTATCGGATTTATGGCTAAAAAGCGAAACCGATGCTGCAAATGTTCCCTTGAGAAGGTTGTTTAATAGTGCCGCGGATGTAATCAGCCCCCAACAACTTCCTGTGTGGAAGTCAAATTGACATGTATGTGAGTGTGTGTGTGTATGTGTGTATTTTAAAAGTGCAGGTGTCGTAAAAATGCCTGATTTGCTGCGTCGTCGCCGTGTGAACGCAAGAGCAACCCCTCCCCTCTCCGCAGCCCCTGTCAGCATTACGTAAGGCAAGCGCTCGCACACACACACACACACACACACACACACACACACACACACACACACTGTCCGACTGAGAGGCCGATTTGTGCCGTCAACAGGACGGGCAAACAGACCCAGCTGATTTATGGCCGCGTAAACATAGCGGCGAGAGGCCCCTCGGCAGCTCAGCGTTCACGCAGAGAGACATGAATACAAAGATATGAGTCAACATGAGCGCTGACAGGAAGCAGCTGCGAGGGGAATATGGAAAGAAAATAATGGATGACCTTCAGAATCTGGTGTCACGTCACAAAAAAAAAGAAAAAGAAAAAAATGATACAGCAGAGGTAGAGAAACAGACCAAAGTGTTTCCAAGGGGGCCGTTATCAGTGACGGACCTCGCTTCAGCACAGTTCTGTTGGTGTATGCGAGTGGTTTTAGTTTTAGTCCAAATTATTAGCGCCTCGTCCATTTACAACACCGAAAGAGGTTTATTTTTTTTTTCTTGCCAGGTGATGATAGCTGAATCTACACCTGAAAAGTTTAGGGGGGGGGGGGGGGGGGGGGTTTGGTGACGCTTGAAGTTGTCATCAACCCTTTGTAAAGTCGTTTATCTTCTGCTGCGCCAGAGGCTAAAACAGCTAGCGAATGCTCGCCGCTCTGTGAAAACAGCGTGGCGAGAAAACTGTTACCGCTGCGCTAACATGCCTGGACGGCGCTGCTTGCGTCCCGCTGATTGTCTTCTTTCCAATGAATCCCTGCGGCGATGCGCTTGGTTTGCGCTGATCTTTACGCCTCGCCTGAAGCGGTTCGAGGGAGGAGGCTTACGGTGGCACCGGGCTTGTTTTGATGAGACGTCGGTGCAATCGCATTTCCTCTTATCTCGACAGTTTCTCAATTCCTTTCCACATTCCTCCTCTTCTGTCCTGCCTATCTCAGCCTTCCCCTCCCTCACCCCCTCCTTACTCCCAAACTCCTTCATGACAAGCAAATGGCTCCCATGAGATTCTGCAGAGGCCTTGCTCACGGAAACGTCTGTTGGCCTCATATTGCACTTGGATTGAAGACAGACGCGAACTGCAGAGCAAAGGAATTAGGTGTCCCATTTATAGCTGTGTGTTTATTTTGCCCCAGTCTGGACTAATCCTTAGCAAAACCGCCCCTTGCACTCGGTCGGATCCAAGTGAACCTCCAAGACCAGATATAACAATGCCTCCTGTAGTTTCAAGCTAAAAGAGGTGACCTTGGATATTTTTGCAGCTGGCTGCCAGGACTGTGTTTCATGGATTACGTCAGCCCTAGGGTTGAGAAAGTCCTCCGGGGTTCGGGTATCGCTCAGTGATGTCACAGGGAGGGAGGTGATGGGTTGTCCTACACAAACCCGTGTCATGACTTTGGCAAGACTTTCCCAACGTTCTTGCTATGATTTGGAGCAGGTGACGCCGGTTGCGAAATGCGTCGGCCAGCGTCTTTGTGGAATAACACAGCATGCTTGACCCATTATTCCTTCACGTGGTCATGACAGGTGCTGAGCAAAGACAGTTGGCCCAAGATTCTTTGGCCTAATCCTGGGCGAACCCCCAATCCGGCCCACTAGGCCTCGAGATTATCCCGATTCTAGTGGTGTTGTTTGTCACCCAGACAAACTCTTATCTTCGTAGTTTACCTGATAAAGGGTTTGATATCAGCCAGTTAGTCACTCACAGCCCTACGCGATAGGTAAGCCAGTCTGGTGATAGGATGAACTGGTTTCGCCCTCTCTGAGACACAACCCCCCGACCCCCGCGCCGTAGTCGTGGTACCACAAAAGATCTGTTAGTGATTGGGTGAACGCTTGAACCTGAACCCTTGGGCCATTCAATCACCTTAATCTCCAAGCTGGGAGCAGCACTGAGCCGCGCTCTTCTCTCTGCTCTTATAAGGAAGCCCTGCTGATATCATTCCTGATTGAGCGGCGAGTTCTAGGGGAGTACGGCTGCAATCTGAGGGGCGAGTCGAGGTGTGCCGACTCCCTGGAGGATGGCCACATTAGGTGAAGTCAAGTCCGAGACGTACGCACAAAAAAAACAACGGAGAGTCAACCCAGTGAGCTCACTTGACCAAATGCAAAAGATGCCACCGGGGTGAAATCACTGGCGGGAGGCTCCCTTACATAGCCTGAGTGAAAAACTGCCTCCGAGGACCACAGGAAGTGAGCGCTTCAGCTCTCTTACGTAACCGGAGCGCAGGGGCCGAGCCAAAAAACAAGAGTTTTTGAAGGGATCCAGCATGAAGATTAATTTTTTTTTTTTCACTTCTGCCAGAACGTCCCGCCTCCTCTCTCTGTTGTTCCTCCTCCAAATCTCGTCAAGGTCTTGTTTGCCCTGTGCGATAATACAGGGCAGCGATCACAGCAGCAGATTAGCGCCTCACCACAGCCCCGTAATTCTTTTGGTGTTACTGATCTATCCGCTGCGGCTCGTCGTGGTAAGCTAATCTCCTCAGCTGTAAATGTTTGCCCAGTGCAGATAAAAATCACTCTTTTTACAGTCTGTCTGAATTTTCCCACATGCCTGCACCCTATCAGCCTCATTAGTCAACCATTAAATCGGGTCCAAAGGCTCTCGGTGTGGTGACTTTTTTATATCCCCACGCCTGCAGGACATTTAAAAGAAGTCCATGCAATATTCCTGCTGCGCCCCGCCCGTCACACCTGCTCATTAGTCACACCTGTTTTTTTTTTTTTCAAGGTTGACCCTAAGACAGCAATTAGGTAGCAATCAATGGCAGGGTGGGTGAGAGATCAGGGTTGGGAAGAGCTGATATCAGACAACAAGGCAAGGCCTTTTTTGGTCACATCACTGGGACCGGACGGCGGACTAGCTTGCTGCTGCTGCTGCTGCTGCTGCTGCTGCTTCTCCGCCGGGGAGGGCCGAGCTGAGCTGAGCTGAGCTGAGCCGAGCCGAGCCGAGCTGCGTTATTGCTGCTCGACCTACCGCGGCCATCCGAGAATGTTTGGTACGTTTCAGCGGCTGGATCAGACCCCGATCATTAAATTGGGATTTATAAAACCTGCCCCCTCCACCCCCCATCCCCACCCACTCCCCGGCCTGCGGGGCACGACATCTCAAGAATTTCATTTCGCTCGCCTCTTGTGTAACGTCTTCCGGCCGCTCATGTGGGAGCCCGTGCGTGCGTGCGTGCGTGCGTGCGTGCGTGCGTGCGTGCATGCATGCGCTGACACAAGGGGGAGCGAAGTGCGAACGCTCCGTGGTAAAAATCCTGGAGGCCGTCGGCCTTCTCCGGAGAAATGACAGCAATGTCGGGGGGTGGGGGAGGAGGGTGCTGCCCCGCCGCACATCCTGTCAGGCCGTCGAGGCACTTCCTGTCTGTTAGCGAAAGCGCTGAGAAGTGGGAGACGCTCCCTTGGAGGAGGCGAGGGGAAGGAGGTCGGCGGCGGGGGGATTGGTGGTGGTGGTGGTGGGGGGGTGTCCTCAGGAAGGGTGGGGAGAGTAGGGGGGGGACGCTTTTTGCAGCAGGCGGATCTCAGTGTTTAATTCCTGGCAACTCACGCAAACTGATGCACAGGCAGAGATTAGAAAGAAAGTTGTCCGGGTCAAAGGTCCTTCGCTCCGGGTTTGCCTTTATAAGGGCCGCTGCGCAGGGAGCTGCTGTGATGTCACACTCAGGGAGGCGGGTGTCAGCGCGTTGACGAACCCTGGCCGGCCGCTTGTTAACACTTCAGGTGCACCGTTACGCACAATTAGAGGCGTTGAAGACGCTGACATAAAAAAGCACTATGAGGACAAAGTGCAGCCTGGAGCGGCTCCAGGATCCAGTTACGGAAAACACGGCAAATGGCTCCAAATGTCCAGGTGTTGGACACACGATCCCTCCGTTCCGCTGACACGGAAACCGCTGGAATAAAAGAAAAGCAAAAACAAAAAACAACAAAAAAAAAAAACCCCAGCTGTGACCCCTGCTCACGATGTGACAGACTGTGTTTGGCCGCGTCGTCACGGCGACGGGACGACAACAAACACGAAGCAGCGGGATCTCCGAGTGAACCTGACCGGCTGAGGTGACTGATTAGCCGGTTTGTTTGAGTGCTCAGCCGCTCGGAATACAAATCTGTCATAAATAAAAAAAAAAAAAAGGACAAAAAAAAAGAAACGAAACAAAAGGACACGTGCGTTTCTGACAAAGGAACGAAAAGAGGGATGCAAGGTGCAAGTCTCAGTTTGCTTCCGCCCTGTCAGGTCCTTTATTAGCAAACACCTCGTGTAGCCCCCCCCAACACAGGCATTTTCGGCCCTCGAAGCAATCGAAGCAAGCTGGGAAGCCTAAAAACAAAAAGATGAACGAGGACGTTACACATGAGGAAATGAAACGAAACTTTGCAAAGTAAAAAAAAAAATCCCCCCAAAAAACAGACAAAGGAAACGGTCAAAGAAGCAAAGGATCCTTACATGAACTTGACCTTTGACCCTCGACTGTACGACAAACACCAAGATAAATGAGCCTGCTGCTCCTCTCCCTCTCCCCATCCCCTTATCCCTTCATCCTTCAGAAAGAAGTGAAGACAACATCTTGGACAAACAGCGGCGAGGATTTCTTTTCTCTCCCCGAGACGGCGAGTGAAGACGCCAAGTGGGCGACGCTTGCCCATGAAAGGTTTGCTTTTCCAAAGATCCCCCGACAAAAGAAGAGCAAACACTGAGCTCTTCTCGCTTCTCTTTTCAAGAATTAGGAGGAACAAAAGAAGAAGAAGAAGAAGAAGAAGAAGAAGAAGAAGAACTTCAAACTGATGGGCAGGTATTTCTCACTGGGCTCTGCTGTTTCTCGTCCCTCTCGGTCAGGCAGAGGACAAGTGACGCCACCTGTGAAATACCCGACTGAGCTCGTCGGAAATTGTCCTTTGTGCGGGCCAGCTGAGGCTCGAGCAATATTGCGTCTGCTGCAACACGATCCTCAGGGGAGCGAGCTGCGACTCCGACACCAGCCAGTCGCCCGGTTTCACGGCCACGACACAGAAACGTGAACGGGGTGAAACGTTTCTGAATCTCTTCCTTAGTTTGATCCATTTGATTCGTGATTTGTTGTTAAAACACAGAAAAAATTTGGAAATTTACAGCAAAACCTGGAAATATTGTAACTGATATCGACGGTGGAGTCATCCGGCAACAGAACAGGCCTTCTGATTGGACAGCAGAAGGGAGTCACATGACTCGGCATCCAAGATCTTTCTTTTGTCTACCATCAGTCTCACTTGCAACTTTTTTTCAATCATAAGTACCTCTGTTCATCTTTTTTTTGGTTACTTATTGCACACCATGATTTGATTTGTTACTTATTATACAGCTGACAGTTTCCCCTGCAGCTCACGTAACCAAAACAAAGAAAGGAGTGAGCTCGAGTACGACAAAACACTCGGTGATAATTCATTCTGGGACTCGGCCAGCACTCCGATTCCAATTAAATCCCGGCAAAGTTTTATTGCGAACCCTTCGAGAGAAACCTTTGAAGCCCCGCCCACCTCTCCTGGCGATTTCTCTGTCCGTCTCATTTGCTCTGATTTAGATTTCACGGCAAGGCAGAAGCACAGAGGCCTTTGTGGAGCCTTGGTACGCTTGCAAAGAGTGGGAAAAGACACACACACACACACACACACACACACACACACACACACACACACGCACACACACACACACACACACACATCATCCAGCGATGTTTCTGTTTTCCTGTTCATGCGTCGCCCTTCCTGAGCACGATGTTATGACAGAGGGCATTCCAACCTCTGCAGCTCTTTAATCGCGGCCTCTCCCTTCCCCTCATGGAATTCCTCCCTTCTAAAAAAAATAAGAATGAAAAAAAAAAAGCCCCCCCAAAACAATTCCTATAATTTAAAGCTCCTGACTAACATCCTGCTGTTTGTGGATCAGGTTCAAGATAAATCATGGGGGACATAAAAAGCTTTTAAATACGTACTGCATGAAGCCGAAAAAAGGAGAGCGGGAGCAGAAGTATTTTATAAACAAAGAAAAAGAAATGGAATAAAAGAAAATAGGAATTAAAAAGACACTATGACTAAAACTTGAAAAAAAAGATAGTTCAATTTCTTTGATTTAAGAGATTGAAAAATAATATTGCAAAAATATAAATGTAGCATTATTTGAAAAATATTGTGGCAAATTAAAATAACGACTGCAATGATGTATTACCATTAGTGTAATTTAATTTCTTATTAGCTATTCTAACACAGACTGTTTGAGTTTAACTGGTACTTTATTCATCAATTGAATCATCTTTTTATTTTTGCAAATGTCTGATTTTTCAAATCTGCTCCAGTCCAGATTTGTGCCTTAAACTCAGCCTTCAGTGTTTCCCACACTGGGCCGGCGTCTGAAACACATTTCCTTCTCTTGCATTCCTGTCTGTCCATAATGCAGTAGATGCAATTTGGAAGACGCGGGCAGGGCTGAATGAATCCACCTTTTCCATATTGTCAAACGTGGAGCACGCTCAGTCTACTTGTAAACACGCTGCTGGTAAACAGCAAAGGTGTCATTACGGACCGGCAGTCGGACAAAAGAAGAGCCGGTGGTTCTGAGTTCTTTGGAGGTCCCATTCCATTCCATTTATTTATTTATTTTTTGTAATGTATCATTTAGAGCTGGATGATGAACTGCAGCCATCAACACCCAGTGAGTCTGGAGGTTTTTTGGGGGGAAGTGAATCTTTGTTCCCTTGCAAGCAAAAGACATCCGGTTAAAACGACTTTACATTAGCTTTTGCTAATTTTTCAGTTTGTCAAAAGTGACAAACTGTGTGAAAAAGAAGACGTTCAGAGAAACGCCCGACAACCTTCCCCAAAATCAGCAGAACTTGCAACCTGTTTCAGATGTGAAAGTTGGATGGCCGTCAAAACAGGGTGCGGCAATAAAAAAAACCCCAAGTCTTTGTTTCCAGAGGTCATTGCACTTTGACCTTTGCATTCTTTCACAAAACTGCTCGTGTCGACGTGTTGAGTTTAAACACACACAGACACACACAGCCACAGGGCTCAAGCTTGCACCGGTTTCTACCTTCTACTGTCCTTGAGGCCTCGGACGGAGCCGAGCGCTTTCACTGGTTACGCTCCCCTTGGTCTGGAATGTTGACTAGTCACTCATTTAAACCATGGATTCAGGTGGAGTCTGAGTGGATTCAAACACACACACACACACGCACACACACACACACACACACACACACACACACACACAAGAAAAAAAGAGAATAAAAACCAGTCCAAGGCAACATAAGGTCAACGTAGTACATTGTACATACTCATTTTAATACCTTATCATGTTGCTACCTCTCACACGTACACGTTATATTGCTTCCCTAACATTTTGCATGTTTATCTGCTGTTATCATTTACGATGTCTGCGTATTTCATTGTCTATTGTTAAACAGTCTTTTATGTATGGTGTGACACCTGAAACTCCTCCTTAGGGATAAATAAAGTATCTATCCATCTATCCCTCCTTCTATCTATCTATCTTATAGATAAATTATTTATTTTTCTGTCTATTCTAACTTGAATAGATATTCTCAGTGCATTTTAGAATAGCGTATGATACTCTCTTCTAAAATTATTCACATTCCAAAACCCAGGAAAGTGAGCTTTAATTGTGAGAATTGAGGCAGATTCTTGATATAAATAGATTTGAAAAGTAAAAAAAAAGTCAAGAGACACACATCAAACACATTTATCCCGCTCTGATACTATCATCTGTAGTTTTCCCGCCCAAAACACATGTTATAAACGTGTCATCGTGTGTCCTCCAGCCTCGCCAACAAACTGCCGGCCTGTATTTTTATCCAGACCGAGGGCGGTGACCGTGAGCGTCTCTTTTCGGCTCGCTTTTCCACAGAAACCAGACGCATGAGTCACCGTGTGCGCGTTCAGCCAGCTCAGCGCTTCGGTTTTCACCGAGGAGAGAGAGGAAGAGAGAGACTCAAATTTCCAAAACGCAGCGGGACCGGAGAGTCTGAAGAAGTGGGCGGGAGGAAAACGGTGGCGGGACGGTGGCCGTCTGCCCAGCTCGCGTCTTACTCAACAGACCTCCGGCCTCCTCCTCCTCCTCCTCCTCCTCCTTCTCCGCGCCTCGGCTCTCCCACACTTTTTTTTTTTGTTCTGAGCAGAGGTGGAGGGCAGCAACGGGGGTAGCAGCAGAGCACGGGGTTGCAAAGGGAGGGTGGGAAAAAGGCAGAAATGTGAAGATGAAAGTAAAAAAAAAAAAATTGGCAGAGGGTTCAAGAAAACAAAAAAAAAACAACCTGTCTTGTTCCTGGAGGAAGTCATTCAAGGTAAAAACCAGTCATGTGTGTGAGTTAGCGTGGGGCTAAAGATGTCAACGTGGGAAGAAGAAGAAGAAGAAGAAGCAGAAGAAGAAGAAGAAGAAGAAGAAGAAGAAAAAGAAGCAGAAGAAGAAGAAGAAGCAGAAGAAGAAGAAGAAGAAGAAGCAGCAGCAGCAGAAGAAGAAGTCTCTCTATATTTGCCATTATATTTATTCCAGATGTCATTGTCCATTCTGCCCATCAATTTAAAAAGTTCCACATTTCGCCGCATTCACTTCCAAGGCCAACTAAATACTGCCCTGTTTTTAACCCACTTCCAAAACATGTGCGATGCCTCCCCGAAAAAAGCCACAGTTTTAGCAGGAGGCTGCAAACAGAGGGCTAAATGTGCTGCTTCCTGTCAATCGTGCCAACGTGCGCCACCGGAACCTTCCTCCGACAAACAGCTTTCCCCTTTCCTCTGCTTTCATTCCATCCTGCCACCACCACCACCACCACCACCTCCACCACCACCCCCTCCTTTCTGCCTTTCTGTCACTCGGCCTTTCGTCCGTCCCTCTCGGCTGCCCGGACGGACGCCGTTACGCCCTCCGCCACTGGGGGAGAGAAGGGGAGTTTGGCCGGCCCGGCGAGTGTTGCTGTTCCGTGACCGACACGCCCGACAGATGTGTTGCTGTGCAGCTCCAAAAAGGGAGTTTCTGTTCAGGAAAAGTGGTGTGAAAAAGAGGAAAAAAAAAAAAAGAGAAATGCGTGATTCATGCCTCATCTATGCGGAGCTCGGCACGGAAACTGTTCAGTGACGGGGACGAAGACCGCAAGGTCTCCGACCATCACCCAATGACTCATGACCGGCCCTGGAGTTGTGAATGAACTCCTGCATTCTGGCTTAATAAAACCTTATCTGTGATCCTTATATCTGCTGCGGAGGAGCCTGCTGGTGATCTGTCAAATAGGATAGAAGGAGGGTGTGGGGGAGGGGAATAAAGAAAAAAGGGACGAGTAGGGAGGGAAGCTGCTGGAGCTTTTAATTCTCCAGTCTGGGTGATGCAACGAGCCTGCAACTCGGACGTCATTTCTCAACGCGGCGTCCAAGTTTTTGTGCAGTTGTTTAACACTTGGCAGGACTCGGACGACGCGGAGCATCAAGAAGCAGATGTTGACGCCCCAGCCGCAGATCAGATTACAGCCCACTTGGAATGTCTGTTTGAATGTCTGGAATATGGGAACTGTTGAGATTTGGCCTCAGGCGCCAATATGAAAAGCAAACCGTTTGACCGTCCTTGCCCAAAAATGAAAACTTGATATCTTGATATATATATAATAACAGATATAACAGTGAACCTTTTCATGTGGACCCAAACAAGTTTGGCTTTAACCTGAGTATGGAACAAGAAAAGCTTATTAGCGTACAAAAAAATAACTTCAAATTGCACAGATGCAAAATCCAATTTCAATTTAAAACAAATAAAAATAAATGCAGTGTAAACATGCAACGTTCTGATTTAAATTTCAACAGTAACCTTTTTCCATACAAGCAGAGCATTCTGAGATTGGTATTATTTAGCGGTAAATGTGCTGTATAATAGCAGTGGAAGATTTAGTATGGCCCCGCGGGCCAAATATAATCACGCTGTGATTTAGATTTAGATCATCTAACCAGGAAAAAAATAATAATTGACATGATTTTTCCAGTTGGGCCAAATTTACGTGTCGCACTTTTTGGCCTGTAATGTCTGCAGAGAGGTCAGCGGTTGAAGCAACACTGTAGCGCCTCGACAGAATGCAGAGTCATCGCTGCACATGTGGAATTTCAGTGCTGCTGGCCAAAGGTTGACTTGGCGCTCCGCTCCAAAGCTGCTGTGGATTTCTGACGGTAGGCGTGAACAGAGTCTCTCGCCTTGTTCCAGAGCTTTCATCTGAAGAGTGCAGGACCCTCCTTGCTCCGCCCCTTGCCGGTAGCCCAGCAGAGGTTGGGACTGTTGTCGGGAGCCTGGTGCTTGGTGTGTTTTCGGGTTGGAATCACGAGCTGAACGAAACACGTCTCATTCTGGTATCTCACGACCCAGAGTGTCGGAGGGGCGAGGGGAAGGACTTTACAACCTCACCCGTGACTGTGGACGGGGCACATGACGCGTTCAGGCAACCGTCTCTTAGACGAGAAAGACTGAATTGCAGAGTCGCACCGAACAAAACTGGCGAATCGGCTTCATTCCACACGTGCAACGGAGTCGCAGACGTGGGCAGCTGACGTCAAGCTGGCCAGAGACCCGCACCAGAGCGGCTAATAGGAAAGTAAATAAATAAACAGCGGAACGCCAGAGAGACACAACTCGGGACATGGGAACGAGGCTCCGTCCACTCGTTTCAGGGGTCGCGGGCGAAAAAAGAGCTGCAGGTCACCTCATGTGAATTTCTCAGAGGCCCGAAGAATTTCCCGCACACACAGCAGACTAGCGGGCGTGTGGTAGGCTGGTGGCAGGCGGCCAGGCGCTCCTCGGCGGGGTTGGGTCTTGGCCAAGCAACCGCTTCTACTGTTCTTAAGAAGACCACTTTTGTTTTGTCCTTCCCGTCTGCCAAGCTGCCTTCCGTCTCCCTCTGAAAACAGGGAGTCGCGGTGAAAATTACGTGAATCTCAATATTTGAGATAGATTTGTTATTATTCTGTATCTCTCCATGCTCCGTGGAAGGTCGACAGCCAGCGGTTATCCGAGAGGGTTGCGAATGGGTGATAACGGCCTGTGGAATGTTTGCTCAGAATTGTGCGTGGGACTATTTCTTAACTGGGAAACTTTGTGCATGATGGCCTCTTATTTTCTTTTTGTATACTTCTACACTGACTTTGAATGTTTATATATGTTGCCTTCTACCAAGCTAATAAACACTTTAAAAAAAACAAAAGATGGATCAACAAATCCACTGTTCCCACACATAAAGTAGCCGTTAATTTTCACCGTACACTCATGATAATAATAATGATAATAACAATGTGCCCAAAGTTTTTGGACACATTTTGGACTGATTGTGTGAGCATCAGTGATAAAAACATTGTCTTGTCTGTAGTAACATCTGATAGCCTTTTTTTTTTGAGTTTCTCCTCCTTTTACTTTAAATTGCACAACGATGAGAAATTCAGACTGTGATCTCTGAGTTGCGTGTATGCTATGTGTGAGTGATTTCACGGAGTGATTGTGTTGATGATTTGGCAGACTGCGAAAGAAAGAGTTGACACAAGGATGTGACAATTCACGTTTTGTGCATTTTTATTTTCTTAGGACTTCTCTCATTTTGGTTCAGTTTTGACTTTTTTCTTCTTGTTACTGACTGTGTTCACTGGATTGCACGTCTTTGCTCTCCGACACCAGTTTGCCGTCCACCAGAGTCTGAGTGACGGTCACCACTTTGGTCTGGATCTTCTTTGAGTCAATTGCATCCTCCAGTCTGGGAAGGCAAACAAAAGAGTGTTATTATTATTATTATTATTATTATTATTGAAAAAGCTTGAATCCAATTATACAACACCCTACTTTCTGTTACAGTTCAGTGTTGCAAATGTCCTTGGACAACCAGATGCATACTCTATGTTGTTGTTGTCCATTATGTCTTATGTCATTATTGTCTGTATAAATTACCCGGCTGAAAAAAAAATCCAGCGTAGAAAGCCAGCACTCCCGATGCCTTGATTGAACCACTTCCTGTTAATTTTACCCAATCATCCCACCTCTTCCCCCCCTCGCACTCACTGCAGCATGGGGCCACCGTCCAGCAGCCTCCTGTACTCCATGATCTCAGCCTCCAGTTTGACCTTGATGTTGAGCAGGGTCTCGTACTCGCGGGATTTGAGCTGGATGTCGTTGCGGATCTGCTGGAGCTCCTCCTGCAGCCTCAGGATGATGGAGTTGTACTTCTCCAGCTCCATGTTGTAGCGCGCCTCGACGTCGCGCAGCGTGGCCTCCAGTGAGGCTTTCTGTTGAGGGGATGAGGACGGGACGTTCGGTTACTCGCAAAGCACTCAGGCGACCTTTCAAAGACTCATTAAGGCAGAAAAACTGTCCGATGGGAGACACGGAACCACTCTTACCAGACTGAGGGCCGACTGTAGTTCAATTTCCAGACCCTGATATCGCCGCCTGGTTTCTGACAAAGTCATCGACGCTTCCTTCAGGGCTGTCGTGCTCTCTGTCACCTGGAACTGCACTTCTGACAACTGGAGACAAGAAATAAACCCAAAAAGAATTACACATGGCAAACAGAAAAGATTTGCAGAGTTAACAGCCAATCTCAAGACCTACCTGTGAATCGTGCCACACTTTGAGCTCCTGTTGGTTCTTCAGCGCTATCCTCTCGTACTTCTCCCGCATCTCCTCCATGATCTTGGCCAGGTCATGGCCTTTGGGAGCATCGACGTCCACGTGGACACCCATGGAGCTGATCTGGGAGCGCAGCTCGGCGAGGTCCTGTTGAGAGGGGAAACGATCAGGGGAGTGCTTAGCAACACACCTGTTTTTTTGGGCTGAGCCCTCAGCTGGACCGGGCCAAGTGGAGGCTTCCTCCAGCAAAGAAATCTTCTCACCGCCAGGTGGTTCTTCTTCAGCATGATCAGCTCCTCCTTCAGAGACTCGATGTCGCCCTCCAGATGCATGCGGGTAACGTTGGTGTCGTCCAGGAGTTTCCTCAGCCGGGTCACGTCGGCCTCCACAGTCTGACGCATGGACATCTCGTACTCCATCCTGGAGGAGCGCATCATCGTTTATCAAATTAGGTTTTCATGAGGAGGAGGTCGTGCCAGAACCTGATTGTAAAGTAAAAGAACTCACTTGACTCTGAAGTCGTCGGAGGCCAGCCGTGCATTGTCAAGCGAGATAGCCAGTTGGGCGTTGCCCTTGATCCTGTCAAAGATCTGAAAGACAAGGTACCGAGTTTGAGTTTTTTGAGGTAGTCTCTATTGTAGCACATTCCCCAAGTCCATGTTTGTCAGATATTGTTTGAAGCGAAGGATCACTCCTTCGTCTGAATGTGGAAGAATGGAGAGATTCATGTTTTTTGATTTGGTTACAGTGGCTTCAGATTGGGACCGAGCTTTGGGGTTGTAAAATCCAGAAGAACCATAAAGTGTATCAGGGCAAAAGTACACAATCATAAAAATGTTTTCATCAAGCCGTTGAGCGTGTGGAGGCCTTTGGACCCTCCTGATATGACTTTAACAATGTGGATTTGAAGAGAATTCTGCTGAGTGAAAGTTGGGACACACAGACACCATGTGACCGCACCCACATTTCCTGCTCTGTTATCCTTTCACATAATTTTGACAAAAACCAGGTGCGCAATGGAAAGTTGGACTTTTTGAATTTTCAAACGGTCAACATTTTAGAGATTTTTTATGTGTCAAACTCCCTCCTTAAATCCCCCACCCCCATTATAAACTGTTCATGAAGAATAAGCAGTCGTGGAACTGACCTTGGCCCTCAGTTCTGCGATGATGGCTTCAAACTTGCCGAAGTCCCTCCCTTCCATGGGCCCTTTCCTCTCGATGTACTCCCTGATCTTGAACTCCAGGGTGCTGTTGGCCTTCTCCAGAGTCTTCACCTTATCCAGGTAGCTGGCCAGGCGGTCGTTCAGGTTCTGCATGGTGACCTTCTCGTTGGCGATGGCCAGGCTGGTCATGTTGCCGCCGGACGAGTACTCGAACCCGTAGCCCATGCCGCCCATGCCGGCCATGCCACCCAGCGAGGAGGAGGAGATCTTGACCCCACGGCCTCCGGCGCCTCCGCTGACGCTGTGGGAATAGTGCCTGGACATTTGCCTTTGCATTGTTAGAAGTGCGTGGACCAATCAGAGGAAGGAGAGGAGCCTCGTGGAACTGAGTTGCTTCGCAGCAGAGAGAAGTGGCGTGGAGCTCATCGGGTCTTCTATATATACTCCTGTCTGCCACTCCTCTCATATCTTTATCGCGTTTCCACCTTTCACACTTTAGACTTTGGGTCATAGCGGGGCAAAGTGAACGGAGTTGTGGGCCGCCCACTAGGCCCTCCGACCTCCTCCCCGGGAGTGTGAATGGCGGTTTTCGCCACGCGCTCAGGTCTGTGGCTAACGACCCCCGCAGGGCCAGGTGCGCCCACGGGCGACTCAGGAAGCACCGACACCTCAATTATCCCCATTTCCATCAACTTAACCAGGACCAGTGATTTTAAGTTTTTTTTCAGAATTGGCTTAGCAAAAGAGACATTGATGTGCATAGCTATGGCAGTCAAATCCTCCACTCTGCATTTATCCAGTTGCTCGAATGAAGGATTTGTGAAAAAACTTGTTAAACTAAAGGACGCCATGTTTAACCCTTTTGTTTGTTCGTTTCACCCACACAACTTACTTTCAATAAAAAACAACTTTTGTCCTCCGGGTCTCTGTTATTGAGTTTATCCCGGACGAGCCCCCATTTATGTTACAACCAGCTCGTGAGGGGAAAGGGAAGGAACATAGAAACCAGATGTACGTGGTTAAACAAAAAGTTATTTATTACAAAAAATAAGAAATGTGGATATAAACAAAAGGTTGAGGTGGACAAGGAACTTAATGGGTGCTGGGGGGAGGGAGAAAGAACAAAAAGAGACTTCCTAGAAGTATTACGTACCTTACAAAGTGGGTAACAAGAAGGAAAACAACAACCTATCTACTCTTAACTAACCAAAAGGGGGAACACAGAACTCAACAGCACCCATTTCTAATGTGACTAACAAAGGATCTAAGGTGAAGTGCAGGAGGAAATGTGAAAGGTAAAGTTCCTCTTGCAGTCTCAACCAAAAAACCCAACTAATGCCCCAAACAAAACCACACGGTTTAGCAGTCTAGTGACTCAAAGTTTGACACACGAGCTTGGCCGCCTACAGCCAGCTCTCGAATGGAGGTCGGCCAGCGTCTTTATGCTCTCCCTCTTTTCCGGGGCCTTTCCGTGGTTGGTAGAGATCTCTTCGGGCAGGTCCAGCCCTCGGCAGCCCAGGTGCTCGGCATCTGGGTAATGCGGGACAGCCACACCCACACTCGCACATCCACACACACACACACACACACACACACACAGAGCAGGAGCGAGAGAGAGAGAGAGAGAGAGAGAGAGAGAGACGCACACACACACACAATACCGCGGAAACGGCAGAGGCCGTAACACCGGTGCAGATTTGTTTCCAGCAAATCTGCACTCTATGTATGGAAAGACATTAACGTTACACAAATGAATGGTGGGATCATAACGACTCTGTCTTTGCAGGTTTCCAGTTATTTTGATCAGAGAAGAATATTTCTGTCACAGCTGATAACTGCTGTGGGACTTTTAACATTAGAAATCTTATCCAACCAGGTCAAAACAAATAAGAAAAATGCTTGGATCGCTATTACATTATTACTAACTATTGCATGAAGAATGAAAGATCTTGACCCCACGGCCTCCGGCGCCTCCGCTGGCGCTGTGGGAATAGTGCCTGGACATTTGCCTTTGCATTGTTAGAAGTGCGTGGATCAATCAGAGGAAGGAGAGGAGCCTCGTGGAACTGAGTTGCTTCGCAGCAGAGAGAAGTGGCGTGGAGCTCATCGGGTCTTCTATATATACTCCTGTCTGCCACTCCTCTCATATCTTTATCGCGTTTTCACCTTTCACACTTTAGACTTTGGGTCATAGCGGGGCAAAGTGAACGGAGTTGTGGGCCGCCCACTAGGCCCTCCGACCTCCTCCCCGGGAGTGTGAATGGCGGTTTTCGCCACGCGCTCAGGTCTGTGGCTAACGACCCCCGCAGGGCCAGGTGCGCCCACGGGCGACTCAGGAAGACAGTGACATTGATTGAGCTGTTGAAATGATAATCGGTAAAACTGCAAATTGGAAATGTTCCCTTCGCCAACATTTTCAGGTGTCTCAGGTAGCTTTACTAGATTAGGACCAAAGGCCAAATTGACGCCTGGAGCTCTTTCTTTTTCACAGTTTTGCTGGTGAGAAATGTAATTTTGCTTATCAGTTTTTTAATTTTCAATATTTGGTGAAATGACAATTAACTAACTAACTAACTAACTAACTAACTAACTCCGTAACTACAAACCGCCTGATGGTGTTATAGCACAGCTCTTCCTGCAGGGGGACCAGTGTGTCGCTGGGTTACGCCACAAAGGACGGGCGTGGCTGATCTACGCAGCTGTTGTTGACCTTTGCCCCTGTTGTCAGGGGTTTTAATGTTCTGGTTGATCAGTGGGAGTGAAAACTAGTCTCTGTCTCCCGTCATCACTTCCTGTTTGATAAACCTGCTCATTCACACGTGATTCACTTCAGTCATGTAAAGAATGAGACGACAAGACGGTTTGACTCACAAAAACTTTATTGAGCACAACGGCGGCTTTAACCTGGACAGATGAAAAACCAGGGGCGATGACGTAAAAAAAAAAAAAAAAGAGAGACAAGATTTTCATTATCTGGACGCTTTTGTTAATATGAATTTTAAACATCTTATGCGTTTAATTAGTTTGTCTCCGAATCTGAGAATTCAGAAGTTTTGTAAACATCTGCAGGTGTACGCACAAACACATAAATAAGTGGCGATGAAATAAATAGAGCATGATTCCACCCTCCCCAATCCAGTTTTAATCTTGACTAGCCTGTGTGGTGAAAAAGGAAGTCCAACAAAATGCAGTGCTGGTTAGTGCTTTATGGAAAATAAGGGAAGTACATCTTGGGGGGGGGAAAGGGGGGGGATCCATTTTGTGCCAATATTCTTGTGACTGTAGCTGGTTGTTGCTTCCTGTCTTTACAGGTTCTGGGTTTCTGTGCTGCTGGAAACCACTTTGCCGTCCACCAGGGTCTCGGTGACTCTCATCACTTTGGTCTTCACCGTTCTGGTGATCTGCTCGTTGAGCGCATCCTGGAGCCTGAAAGGATGGAGATGCGGTCAGTGGCAGTCAGGTATGCCTTTTTTCCCATCTACCTAAAATAAATGATCACGGAAAAACAACGTACTGGAAGTCTTCGCCATCCAGCAGCCGTCTGTAGGTGGCGATCTCGGCCTCCAGCTTCATCTTGGTGTTTAGCAGGGCCTCGTAATCTTGCGCCTGAATCTTGATGTTGTTACGCAGGTCTGTGAGCTCTGCCTCCAGGTTCAGGAGGATGGTGTTGAGGGACTCGATCTCCATGTTGTAGCGCAGCTCGGTGTCCCTTAGCGACCCTTCCAGGGAGGCTTTCTGTCAGCGGAGAAGGAGGAGGAAGAAAAGGTTAATGTTTTGACTGCAAGTAGCCGGAACGCAGAGCCTATGTCAACAAAGTTGCTGTGGGAGACTTGAAGTCAGAGTGCTGAGTTTGCCGGCGCAGGGATAAACGTGTTGGGTTAAATGAAGTGCATGCTGACGGAGCGCTTCTCACCAGGCTCTTCTGTGACTCCAGCTCGATCTCCAGGGTCTGTATCTGTCGCCGAAGGTCGCTCACCTCTGTCTGGGCGCCCTTGAGGGCCTCTGTGTTCTGGCTAACCTGGGTCTGCACCTCGATCATCTGAAACATCGATCGACACGTGAGTATTTTTCACAATTTTCTGTGCTGATGACGTATGCTGATGACGCCCTGGTGTCTCACCTGAGATTCATGCCACGCCTTGAGATCCTCCTGGTTCTTCAGGGCCATTTTCTCATACTTGGCCCTGATTTCTGCCATGAGCTGAGCGAGGTCCTGCCCTTTGGGAGCATCAACGTCTACGTGGACCCCTGACTTGGCAATTTGGTTGCGGAGCTCCATAACTTCCTGTGTAGATAAGAAGCCATTAAGGGCGTAAACAAGATTCCCGCTACAAGATTCCTGCTATGTCGCCACGAACTGCAGGGAAGGAAAACCTCATGTATTCATTTGAAATGTAAATTTTGTCTGCCCAAAATAGACGATGCAACACTTAAATCACAGAGTTTTAATTGAGTCAAGACCTCACTCTGACACTTAATCCCTTCCAGCCATTATCGCATTTTGGTTGGGCAAATATACACTTTAGTCTCTTGGCCCACATACACACACACACTAAATTCACTGAGTAAGCAAACCATTATGTCTTTCAGCGTGCGTCCAAATTATAGTCATTTTAAATCTCTGGAGTTTCCTCTGTAGCCAAATGTGGAAGGGAACCGTCGTTCAGAATGGACTTCCCACAACTTCTACTTCAAGATTTTCCAATCCCCACATTGTCAAACCCCATCCATCAAGATGCGCCAGCCGCACTCGTGGCAATAAGTGCACCACCCACATGCTTGACTCTATACACGACCTGACGTACACACACATGGACAGCAATGCTCAACAGGGATTGGTGACTTTTCAGGTTAGTGGGCAAATATTTACCCTGGTCTGCGAAAAGGTGTGGACGTTGGAGGAAATGGTGCTTAGGGATCTTTTAACGGTTGTCGTGGTTGGGAATTCATTGAACCGTGTTGAAAAGTGCAAATAAAATGTCGGCCCTGAGGTAGCGCGCACACATCCTGTGGCCTTCCACGGACTGGAAACTGAGGTTAAGCTAAAGACCTTGCAGAAACACTAGGAGCTAATGTAGATATTCAGCTTCCATCCAAATAGGTTTGGTTTTTAGCTGTGAGGTCAAAAATGTTTTAGTTGTTACTGTACACTTTACCGCGTACATGTAACATGCAAAGTCTTTCACAAACACAGCTAAAGAGTAAGTGTGTGTGTTTGGGTTGATGATTGTAGGGTTACAATTAGAGGCTGGTTAACATATTCAATGACAATATTCATCGATTTAGAGGTAGCTGAACCTTTGAAACCTCAACGGAATTTGCGTCAACCTTCACAAATGAATCAGGCAGCTAAAAATGTAACACTCTTTTGTTTCTGTCACTCTAAAATGTTACAGAGTAACAAAGAAACTTTCTTGTTAGACCTTAAAACGGACATCCATCTTTATGGCCTGTTTTCAATGTCTTTCTGAGCTGGATCTGAATCTCAAGGAACAAATTATGAAACAATAAAATTATTGAGGCGTTTGCTCGAAATGCAGGAAACAGGAGTTCTGCACAGCATTTGCGGAATTTTGATGGGCGTGGAAGTTTGGCGACCAGATTTCACTCTGTATTGCCTCCGAACTCACATTGTCGTGGTTCTTCTTGAGGTGGATCAGCTCCTCCTTCAGGGCCTCGATTTCGCTCTCCAGGTTGAGGCGGCTCAGGTTGGTGTCGTCGATGACCTTCCTCAGACCCACGATGTCGGCCTCCACCGACTGCCGGATGGCCAACTCAGACTCGTACCTGACCGGGGGAGGGGAGGGGAGGTGAGGGCACAGCAGGGCAGGGCAGGGCAGAGAGGAGGGCGGTGAGGACAAGGGTGGTGCAGCTGCTCAAATTCACACATGGAGACTGTTTCAACACTGAGAATTTGTCCTGAGTGATTAAAGGCTTGAAACAGGCATTTCTTTTTTGAAATACATTCGATGGTATGTTTTCTTTAAGCTTTTTTTCTTCAAACACCGCCGTGGGTCATGTGGGCCACACGCCAGCTGTGTTTGTCTGCTGTTGACTCTTTATGAGTGAAAGACAAACACTCATGTCATCGCACATCCTACTCATTCTGCAATAAACAGGGCGTGCACTGCCCAGGCATTGTCAGGTGTCGGCGGAACCGTGGGCGGAGCTTGCTGGCTTGCTTACTTCACTCTGAAGTCGTCGGCCGCCAGGCGAGCGTTGTCGATGTTGAGGACCAGGCGGGCATTGTCGGTGATGGCGTCAAACACCTGGAACGGGTTACACACACACACACAAATAATGTTTTGATGACACAAAGCGGGCGCCGCTGCGCTTTGAGAACAAGTCCAGTTTTTTTTTTCATATCGCAAAGTAAAACATACTCATGACCATGAAAGTGTAAGTGAGGGTGGTGAACAAGACAGACGAGCCGCTGTGTTTGCTTTAGCTGTCGCGGCAAGGTAGATAACAAAGGGGGCTGGGATCGGGGTGGGTGGGGGCAGGGTCGGGGGGCGGTATCCAGGTAACAAAGTCCAAGGGCCAATCACTGGCTGCCAGGCAGCGGGATCATCACACTAGCGGGACAGGGATGACTGATTTGCGTGAGGATGGTCGTGTGTCATGTGAACGTGCACGCCCGCATTGGATTTGCATGGGCGGTTGGGTTTTTAAAACTGCTTTCAGTGGATGAACTGATGGAATTGAGGGAGTGGAAATGTTTTCTTTCATTAGAGCAAATGGAAGGAAGGAAAAAAAAAACCCAGAGCAAACAACAGCCCAGCAGTTCAGTCCACAAGTTGCCTGGACAAACTTGGAACTGGACTGTTGACTTGATCAATAAAGCACTAAATAGCGTCTCTTTTTGTATTCTGTGTCACATTTTGGAATCATTATCCGATGTCTTTCTCTTCTGTTGACCTTCCACTTTAGAGACAAGTGGACCTTGAAGCTGTGATCTCAGCAGCGAAAAGATCAGGCAGGCAAAACTTTCGACAAAAGCCAATTCTTTGTTTGTCTGTCAACAACCACGCAAGCAGAAGTGACCCTGGCACGCTGCCTTTGGAAACAGTTTTTTTGTTCCCAGAAGCCTTTTGGAGTCATTACAGTCGAGTTGTATTTACTCTAAAGTGAAAAAAATAATTGTTAACATAAATTCTTAAAAATTCGGTTGTTGGCCAATTGACTTTCAGTGGGTCTAATTGAAACTGGCAACAGCTTTTTCATGAGGCGATGAATGAAAGGCCAGCCATTCCTCTTCCTCTTTCCTCGTCCCCGCAGTTTTATGTGTACACACGGGTGTTTGATCACCCACAAAGTGCTTTTCATTCAGCACAAAGAAGGAAAACGGCCGTTCGGGTCCTGACATACGACTCTGAAGCCCTGCTCACTCTGTAAAAACCTTTAGTCTCTTTCTCTGGTTTCCTCCCTCTGTCTTTCCTGTCTCCGTGACCCGTGACGCTTCAACATTCCTCTAGCATAGTGCTTCCGGTCCAACCCCCACCTCCGTCCATCTCCTCAGACCCCCCAGTGGACCAGATACCAGCCCGGGCACCCAGACCTGAACAGAGCTGAGCTGATGAGGTGTTGAAGGTATTTTTTGGCAGGCTTCGACCCCTCCAACCTCCCCAACTCCCAAAAACGCCAAAAAGTTCACCAGATCAAAGAACACTCAACAACACAACCCCCCCATGCCCCCACCTCCTGCTCCTCACCTTCCTCCTCAGGTCATCCAGGATGGCCTGGTACTTGCTGTAGTCCTTGAGGTCAGGGCCGCTCTTCTCCAGGGCCTCCTTGATCTTCACCTCCAGCTTGTGGTTGGCCTGCTCCAGGTTCCTCACCGTCTCCAGGTAGTTGGCCAGCCGGTCGTTCAGGTTCTGCATGGCAAACTTCTCGTTGCCCATGATGTCGCCGTGCTTGCCGCTGGTGCTCACCTGAATGCCGGCGCCGCCCGCCATGCCGGACCCCATGCCCATGCCCATGCTGGAGCCCAGGCTGCTGCGCATGGTGGAGGAGACACTGATCCGTCCACCGGTGCCGGCGCCGTGAATGCTGGCGGCCTTGTAGATGGGCATTGCCGAGGTGCGGTTGATGGAGACGGCAGGGGCCCTGCTGGAGGTGGTGGAGCGCACGGAGAACGAGGATCTCTGCATCGTGAGTGAGTGAGTGAGTGAGTGAGCGAGCGAGCGAGAGAGTGAGAGAGAGAGAGACTGCGCTGGAGGGAGAGAGGCCCAAACAGGAGCTCACAGACACAAGGCAGGAGGAGAGGCAAAGCTCTTTAACTATATAAACCTTGTGGGCCCCGGGGTCCGCCCCTCCGGCCCCTCCCCCTTCTCCCTCAGTCGCCGCCCTCTTCCAAATGCCTAAACCGCAGCTCTAGTCCAGCTTCGGCTGTCTGAGCGCCACAACCAGCCCCATTTGGCCGGTTCAGAGGGCCACTGGGTAAGAATACAAAAAAATAAAAAATAAAAAACAACAATAAAACAGAAAATACACCTGAATGACACTCAATAGTTTTTGTTCTTGAGGGGGATTTCCGGATAAAACCACAAAAGTCCATGAAAATGAAGCTTCTGTTTCTGTGCGCTTCTCAAAAAAAGACTTTAAAGCCGCAGAGCTGAGGGCAGCAAGCGACTGGACGACGAGGGGATGAAGAGGAAAATGCTTCTGTTATTTTTGTGGATTTGGTATGAAGTCGGGCTGAGTTATACAAGGTCATACTGACCATGAGGTAATAAATCCATTGGTTACACAAGTAGCTTGAATCCCGGTTAGATACGGAACCACCACGTCAAAGCTTATCTGTGAAAATATGACTTTGCTTTGGCTCGACTCCGGCAGCAGGACCTGGCAGTACGATGCGCTCTTTATTAGCTCACGCCGTCTCCGAGGGGACTGACTGTCTCTGAGAGGAACGACTCGGTCGAAGACGTTCGCCAAGCACGAGAGAAAACAAAACCCTCAGCTTCTGAGGGCCGTAAAGGCAAACAGAGGCGTTCGTGTCGGCGCTTGTCAAAGGACGCGTGACTCCTTGACGTGTGTAATGTTGTGTTTCCCCATACGTTTGCCGCCACCGCCACTGATGAATTAACGAGCTGCTGTCACTGGCGAAGAATTCCACCGAGACGTCGACGTGTCACAAAAAAGAAGAAAAGAAAACCAAGTTCCCGACTGTGTGGTTGAGATATGGCCGCGTCACACCTGCAGCAGCCGACACAACGTCAGCAGGTAGACGGAGAAGCGGGGTCGTAAACAGCAACCGTCTCTTTAGGCTGAAACAGAGTCAATAACCATCAATCATCAGCACAGAAAATATGTTTTGCCTTTGTTTGTTTTTTTGTTTTTTTTGAAAATTAGCACATGGGTCCATTCAGAAAACATTTTTTTTTTTTTTTTTTCCTTTCTTCTGCACGGAGGCTCCAGATGTCATGTGTAGTACATCGTGTGATTACAGTGTGCAGTACAGTGTGCAGTTCAGCGTGTTTTCTGTCCTGCAGGGCCGGATGTGTGTCTTATTGTCCGCCTCCCATTAAGGATGTGGCCAAACAAAGCAGCAATTCCACAGTTTCCTCGGCAAATACCAGCAGAAACAGAAACTCAGCGTGTAAACATTTTCCAGAAGCACCCCCTGCAGTGCCTGTTTTTTGTGTGGTTTTTTTTTTTCATTTTTTTTTGAAGGCGAGAACATTCTGATCTCAACCGATGGGCCGTAACCATATCCCACCTCAATTTTCTTTTCTTTGAACTTTTTTTCTTCCAGTTTGGTAAATTGTTCCTGTGTGCAGCTAAGATTTAGAAAAGTGCTTGAAAGTTGTGGGTGGTCGTGCCTTGCGTCTTTTTTTTTTTTTTTTGTGTGTGTGCACAAAGCCTGTAATTCTGGGTTTCGGCCCGAAGACAAATTACACAACGATAAGTAGCGGCAGATTGTCTTCTTCTCCTCCCGACCCGACGGTTCCGAATGTCTGTCTGCAGACGTGTTTCCCGTCTGGCTGTGACACTTGTTTGTTTTCCAGGAAGGAACATGCAGCAGGATATTCAAGTATAAAGAGCTCCTGGTGAAATCCAAACACCTCTTGAGCCTCCCTGCTGAAAGAAAGGGGTTGAGTCAGAGCGTCGCACGAAGCCGCAATCACGTTGCCAGCGTCCATTTTCAAGGCAAAAAGATGTGATTCTTAAAAAAAAAAAAAAAACTAAATAAGAGGAAGGGATGTGTTGAAGCTGGAAGCAAAGATGACAAAAGTTGATAAAAGTCTGGACATGCTTAATCAGTTTTTCTTCAGAAGTCATTCCCACGACGTACAGACACTGTCCGACGATCACTGAGGGTCATTGTGTTCTGCTCCCTGTTTGGCCACAATCACAATCCGGCAATGACTCCTCTGTTTTGACTGGCTGCCACGCCCACCTGAAAAACAAAAGATTAGCGCTGTCGTGTTGACCAAAATTGACTTATCGGGTATTTTTTTTTTTTTTTTTTCAGTTCAGTTTAGGCAGCAACAGAAATTAGGAGAATATAAAAGCCCTCACATGTTTTAGGGCTGCCTCACTGGAGGAGGAGATAAAAAATCCGCAGGAGTATCAGTAGAACATGAGGAGATTAAGTACAAGATACATACAAGAAGACATTGTGCGCTATTATTTGTCAGCACTGCTTAAAGTAGGTGGATAGTGAAAAGATAGAGTTGAGCGTTACAGTGAGACAAGGAATTTTTTGTGTCCAGCCAGGTCTGGCTAATGGTTAGCTCACTACAGGCTCGCTGAGGCCAGTGCCCACTTGTCCGCCTTCCACATTAACCTGAGACGCGGCAGGTCACCTGTAAAAGGAATTTTATCAGAAGGATTTTTAACTTGTTTGCTCTGTGCAATAAGCTGTGACTAAACTAGCCATTAGCCACCACTGAAAGTTAACAGCTGAATTGATTGCAAGTTAGGCATGTTTCTGTGTCTATTTGAGTCATTCGGTCCAAATTTACTTTGGCATCTACACAAGGACAGGACAGTGGACAAAGGAGCCTGAACCAAAGTGATGTGCTTGATAAAATCACATCTTAAAATCACCATCTTTTAAAATTAATGGTCTATGATGTAAAATTTGATTTACATGTGTGTGTTTTACAGTGACACGCCTACACTTCTCCGGAATGCGACCATTCATTTGTGGGAACTGGTATTTTGTCTTTTTTTTTTTTTTTCTTCAGGAGACTTCAAACATTGGGTCAACATTTGCCAAGTCATAAAGAAGTTTATTTTAGATAACTGGATAAATGAAGTGTTTACAGAGCCCGAGAAAAGAACTGGTTTGTTTCAGCCAACGCCTGGAGCCTCATTGGACCAGCAAATAATTTGACTGGCCGCATGTAAACAAGAGCCTTCTTCAAATCCCATGGCGCCTCGAGGGTGAACAATCTGAAAGACACATGCTGCAGCTTCTGTTTTTTTATCTTCTTGAAAAATAAAACAAAAAAACAATATTATATGGCAGCCACAATGCCGCCCAGAACTCACCTCAAGGGTTCTGGCTCAGTTTCAGGAATGTTGTCGGGGACTTTCTCAAGATACCCATCAGCGACCAGTGGCGTCCCACCCCTCGACCCCCCTCAACACACCCACACCCACACCCACTCCGTTCTCTCTGGGATTGAGAGTTTGTGGTAACACCAATCAAGTCATTATGGCCTCTTCTCTAATTTTGGTCGGGAAACTTAAACAGTTTTCTGCCGGTGAAAACTAGACCATTAAATACATTATGAAGCAGCCGCAACACACATTCATAAGGATTTGCAACTTCTGGAGCACCGCAACCAGGAATTGTGTTCAAAACTGCTGGATGATGATGATGAAGCCAATGATAATGATGAAGCCAATGATAATGATGAAGATGATGATTATGATAATGATGATGATGATGATGATGACGACGATGACAACAATGATAATGATAAAGATGATGATGACAATGATGATGATGGAGATGATAACGATTATAATGATTGCAATGATGATGATGATGATGATGATGACGAAGACGATGACGAAGATGATGATGATAGCGAGGATGCCTCTCTCCATCACAACCGCACCTTATCAGGCTGGTGCCGCTTCATGCCGGTGATGTCATGAGCCGGCGAGTCTCTGTCCACTCGCAAGACAAACTCTCACCTGGCCGATAGAAAAGCGACACGAGCGTCTGCGCGGGTGCAGTATTTACGGCCTGAGTGTGAAACCGATCCTCCGTTTTCTTTTCTGCGGCTCTGACTCGACGGTCATCATCGCTTTCTGCAGCTTCATCACTTTAATTGTGTTCGTGTGTGTGTGTGTGTTTTTTTCTTCCTTTTTGTCGGGACGGAGGGAATTAATCAAACCGATGTCAGTTCTTGGAAGCGATGCGAACCAATCAGCTGACCCTTCATAGACCTCCTCCACCCCGCGTCAGCTGATGCTAAAAGTCGACCTCCCCCCTGCCTGGAAGGCATCCGGCAGGAAATTCTCACACGTCTGAAGGGAGGAGGCGCTATTTCTGTCGCTCCAACCTGTCCTCACTTCCTGCTTTTTATCTGAAAACATATTTTGCAATCAAAATGTGTTTTGTTTTTTTTTCGAGGCCGTGTGCACACAAAGATAGTATTTTTTGAAACCGACCATTTTCTGATCCTTGAACCTTTACCTTGAAGCTCGAAGCTTGAAGTCGCCACCTAAAACGCTAGCTTCAGGATAAGAATGACTGAAACCACTCCACTACGTCGGCCAGGCTTTATGCGGTGCCGTAAGATTACTCCCTAAAGCCGGAGAAGAAGACTTTGAGCGTGCATATGCAACTTGCACGGAGGTCATTTTCCCCTCAAACAATCTAGCAATTGCTTTTTAAACAAAGCATCACAAGGCGACCATTCCAAACCTTTCCCATCTGTGGAATCCGGTTTCAAAAATTACAGACGATGCAGTTTCAGCCTCTGAAAACACCAGCTCGGTCAAAATGGGAAGAGGAACCAATAGAAAAGTGAAACCTGGCTTTGTGTGAACGGGGCCTGAATTACTCGGCCTTCATTGATGGGTCTTCATTTCGCCCACGGTGTCTTCAATCGTCATCGCCTCGAGCAGAACTGCAGCGACTGTGTCTAGCGGGGTTGTTACTCGCAGAGACTGTGACAGTCTTGTTGGGTTGAAGTATTCTTGCTGGGCTCCGACCACAGGGGTCAAACCCGTAAGGAAAAAGTGCCAAATCCCGGCCGGAGCGTGAAAGCAGCCGCTGTGAAGGCTCATTTGTGAGGATGGGCGGAAGGTCGCGACCTCGGGCCAGATGCTGGACGGTTCTGCTGGCTCGTTAACACTCCGCGGCTCATTCAGCCGGAGAACAAACGGCCACAGATGACCAGTGGAACTCGCACGGAGACCCGATTGCCTCCTCTTCCTCCCGAACACCCACCTCTTCCTGTGCCACTGGTCACGAGACCGCTGCTATTTAAGGCTCGTTTTCTGAGTGTGGAAAGAAAGAAAGAAAGAAAGAAAGACGCATGGCTGTTTGTGCAATTTTGTACTTTTGCACGGCATGACTCACAGACTCACATGTGGAAAACACTTGTGCGCGCAGGCGGCCTGCAGGTGTGCAGAACAGTGGTACCAGGTGGTGCGGCTCAGGCCTGATTCCCTGGCGTGAGTCAGTGGGTTAGTCGGGAAAAGCGGCGTCTGGCTGTGTGTGTGTGTGTGTGTGTGTGTGTGTGTGTGTGTGAGGGAAATGCGTGCGATATCATGGGAAGTTTATCTTCTTTAGCGCTTCAGTGACAATGATGCACAGGCGTCGGGCATCACGATGAAAGAATCCCCTCCGAGAAGTGTCCACAATGGGGAGCGATAACTGAACGAGCTGAGACTTGTGACGCTTACAAGGAAAAAGAAAACACCTGCATGAGGCTGTGACTCTTCTCCTGGTAGTGTTATCCTTAGGAGCATCCTGGGTGGGGGTTCTTGATGATTTGATAAGTCGCTATGTTGAGTCGTGGAGTCACCTGTTGAACGTCGAGTCCTTGGTATTCAGTTTGTCCAGTCTATCGGCGGGCACCGGCGTTGGATATATCAGCCCTTTTCACAAACAGAGGGCTAAATGCAGGAACTCTAGATAGTTTGAGAGACATTTCATCAACAGACTGTGGTTTTGGAATGAAGGTCCAGGAATGGGTCGTGGATGAGGTTGGCAATGTTGTTCGTGTCAATCAAACTCACAAATTAAAATTGCAGATGAAATGGTGAAGGCACCACATCACTCATACCAACGGACAGGATGGGTTGTCTTAACATTTTTCTCCTCACCCGCGTAGAAATGGCTTCATTCAATCTTCAGCGATAAGTAGCAAACATTTTTGAGGTGGGAACAAAATCAACCTGGACAATCAAACGACGACCACAACCCAACAGGACCCATTATGGGTGGAGGCCGAGTCGGCTGGGCTGGAGGAGGAGGAGGAGGAGGAGGTGCGGGGGCATTTACAGTGGAGGGAGGCCAGAGGTCAACGACCTGGGCGGAGGGGAGGTCGTTGACCTCTGGAACCACTGGAAAACTCAACTAGTGGAGCGAGCAGGACAGTCAATATAAGGTAGGTGATGGCAGGAAGCGTATTTTCATCGGAAAAAAACCCAACAGAGCAAGTGAGAAATATCAAATCAGTCGCTGATGTTCAATGATGAAGCCATTCGTAAGCAGTTGAAAAGGAAGGAAAGTGCTGCAAAACTACTGAATGATACAGTAAAACCACCATTGAGGCAACCGAAGCAGCAAGTCGCTGACGTTTCGCCGCCGTGCTCGACTTTTCTGTGTCTGAGATGATTTGTGAACAGAGAGAGGAAGTTCAACTTTGCATAACAAGAACTCCCTTTTTGATTCTTTTACCACCGGGAGCGACTTTGTGAAAAAAATAAAAAAATAAAATAAAAAAAGCTCCTTCAGTTGAATTCATTAAATCAAACGAATCTTGGATACTGAAGTGATCAAAGGCAGCCTGACTGGTGAAAAGCTTTCAAATCTTTCAGTAAGGTTTTCATTACAAGCGGCACAGCAGAAAAGACCACACCGTCGCGCAAACCCGGCAACCAAAGTGTTTAGAACTGCAGCACCAGAGGAGGAGAAAAAAAAGGGGGCAGAAGTTGGAACAGATCGAGTGCAAACGTTGCCAGTCTTTGTCGGGCTGTGAAAACACATCTGGGACTGAAAAGGATCTAGAATTTAAGACCGACTCCTGCTGGATCGACCGCTGACTCACATTCACCGAGCGGCGCAGTGGATCTCACCGGAGACAAAAGGTGACGTGGAGTTGGACGGAGGAAACTTTTTTTGTCGCCTCGCGGCTCCGACAGAGTTGTGCCAAACCCCGTCCACGAGACAAAGGCGGGGAGCGGCAGCGGGAGAGTTGTAGCGTTAGCTTGGCGCGACGGAGAAGGTGGAGAAAAGAGAGGGAGAAATGGCCTCAGCGTGTCCGTTAGGAGGAGACCAATTCTCTTCTGTCTTTCAGTTCTTTCAGGGACTCCAAAGTCATGAGTTTGTTTGAACTTTTTTTTCATCTAAAGAAAAGGCTCCAGGTCGAGTCCACGTTGTACCTGACTGTTGGACTTTCTAAAACGTTTTTTATGGGAGCTTTTCTGACTGCCTGATATTTACACAGCCTTATTTATTTATTTATTTTTTTTAAGTTTCTTGCTCCAACATGACAACACACTCGGTTCGTGACAATAAGTCTCCACTTTGTTGAGTCATTTAAACACAGAAAGTCGAAGGTGAGCCCACCCGGTCACATGATAAATTTTGATAGGATATTTTCTTCACTAAACAAAGTGAAGCGGAAATTAAAAGGTGAAATATATTTAACATTGTAAAAAAAACATCAACAACATCAAAACACAACAACATATTCAGACAAATCTCAAACAAACAAACAAACAAACAAAAAAAATCAAGTGAAATCGTCATCAGTTGTGATTGTATGGAGGGCTGGAATTCAGCTCAGGTCGCCCTGACAGGGGTGCTCATTTGAATGTCGCCCCCCTCTGGCCGGAGGAATGAAATGCGGCAGAGCTGTAGAGAGAAGTCCACTTTTCCTGTGTTTTGACTTCAGAGTCTCGTTGATCATTTATCTCTGTTGCTTGGCCATCATGTGACTGCTGATGTTGTGTTGCAGTTCTGGTTTTAAGGGAAAAATTTTTATTTGCGTTTGTATCCGTGATGGCGACATCTTCTGAAGCTGCTTCTGCCGCTGCGCATCTGCATCAGCAAAAACATAAAAAAAAAAATAATACTCAAAACCTTTTATAGTTGGAAAGAATCTCAAAAAGCGAGCGGTTTTTTGTGTGCAGCGTGTCGGAGCTCAGGGCTGAAGACATTTATTTTAGCGAGTGGGCGACAGTTGAGGGAGGATGAAGCGGTTGAAACATGGGAATGTTGCTGAGCGGTGGGGAAACCATCTAGCACAAGAAGTCTGATTAATACAAGGTGCAGCCCAAAAGAACAAAACAAAACAAAAAACCCCCCACAAAATAAACCTGTTTTGCCTGGTTGATACAGTTCAGTACAGAGCAGCTTTTCCTCGGAACATCGTGTTTCCCGAGCGGTGGAGAGGCCGGCGGCCAGACAAACTTCTCCCTTCATTCAGCCACAAAAGCGAATCAGCTCTCAATCAAGCGGCTTTTCACTCCCTGCCACCAACTCGCACATTCTCAGCCGCCGTGTCTCCGCCTCTCCGCTGGCCAGCCTGGATTCCTGCTCGCTAACGACCTCGCTGCTGCTGCTGCTGCTGCTGCTGCTGCCGCTGCCGCCAGAAAGGGAAAAAAAAAAAATCACAAAAGCGCAAAAACTTTGCCACGTGGTCACCATGGCAACCGCAAACAGCTTTTCGCAGAGGCTTACTGGAAAACCACTGGTGTGGCGGGACTCTGCGGGTTTCCCGGCCCCGGAGGACCACCCCCTCCCCGTCGACCCCTCAAACCCCCCCCAGCCCCCCCCTCACCCTCCGCACTCGACTCACCACATTTCACGGGCTGCTGCCAGAATGCCGCAGCGGCTACGCTTTCCCGCTAAACCCTGTTAGCGCCTGGCTAACTGCTGCGGCTGCTGGGGGTTCTCTAACAACAATGGCCTCGATTGAGTGGCGACGGGGGGGACACGGCAATAAGAAAAAGAAATAAAAAAAAAAAGCGCTGACCAAGCAGTCAAGGATGAAAAAGAATGAAAAGAAAAGGAGTGGCCAGAGGAAGAATGAGCGCTCGCTTGTCTGGTTGTCTGAGAGAATGTTGGACGGCGGCCAAGCTGAGTTTTGGACTCCTGGAAGAATCGGCCATTGACGGAGGACAGAGGGAGAGAGAGGGAGAGAGAGAGAGAGAGAGTGTTCCTGTCCTCCACAGCAGCAGCAGCTTCTCATCTGCAGCCAATAACTTGTTCTTAATCCAAGCGTTTTCTCTTTTTTTTTTGTCCCCAACAAGGTGTCCAAAAAAAAAAAAAAAAATCCTTTGATCTTGAGATTGAAAATGAAAAGACGGTACTTGTGGCAGTGTTTCACCTCCAGGTTACCACGAACTTTACCCTCAATTTTGAAGTGAAAAAAACCCCAAAACAAAACATGTTGATCTCGTCTTCCTTTCTTCCATCATGCTTGTACACACATTTCTTTTTTATTTTCATAGGAAAATCGAAAAACAAGCACAACTCGTCGGCGTTTCCTCGGGGGAAACTTCTGCATGAGTAATTATCAAACAACAGGCGGCACAACCTGCTTTCGAGGTACGTTAGCGCCACTTCCTGCATATAATCAGGCTTCCCCTCGTTTGTTTGTTTTTTGTTTTTTTTTAATTACATCTTTATTCGGAACGGACTGGCAAATTGCACAGTGCATCAGAATTAAAGGTGATCCAGTTGCTCTTACTTTGTAAGAGCATCTTACTTAAGTAAGAGCACACACTCTTACTTTGTAAGAGCATCAAAGTAAGAGCACACACTCTTACTTTGCAAGAGCATCAAAGTAAGAGCACACACTCTTACTTTGCAAGAGCATCAAAGTAAGAGCACACACTCTTACTTTGTAAGAGCATCAAAGTAAGATGCTCTTACAACTTAAAGTGAGTGAGTCAAACAGTTCACAAGAACAGTGAACAAACAGATAAGAACCTGAGGGTCTCCTGTCGCTACCACAAAAAAAACAAACCTTATATTTAACATATTTTTCTTGTCAATCCAGTCAAATGCGTAAAAGTTGGGAAAGGTTTTGTCCTCCCGGGAAAATCGCCTTATTCTAACTGTTGCACATACAACATTTGAACACATTCAGTTTGATGCAGTTTACTTTAGACTTCAACTTTCCAGCGCCGTCACAGCAAATGGCGCTTTTTTTTCTTCTTCCCCCGCCTCTCTCGCTGCACTCAACTTTTCCACTCCTGTTCCCGCTCCTCCGAGCGCGGCGGCTATATCCATCCGATCGGATAATTGCTTCTGCATGCAGCGTCTATTTCGGGTTGAGGGTGGGGGTAGATTGGGGGTAGATTGGGGGGTGTTGATTCTGACTCACTCCTGCCGTGACTTACCTCCGGGCTGCAAACCCCCCCCCGCCCCCAACATCCAGGGGAATCCCTCTGCAGAGGAGGGCGTTCCCGGGGGCCGAGGGAAGCCCACGCATCACCTCCACCCCCCCCCCTCGCCTCCCGGCCCTCCTAACCCCATCATTAACCCCTCCCCCCGTCAGTTTTCCACTCGTCCGGTCGACCGTTTTCCACGCCACGCCACCCGGGCGGCCAATAAATCTTTCCAAATGGCCGAGGGAGGAAAGTGGGCGGCGGCCTTCCATTCCAGCACCTACACAATGAGCTGCTGCTGCTGCTGCACGTACACACACACATGCACACAAACACACACACACACACACACACACACACACACATGCACACAAACACACACACACACATGCACACAAACACACACACACACATACACACACACACAAGCGTCTGTGACGTCAGCAGAGCCGGAGAGGAAGGACAGAAAACAAAGACGCTCGGCGTTGATCAGTTCTGCACATGTCCGGCTCGCCGCCGGCTGATTGGCCGGCGGAGGGAGGGATTCCTCCGTCTGCCTCGGAGGTCACGTGCCATCTGGGCAGCCCCTGGTCCCTTTAGTTGACCTTTGGTGACCCGAAACTCCGGGTGGCCCCGCAGGGCTCGACTTTATTTTTTATCATTGTTTTTTTTTTTTAATACTCATTTTCCGGATGAAATGATCCATGAAGAAAGAAGAAAGGAAGAAAAACTTTTTTTTTTCTTTTTTTTTTAATCTTACGACACTGACGCTACTACACTCCACTAAACCTCTATCCAAGTTGTGTTTATTTTTAACCATTCAGTAGACATTAGCAAAACCTCAAAACACAAACACACACACACTCACACACTCACACACTCACACACACACACACGGATGTGTGTTGGTCCTCCAGTGTGTCTTCCTGTGTTGGAGTGGATGATGTGTGACTTTTGGGTGTGTCGCATGTGCTGTCAGTTTCTCTCTCTCTCTTGCTCTCTCTCTCTCTCTCTCTCTCTCTCTCTCTCTCTGCTGACCCTGGGTGTGGCTCCCCCTCGGCCTCCCGACCGCCCGGTCGAAAAGCAGAAGCGGCCGAGCCTGCGCCACAGTCTCACTTCCTGCCTCCTCCAAACTTTCTCTCTTCCTCTGATTCTAATTGTGTGTTATTGTTGTGTCTCACCGAGTTGTCCGTGTGACGCGACGCTCAACATTCCGGCCCCGTTTCATTTATTTTCTGACTCTGGTCCAGTTCCCTCTGGTGTCACGATGTGCCCTCTGTTCATTTGTTAAAAAACAAAACAAAAAAACAACACTGTCATTTCTTATCCTCCCTCCCTTCGTCTCTCTCCCCCCTTCCGACCTCTCCTCCCCCAACAGCAGCAGAAGATCTCACCCGTCTCGCCCCCTCCCGCCTCCCCGCTGGAATGCTTCTGTTTTGCACATAAACACAACGAGACCAGCCACTGATAACAGTGCGTCTGCACAAGGACAGCATTTAGAGAGGTGACGTAACCACCGAAAAAAAAAAAAAAAAAAAAATAGGCCGAGTCACTGACCTTGGTGCTGCCCGGTTTTTCAAAATCCATCCAGTCACCCGTGGACCCGAGGCGTGAGGTTCAGGTGGAAACACGACGGAGATCAAACCAGAGTTACTGATAATCCAAACTGGTCTGACCTGCTGCACGTAGCCACATTCTTTCAGGGGCCCCGTGGAAGCCAAGCTCACTTTTTAATTCGCTTTTTAATCTAAAAAAAACAACAAACAACAAGACGCCTCTGCAACCATGAATGAGATCCACTGTCTTCCATTGTATTTTGTGCCACTTTATGTCAGATCCCATTTGATCGTCACTTTTACGTTAAAATAAACTGAACTCAAACATCTCGGGGACAAGCTTGACTATCTTGACTCTTCCCTATTTCCTGACTTTTACTTTTTCTGTGTTTCTGGCCACGTTGTGTCATCCATGGGGAGGGGGGGGGGGGGTGCTGCTGATCACACGTGGCGGCATGGCGACTTGCATGCTCAGATCTGATCAGGGGGACAGGTGGACTCGATGATGTCATCCTCTGACGGGAAACCGAAGCAGCGGAGCACTGACCAGAAACCAAACTCGTCACCCTGGGATTCCGATCGATCGTCCGATTTGCTCCGCCGACGCTCTGCAACTTGTTGGCAGCTCAATCATTCACCCACTGTTTACTCAGAGACGGAGAGAGAGGGAGAGCGAGAGAGACCTTGATGCCCGACCTGCGCCACTCTCACATGACGGCAGGTCGGCCAAGGACGGCCTCAATCAGCAGGTGGCTCACTGGCTGATATGCGCGGAAAAAAAAAAAAAAAACAACGATTTCCCCTCAAGAAACGTCGGAAAGCCGTTGTGGAAAAAAACCTTGAGCCCCCTGAGACTCCCCACATCCTCAGGAAGCTGCCAAAGTGGCGGCTTTTTCCTTCACCCACCTTTTCTTGTTTGCTTTCTGTTTTTTTTTTTTCTCCCCCTTTTCAAATCATTGATTGATTGCCGAGGCGGCAGAAGGGGGCAGTAGAGTGCAGCCGTTGGCCGCTCAGGTGGAGGTTGTGTCAGGTGAGGAGCGAAGACGAGTGTTTCCAGACCTTGCAGCGCTACTCCCCCCCTCCCCCCCACCCCCTCTCCGGCCGCAGTGGCCACCACCTCGGCCCGGCACCCCCACCCCTGTTGTGCAATAATGCGCGACGCCCCCTGCAGGCAGGTAGTGGTTGAGTACGTCCGGGAGCGAGGCGAGACAGGGACCACTGAAGGTCATGCAGCGTCGCTGTGAGAGTTTCAACACGTCTGTGCGCGCTCCGGTTTGCGTATCTGTGTGTGTGTGTGTGTGTGTGTGTGTGTGTGTGTAAAATCAGTGCTCTTATCTGCCAGATTGGTCGGAGAAACACTGAAAAAGGTGTTGTGACTGGTTTTCCATAACAATGGCCGGCCCGAGAAAATAAACCCATTGCCTTTTCCTCTGTTGGACGGCGTCACGCCGTTATCTGGGCGCCGCAGGAGGAAGTGGCAGGTCGGCACGCTGGCCCCACTTCCCCTCCACCACCACCACCACCACCACTCTCGGCTCCACCATCACCTCCACCTCCACCTCCCTTGGTCACAATTTTTTTTAAAAAACCCAACACATTTCCACCTCTTTGTCTCAACCTTTGACACAAAGAGAATCCCTCCCCCCCCCCCTCCTCCTCCTCCTCCTCCTCCGTCCCACTCTGATCTCCAGGTGTCACCCTCCACCCACCACCACCACCTGAGCCTCGCGGCTGTCAAACCTGTCCGCCCGGGTGGTAAACGCCAGGACGAGAGCGTTGTGAACGCTGGGAAGCGTCCGTCACGGTGCTCCACTGGGAAGGATGTGGCGCACACAATGGATGGGCGGCGTCTCTGGGCGGGAGCTCCAAGCGCTCCATCACATCTGTTCCCCTCGTTGTTGCCTTTCAGAAGCAGAGCGAGTTTATTGGAATGTGGGGCGGAGTCAAGCCTGGCCTCTCCAGGGGTGGGGGGAAAAGAAAGAAAAAAACGAGAGGGCTCATAAATGTGTGGAACAAGATTTTAGGTGCACCTGAGGCCCCGCCTCCACCTACAGACTGTCCACTTAAGACGAACAGACAAGTCACTTTTTATGACTTTAGGCTCTTTTTGACCACGTTCTCTCTGTTTTTTTTTATAAAACCAGTCAGAGACACTAAATAGCTGTCACATTTCAATCAAACCCTGGCCACAGGTCACCTGGCCAGAAGGGCCCTACAGAATCGGAACCAGACAAACTTTATTGAAAATCCTCTTTGGCTGTAGCTCAACAACGCCGCAATAGGCAATGCAACTACATCCATTTAAAAGGAAAGATGTGAAAGAGTGGAACTTGCTTCCAAATTATGTCACTCAACAGAAGAACATGACTCATTTTAAAATTAAATTAAAAGACTACTGTACTTCTTAACAAAAAAAAAAATTGTATTAAAAGCTTATGGATCTATTCAGAGACTTGTGGCGGTGACATTTTGGATGGACAGATTATGGACGGAAAGAAATGGAGGAGAATCTGTGTATTCTTTGTGTTGTTTATTTGTACTGCTGTGAATTGATGTACTAAAGGTGTGTTGTAATGTGACGTATGTTGTACTGTGATGTTTGTATCGTCAAGTTCACACTGTAAAATTTAAAGTATGTCGACGGCTGCCTCGCAAAAGCTAATGGGGTTCGTAATAAACGTGTAATAAACATGTAATAAACATGTGGACAGTGACCCAGTGATTTGTGTTAGTCACTCAGTCCCTAAGAGGACAAATATGAAATTTGATGTTTGACAATCGCGTCTCGACGTCGTTGCCCTCATCAGGCGGACCGAGGCGAAGGAGGGAAGGCCGCGGAAACACGAGGTCACGCCGCGGGGCGCAGTTTGAGTTCAGCCAACACAGTGAGGTTAATCCTCCTCTTGAGAGCAAACTGCAGGACAGGAATCTGGCCAAAGCTCAGAGATAAGATTAAAAGCCCCTGACTGGAAACGCTTATCTAAAACATGGGGAGAGAAAAAGAAAAAGAAAAAAAGCTGAAGTTCAGCCGCTGTCATGCACGACAAACTATGCAGTTTGTTTCAGTTACTCGACACAGAGAGGCCGATGTTTGTTTTGTTGTTGATTTTTTTTTTGTACACAATACAACTTTGTGACCGAAAGTCCAAAGTGTAATTATGCAAATATTTAAAAAAAGATTGGGAGAAAAAAAAAACACACACACACACACACACACAAACATGCACAAGTCAGTTTGTGTGTCCTCAAAATAGAAACCTCTCTCATTTCCATATGATATAACACTCACCATGGAAAGTTTCTGACTGAGAAAAATCCAAAACCCCACCTCAACTTGGAAACTGCGTCGAGGTGCCCACCTGCTGTTTGGAACCGCCCACCTCGCCATCTGATTGGACCGTACGGAGCCGCATGTGGTTCTACTTATCTGGAACAATGTTGGATGGAATGAACATGTCCAAGAAAATCCACCTGGATACCAGAGATCCACCCTGGGTGTGTGTGTGTGTGTGTGTGTGTGTGTGTGATGTTTTCATTGTTGCACATCTGCACAAGTCGACAGCTGGTATTCAGAAGAGCTGCAGGGCGCCTTCGGGAGTCGGCTGCGTGCAGAACTCACTTTTTTCACTTTGCAAAACTCCAGCTTAACTCTTAACCGGCGAGGCCTCAGTTGTCAAAAAAAAAATCATAAATACACATGCATTAGCAGCAGGTTCGTAAGAAGTCAAACTTTTCCTGCACGTCCTGTGTGAAAACAGTTTCAAGTTTCGAGTTTCGAGTTTCAGCCGCAACTTTTGAGAGTTTTCTCCTGAAAAAATTATTAAAAAAAAAAAAAAAAAGCATGCGCCGCGTTTCGTGTTTCGATTCGTTAAAGCGCTACGTGGCTACAGGAAGTAACAGGTGAAGAGCAGCAGAAGGGAGAGAGAGAGGATTCCGGGGGTTACTGCTACTCCTGTCGACCAATAGGAACGCTGCTCTAAGTTTTAATCTCTAATCTCAGATGAATGTTTCAATGCGTCAGAGTGTTTTCGGCTTTGCAAATATCATTCGTTCATTCATTCATTCATTCATCTTCTATACCCGCTTATTCCTATTCAGGGTCATGGGGGTCTGCTGGAGCCTCTCCCAGCTGTTTTAGGGCGAAGGCAGGGTGACACCCTGGACAAGTCGCCAGTTCATCGCAGGGCCACATAGAAACACAACCATTCACACTCACATGCACACCTATGGTCAATTTAGAGCGTTCAATTGACCTCACATGCATGTTTTTGGAGTGTGGGAGGAAGCCGGAGAACCCACGCAGACACAGGGAGAACATGCAAACTCCACACAGAAAGGTCCCAGGCCCGGGCCCCGGAATCAAACCCACGACCTTCTTGCTGTGAGGCGGCAGCGCTAACCACTGCGCCACCGTGTCGGCGTTTTGCAAATATTTTTCGGTTTAAAAAACAAAACAAAAACGAAAAAAAAAACAGGTCAAACCATCACGCAGACGTTTTCTTTTGATTTTGCCGTTTAAGTGTGGAGCCACAATCTGTCATTTTGCTGAACAACAGGAAGAAAAAAAAATGTATGTGAATGTAAAGTGCCTAAGAAATGTGCACGTAAATACTCGCGTGACCCAGCGCTGATTTATTGCACTGCAGCGCGATCACAGTCGGCCGTATCTGCGACGCTGCAGCGACACGTCGATGGAATCGCTTCAGCACGTTCGAAGTGATGAAAGAGACGAGTCGGCTCGATGACACATCCTCGTATCAGGTCAAAGGTTAAATGACTGACGCTGCGGAAAAAAAAAAAAAAAAAAAAATAGAGCCACCGACTCAAACTGTGGAGATAAGGCCGGAGTTGTGAAAGGAGTTTCTTTTTACGTGTTTTCCAACCACCTGTGAGGACGGGAGCAAGGCCGACCCACCGACTGACCTGACCCGCTGGCCGGCCGGCCGGCTGGCGGGTGTGGACGGTATCGGCGGCTGCCCGAGGCTGTAAAAACAGCAGGAATGCGCACAGAGGTCGCTGCTGCAGTTTACAGTCTCAAGGTTTACGAAGGGTTTCAAACAGAGTTCACAATCATGGAATCGCTGGGCTTGTTTTTTTTTACACAATATCAACAATTTGAAAAATAGAATTTGTGTGAAATTGTCCCTCATCAGATACCCAGCAGGAATCTTCTGGTCAGATAAAGATTTCAGGCCCGCCGCTGAAATCAGCAAAAACAATAAATAAATAAATAAACAAACACAGAAATACTAAAAATAAACAAATAATAATGACCTAATATATAAGTATATATCTATTTTTTATTTTATCCTTTTTCTAATTTTGTTCAATTCAGCTTTTGCTATTCCTTGCTTTACCGCTTTACTACTTTGTTGTTCCATTGTTGTATTTATTGTTATATTGTGTATGACAATTTGTCAAAAGTTAAAAACTTTATGGACAAAAAGACAAAACGCAGTACGGAAAAGGGATTCAGTGGCGGGAGCGTCAAAGAGACAAGTGCTCCTCTCCCTCGTCGAAACGTCCCAGCAACTCTAACACGACAGTAGTTAGCATCAAGCTAAACTCAGTTGTCATTTGTAATAATTAGAATTAATTAATAATGTAATTAGTAATTACAATCACGATTCTTTCTGCTCTTGCAAATGAATCATGTCATCATCAATTACTGATAAAAGCATTAAATATTTCACACTTTTACTCCATTTATGTGTATCGTTCTCCCGTGTTAGCCAAACGCGAATTTCAGACAAGATCACAAAAAGTGAGTGAATTTCCAACAGCTGCAACTTTACACTTCCACATGTCCACATTACCTCGTTCCAACAGTCCTGAGCATTGTTGTATTTATTGTTATATTGTGTATGACTATGCCTTTTTTTATTGTTGTAATTAGCTGTTTGAGTGTTTGTTGTTCATCAGAGGTTGTGTTAAAAGTGCTCAATAAAGAAACTTTGACTGGATTTGACTTGACATATACATAAGAAAATCGATAAGATACATATAATTATTTTTCACACACTTTTTACGTTATTTCACACAAAACTCACAAGCCAGATATCCTGCTTTTTTCTACTTTCTTATGTGAGACAAGAAGGTAAAAATCCTCGGACATCTATTTCCACGGCCGGTGCGTCGGAGGGTGACGATTAAGTCCAAACAGACAAAAAGAATTCCCATGGTCACACACGGCCGACTTGCAGAATATTTTAATGCGACGATTCGGTCCCTGGACCTTTGTCACGCAAATGTGCAACAAGGCTGAATATGTGCAACAAGTGAAACGGGTCCTCACAACCCGAGGCCCGTGGTTCAGGTGGAAGCTGAAATCTGTATGATGTGGATGAAACGGAAGCTGTGTCTGTGTCTGTGTTGGAGCGCAGCCAGACAGACAGACAGACAGACAGACAGACAGACAGACAGACACATAGAGTTTATTGTGAAGCGAAAAAGAATCGCAATTCAGTGACAGGAGTCAGACTGCTGGGGTGTTTGGAGCAGGATCAGGCATCGCTTCGGATGACGTGAAGGTGGAATGACTGAAAACGTTTGACGTGTTATGTAATTTGGGTTACGCAACAGAATCCGGCGTCTCTCCCCCCCCCCCCCGCAAGTCCGACACATCACCTGCAACGCAAAAAACACATTAAAAAAAATGAGTGACTTGTAACTGCACTCGTGCATCAGCTGTTATTTCCACGTCACCATGGCTGGAAGTCAACAGGGATCACCCACCCACTCACTCACTCACACACACACACACACACACACACACACACACACACACACACACACACACAAACACACACACACACGCGCCACGATATTAGCTAGCGCTTCAACCTGTTTGGCAACAACCGGAATCTAAAATAACAGACGTGATGTCATGTGCTCGCCCCTGGGGGCGGAGTGACTGAATTATTTACAAATGTCAGCTTTTGATTCTGGCAACCGGTCTTGTCGCTCCATCCGCGGACTTGCGCTGCAGGTTGGCGGATGCGGAGGTTCTGCAACAGCCAATCGGAGGCCAGGGAGCATGTGTACCTTTGAAGTTACCCGGCGCAAACAATGTGTATTGTTCGGTAAATGAGTAAAGTTTTTCTCCATCTGACGCTGTTGACCACCGCTATGTTTTTCCAGATACCAATGGTGCCACCGACCTCGGTGGCAGGAAAACAGGGGAATTCGACGACTACAACAATATCAACATACTTTACATACCGGAATTGGCATCGTTAACGACATTGACTGTGTAATCGCCTGTTATCTCTCTGATAAAGACTTTTCACGGCCATCGCACTACTGCACGTTTACAGCGGGCGGCAATTGCGCAAATATCGCAGCAGGGCGGATGCGGAATGTGTGTGTATGTTTCCCCTTTCAGGATTGTAAAGTCAGAAGTCGGTCAAAGACACCCTGATAGGTTCTTCCCTTTTTTATTTTTCCTCCACCAGCGAGAGGCGAGTTTGCATTTGAACGCCGCTGTCATGCAGCCCGGGGCCGAAGATGCATTTCTAGCGTGCGTGGTCTGTGTTTGGGCTTGTAGTGCGCGTTTGTGTGTGTGTGTGTGTGTGTGTGTGTGTGTGTGTGTGTGTGTACATCTGTTTTGAGGTTGCTGCAGAAGTGAAAGGGTCAGTGAGGTGGACGTTCATCTACCCTGTTCTCGTTGGAACTAGATTTGGGAGGAAAGCCCGGTCCGACGGGTTCCTCCTCACGCTCACACACGGACACACAAAGACTCGCACCATCCCTGGCGGACCCTCCTCCGGTGGGTCACTTCCCTCATAATTCAAGCCAACTGTCTGGCTGAGTTATTGGAGCGGGTGTGGCTGCTCTCAGGGAGAATCAGTTGTTATGCAATGAAGAGTCGATAGTAAAACAAAAGGGGGGTAAAAAAAAAAAAAAAAAAAAAACACAAGGAAAGAGCAACTTAAAGGAAGCCGCTTCAGATCCTGTTTGTTTTCGCAGCTGCGGCCGAGGTGGAGGAGGCTATAGGTGCATCACACAGTGCGTGACATCGCGGGTCAGCGCCCGTGTAAGCGCCGTCTTGCAGAACTTTTCGCTTCACTGCAAACTCAAGCTCTGAGTCTGCGGAGGGCCGTTCCAGGGATGTTCCAGGTCCCACCGTGTTTCAAACGCCCTCTCCTCTCAGCCCAGCTTTCAGGGAGCAGGATTATGGGCTGTGGGCAGAGCGCAAGTGAGGAATTGGACACCTCGCATTCTTTCCTCCCGAAACCCATAAATCTGGCCCTCGCTGAACACTGGAGCTCTTGTTTGGCTCCGGCCGTCTGTTCTTTTTTTTTTTATTGCACTTTCGCTTCATTCCCGCTGGCTGCGCAGCCCCCATTACTACGCACACACACACACACACACGCACACACACACACACACACACACACACACACACAAAGACACACGCACACACCCACACTGTGTATCTGACGTCCAGTGAAGGTGTGAGCATTGTATCGCGATTCGCGCCGGCGCGGCTGGTCAAGGTTGTTGTACAAATGCAAATTTGTCAAAAGTTAAAAACTTTATGGACAAACAGACAAAACGCAGTACGGAAAAGGGATTCAGTGGCGGGAGCGTCAAAGAGACAAGTGCTCCTCTCCCTCGTCGAAACGTCCCAGCAACTCTAACACGACAGTAGTTAGCATCAAGCTAAACTCAGTTGTCATTTGTAATAATTTGAATTAATTAATAATGTAATTAGTAATTACAATCACGATTCTTTCTGCTCTTGCAAATGAATCATGTCATCATCAATTACTGATAAAAGCATTCAATATTTCACACTTTTACTCCATTTATGTGTATCGTTCTCCCGTGTTAGCCAAACGCGAATTTCAGACAAGATCACAAAAAGTGAGTGAATTTCCAACAGTTGCAACTTTACACTTCCACATGTCCACATTACCTCGTTCCAACAGTCCTGAGCATCATGTGATGGTGGGGTTGTGGTGTTTCCCTCAACCCCACCCAGAACGAGCGCCGTGCGTGGCTCCTCACCCAGCCTTGGTAGCTTCTAAGCTAACACGATTGCAACCCAGTGGGGGGGGGGTTTCTTTCATTCTGGAAAATACGCTCTTGCGCCTGCCATTGTACGTAGAATGTTGAATGCAAGCCGGTTCTGACCGGTTCCTGCTGTTTTACGCCATTGCTAGAATAGCAATTAGCGCCTCTGGCCGCAGACCAGGCCGCTGTGTTTCTGGCAGTGGGAACATGTCGACTCCCTTCCATCCTTAACAACGTCACCCCCATCCCCTTTCCCTTCACCCCCTCCCCCCCCTTTTTTCTTCTTTTTTTTTTTTGCTTATCTTCCTTCGCTGCGTGGGTTCATTTCGTTGCATTCCAATCCTCTGTCATCATACCTGCTTTTCATCACAGTTCCCCTCTGCTGTGAACCAACTGCTGGACAAAGACCTCGTGTGAGTCCAGACTGCCCACTTTTCCCAGAAACTGAAACACAGACAGTGGGAGAAAAATAATAAAGTTGTGACGGCACGACCGCTACACCGACTTTGTTTGGGGGCATTTATGAGTTTTTTTTCCTTTTATTGAAGATTTATCTGCACTTCCAAGACAAAAGGTCCGTATTCTTCAATGGCTAAACTAAACTGTGCAGGCCCTCGATCCCTTCCACACACTCTACCACAGTAGCACGTTATGAGTCACTGAGGCACGGGGCCTGATTGGAAGATTATATTTGTTTTATGGCTCTGCTACTTCTTTCTTTCTCTCTCTCGCTCTCTCTCTGTCTCTCTCTCTTTCCTCACCACGGGGCAGTGACTCACGCCGGCTCCTTTATTTGCCTCCCGTGAGTGCCTGCTGTTTGAATACACCATTGTGTTTCTCTTTAATTGTTCTCCCCTCGGCGTGCCAGCCTATTGCTTTGCTTACTTTGGAGGCTGTTAAAAGACTTGTTGTATAACCGCATACCGAGGTTAGTTAGTCCCCCCCCCCGCTCTCTCTCGCGGTAAACGTGCTGGATAAGAGTCAAGGTTGTCCGGTTTTATGTCTCGCAAGGTGGTGATAGCGACACTGTGTGTGGGGGAATGCAGTGTAACCTTACTGTGCCGGTGCCGCGGAGACACACCTCAGACGCAGCGCAATTGTCTTTCCTTTGGCCCGATTTCCTGATCTACTTTGCTGGAGCAGTCGGTGGATATCAGGTATCACAAAGTGGAATCCGATCATCCGAATTAGAAGAAACCAGGAAGTAACTCTGACCCGCTTACAATACGTCATGTTTCCAACTTTGTGCTCTACTCGCTAGCAGAAAACGGTTTGGACTTAAACACTTGCAGCCGCCGACTTTTGCTATTCCGCTGCATTTTTCTTCGTGTTTTCTTTTTTTTTTGAAGTGGAGCTTTGTGCTTTTATGGTGAGCCGGCTCGCCGTCTTGCTCGACCTTTTGGCCAGTTTTCTCATAACCGTGTGATCCTCTGTGGCAGCGAGCAGGATCAGCAGGCCTTTGGAAGAAACCCAACAACACTCGAGTTAAGGGGGGCGAGTTTTCTGCCTGCACAAAAGCAGTGCTAAACACACACACATCATTTACATGTACATAAAGTACTACCTTCTATATTCCACAAGTCAAAAAAAGAGAGGATAACATCATTGTTTCTGTTCCTCTTCAAAGGCTTCATAATTATGTTTTTCTCCCGAGTTGTGCCCATGTTTGAGTTTATTTGTCTCAGCCAGCATCAAGTTGTTGCTTTTCTTCTTTCTGTATTTTGTGCTTTCATGTCAAACGTTATTACAAAATCCTGGGTAAAGTCTGTTCCCAACCATTTTCAGCGTCTGAATTTCGGCATAATTTGCTTATCGCAGGCTCGAGTTTTATCTTTAAATCTGCACTTAAGTTTTTTGTGTGCGCGCGTCTTTGCAGGTCCAGTTTTGCTTTTTCGGGGGTGAAACAAACCTCCTTGCAGCCTGATGTTTGCGGTCGGATCCTGTAAAATCTGCCGAGTCCATGTCATACTCCTAATGAGATGCCCGTCTGCGTGCTTAGCGTTGATGCTGGCGCAGGAAATTGGCTAGCTTAACTTAAACAGCGCCAGCACGGAGTCGCTCGGCTTCAAAGACTCTTTTCTGATCCCGGAGCCGATGATGTTATTAACTTAACACAAAACGACTGCTGGAGTGAGCGGAGTGAGTCGAATCAAAACCAAAATACTTAAAAATAAATAAATAAATAAATAGAAAAAGTGCTGCTTGGCCGAGCCGTTCAGTTCCATGGTGCTGCTAAGAAGCCATGACCCTGTGAAAGGGTTTAAAAACACCAGCTCGTCAAAAATAAAATAAAAAAGCTAATTATCATTTAACGACTCTCTCGCCGCACTGCACACGCACCCTGCTCTGATCACAACACGGGAGATAAGATATCATTCAGGCACGTTACGTAACTCTACTCTCACCGGCGCCACCTACATTATATCGCGAGCCCTGATTACAGCCGAGAGGAGAAGGAAGTCACTCAGCGACCTCGGCGTTGACGCATAGCAGCCAAACTTAAACACTGCAATCAGGACTTGCTGTGTAAAGTGTTTGCCGTCAAACAGAGACACACCCACCCCAGCGGTGCACAAAAAGGGGGGCAGCAGCAAGCCACTTCCCATCCGGGACGAGAGGTCAGTGGATTGATGTACCTGAGGAGGGCCCCTGGAGGCGGGGAAGCATTAAATAAACATTGGCTACACATGTTTTGCATTTGCACATCTGTATAACTCCTCCTGCAGCTTGGGGTGCACGCGGGCTCCTCTAGTGCCATGTTACGCACACACAGAGACACACAAACCCAACAACATACCACACCGCTGTGTGCACATTTACATTATGTTTCACACAACTGGTTCCTTCTGAAAGGGGCACTGTGGCTGCAGCAGGAGGTTTGATGCATGTGTGCCTTATGTAACCTAGTGTAGCCTAGCATAGCGCCTCAGGGTTAATGCAAAAGTTGTGCCGGAGCAGCCTTTGCCAATTAAACTGCGGCTTGGTGTTCTTCAGGAGGCTCAGCAGTGACGGAAGAACACAATCACGCACACACACACACGCTCACACGCGCGCACACACACACACACACACACACACACAAAGAGTGAAGTAGAACCGCAGACAGACGCGAAGACATGAAATATGAAATCTGAGGGCTCGGCAGCGTCCCCGTGCTTCTCATTTTGAAGCCACTGACTCATGCCCGCAGGCAGAGCGTGGAGCTGAGTGGAGGCTTCTGGTGGAGGACAGGGGGCGGGGTCACAGCGGAAAGAGGAGGCGGCGGAGGAGTGTTTGAGTTCAATTCCATAGCAACAGCGACAGACGGACGGACAGATAGAGACCAAACATGTGGTTTCCAGGGCAGGAAGCCATAAATACACACTCTTGTTGTTGTTTTTGTTTGGTAACTTGGTGAAAGTCCTGGTGGTGAAAAGTGATGTAAAAAAAAAAAAAAAAAAAAAAAGAGCCCTGTGATGGATGGAGGTGGGCACGTCTTCCTGGAAGATGGACTGGACTGAGATTTATTTATTCATTTGTTTTTTAGACACATTCTTGTTAAGCTCAGTCTGGGTGAGTTGGCAATAAAGCACAGAGTTGCTGCTTACTCCAGAGTCTCACAGCAAACTGACCAAGGTCACACACGGGGTCCACTTGTGTACCGCTGTCGATTCTTTCACAATTTAATCACAGGGGCCTTGAGGGAGAGTGTGGGGGCTGGGGTGGGGGGTGGCATTACCACTGGTGGCGTCGTCTTCAGTGTCTGCAGTTCCTGCTTTCAGAGGAAGTGCAACCCAGTGAGGTCCGCACTGTGAGGTGGCTTATTGCAAATGACACGAGATCTGCTACACTGCTAGCAGCAGCATGGGAGTGTTGAGCTCTTCAGACTGCTGGTAAAATATATATATGTGTATGTACACTTTTTATTCGTATATATATATATGTATATATATATATATATATATATATATATATATATATATATATATTCCCATTTCTAAAGTCTTTTAAAGTTAAAAGTCCAATTGAGCTCAACAAGGACTGGACTTGTTCATTCATTCATTCATTCATTCATTCATTCATTCATTCATTTGTTAATTCATTAATTCATTCATTTCAATTCAAGTTAAATTGTCAATTAGATACAAAAAATAATAACTTTTTGCCTCCACTCCATTGGTACGATTTTTCAATCCAACATTTTCCCAATGTCCTAAATCGTACCGCCGTTCCTGGATGGGCTCTTTTTTCAGCTGAGTTTTTGCATCCTGTGAATTGCATACGTGCGGGTTCCTAATCAGTCTCAGGTGTCTGCGGCTGTAATCAGCAGAGGCCATGGCCCCACTGTGTGAAAACTGCGACGTGAAACGGAGCGAAGCGACTGAAAATGTTGGCGTGTGAAGGAAACGGGGCGGGGCCTAGCGCCCATCCTTGAGGAACACCTCCACCGGGCGAGTTCGCCGACTGGCTCCGCAGTTTCTTTACATCGTAAAATGATGGGTGGCGTTGCACAGATGGCCGGGCACAAAACCGAATGCTCGTGCGCGTGCACACACACACACACACACACACACACACACACACACAGTCCATTTTCTCACAGAAGTGTAACATGAGGGTGAGCTAAAGCTGGACTTTTACTGTACCAGATTCTCCCGTCCTCCTCCGAGCGGCACCGCAACCCAAAATACTCTCTTTTCCAGGCTCCACTCCAGTGTGTGTGCGTGTGTGTGCGTGTGTGTGTGTTTTGCCAGTTACTCTACTTTTCCGTTCACTTTCTCCGCCACCGCCAAGCCCCTCATGGACACAGTCGGCATTGTTCCGGGCGCTCCACAGGGGGCGCTTGTGAGTCCCAGCAGGGTTTCTACTCGCACCACTCCAGCTCGGTTCATCTCAGCCGACTGTTGGACTTTTCGTTCTGAAGCTTCCGGTTCCGTCGAGCAGACTGGTGCTGGCATTTTGCCGATGACTCTTTCCTTCAGCCTGCAGAAGTCGCTGCCCAGACCATAAACCCGAGTGGTGAATGAGTTCATGCTCAGACATTCTGACGCTTTACATAACACTCAGTGAGGCCTTCCCGTTGTATATTTAAAGCATTTCTGGTTTCTCTTTCCCTGTAAAAAAAGAAAAGAAAAAAAAAGTCAAATGTGGAGGCCACATGTGCCGATGATGCGGCTGGATATGGCTGGCCGACGGGTTCCGGCGCTGTCGTTATCTGACAAGACTCATCTGGAGAGTTTAGAGACAATTTGAGTGGAAGTCTTGAAAATGAAAGTTTAATCCTCGCATTTCGCATCGCGGTTTTACTTCTTTCTTTTTTTCTGTTGCTGGTTGTTGCAAAACCGCTGGCGGACTGGAACAAAGGACGGCTGTAGTTCGACTGGCGTCGGATTGGAAACAGACTGGAAAAAATTAAAGGAAAACCAAAAAAAAAAAAAAGAAACCCAACAGAAATCTCTTGCAGGGAAACGCTTGCGCTTCCTCTTTCCCCTCGAATCGCTTTTGCATTGTTCTGCAGCACCGGCGGTAAAGCCTGCAGGTTAACCCGCAGTCGTTCCGAGGGAGAACCGCCCGCGTCTTGCTCAATGAGGCCCTGCTGACAGGAAGCGAAGGAGAAATCTCAGCTGACGATCACTGACCAAGTGTTTCCACGCGCGGGCAGCAATCACGGGCGCTCTGCGTGCGTGCGTGAGTGTGTGTGTGTGTGTGTGTGTGAGTTTACCGCCCGTAGCCATGGCGACGCGGCAGCGGTAAGCGCTTATTTCCACGGACCGGCAAAGTCATCGGCACGCTGTGGTTTCTCTCCCCGTTGCCGTGGCGACCGTGGGCGTGGCCAGGGGTGTGGATGGGTGGGGCAAGAGGAGAACATGGCGGTCCCGGCGGGATCACATGAGGACGCACACGAGAGGGGACGTGTCATATGTCGCCTTTTGTGTGTGTGGGTGTGTGTTGGGGTGTGCGTGTGGGTGTGTGTTTGTGGTTGCATAGAAATGGGGACTCTGAGCGAAACAGCAAAATCTGCTGAATGGGGACGAGGGTCTCGCTCACACTGACACACACGCTGCACATTAAGTTTTGGTTTCTCTAAACGAGGAAGTGCTGCTGTTTGAAGAAGGGAGGACGAGGAGGAGGAGGGGGAAAAAAAGCAGGAGACCGAAAATTATGTCAGGAAACCGATGCTTTGTGGTCAGCAGGGCCCAGTGGGAGAAGGTTTCTTTTCTTTTCTTTTTGTTTTCTCCATGGAGCGTCCGTATTTTGTCCAAACTTTGCTCTTCTTGTTTCTCCACCCCCTCTGAGGTGGTTATAAATAGCGGTGAGAAGAAAAAGAAGAAGAAGATGAAGAGGAACATTTTTTGGATTGCTTGTTCTGCTGCTCCGGTGTGCAAAATGTCTTGGAGGAGAAAAACCTGCTTGCGAGCAGATCAAAGAAAAATACAGTAAAACATTGTTTCCCTTGAGCCAGAGGACTTTTTGTTTCTTCCATCCAAGAAGCCAGTTTTAGAGAGAACTTGAAAGCAGTCATCCTAAAAAAAAAAAAAAAGCTTTATAAATATAACTTTTTTTTCTCTTTTTTTTGGCAGCTCCACTGGGCTGCTGCTTCAGCTACTGCTCCGCAACACAGGAAGCTGCTTTGGAAGCAAGAATTTGATTTGTGGGAATAATTTAGTTTTTTAATTTCACGTCCCAGATGAACCGATGACACCAGATCTCCATCTTTGTGTCCCGTCCGTCTGCCGAGCTTCCTGATTAACCAAGCGAGTTTGTCACTATAATGTTAAGTTCAAAGGAGGCTGGATCCACAATGGAGACTGAACAGAGGTAGATTTATTGAACTGAACTTGCTTAAAAGGTTCAACGAGGGGAGGCTGGAAAGCACCGGCCGAGCAGGCTCTGGCGGAGCTGCTGTCCAACGGGTGGCGCTCTCAGGGGAACTGACCAACTGGCAGCCGCTGGGTGATCAGACCAGGTGTAAATACGGGTGCAGAATGTAATCAGGCGAATCAGTGGCAGGTGAACTTGTGGAAGCAGGTGTAGCCGATAACGCTGATGATGCCTCCAGGGCCAGATGCCAGACGGGGGAGACTGAAGAGACGACAGAGCAAAACACTACTGAAGAACCAAACGTAAAGAAATTCTATGAGGATCAATCACAGTTTTTGCTGTTTTCCCCCCCAAAAAAAGGAAAAAAAAACAACAGTGATTTAATCCCTCCCCTGCTCGGTGACTGCACACGTAGAACCTGGTTCCCTTTCAGTAAACAGCGATGTATTTACATGGACAAACAAAGGGTGAGTGGGTGGGTGTCGATAGCTCACTCGGTTGTTGTGGCCACAAACCTGCCACACTGGATGAACCTGAGCATCCAGCCTGGTGCCCGGACGAGAAGTTCAGCCTGCCAGTGAGACCAGAACGTCCAGAGTGGACAAAGATTCCCGGCTGTTGAGGTTGCCGCCCCCCAGCAGAACCAGGGCAAACCTTTCGCTCTTCAATTCAGAGTACAACTGCAGATAGAAGACATTTTCAAAGGATCAGAATATGCCATCAAAAAAAAGAAGAGCAAAGAACTGAAAGCCTCGATTGGTTGAGGACACTTTTGAAACTTACCTTCGTTAAACTCTGCCCACTATTTTTCCTATGGTTGAATTTTCAGGGCTTGATCTGTGTGTATGTTGTGCTGATCTCAGTGCCAGTCAGATACGCGCTAGTTCCTCACTGGGCTCGATAGGAACTTAAATCCTTTCACTTCTCGGCTAAATTAATCTCCAGTTAATCTCCATTGTCATTTGCATTTTCCTCCCATTTGTGAAATTGCCTGTAATTACATACTTTGACCACCAGGTAAATTCCTCCTTTTTTCCCAAGACAAAATTAAACTTGAAAACATGAGTCAGCAGATATTTACCTTTCTTTCTCGCTGCTGCATTTTGTGCAGTGTTTGAACTGAAAAGCAAGGCAGGCCTCGTCACCGCACCCCCCCCGCCCCCACACACACACAGACACAACTCTTGTGTTACTCTTGTGTCGTGTTTTTCCAGACGCTAACCAAGCGAACGGACGTGTGCGACTCGCCCCTGTGTGTGTGTTTGTGTGTGTGTTTAATAAGCGGCTGTTTGATTGCGATACAATGTGCCGCCGACCGTGCCAGGTGATTGTGCTGCATCCTGCCAGGAAGGCCGTCACTGCCGCCCAAAACACACACACACAAGTACAGTACACACACCACCCCTGTAATGCACTGTGTGTGTGTGTGTGTGTGTTTTTTTTTTTTTTTTTTTTTTTTTTTAATTCAATTCGAGACATGGGGAGAAATCCCAGCAAGGATCCTGACCAGTGGGTCATTTCAACAGCAAACTGGGAGTTCCAGCCGCCAGACGATTAACTGGACAAACATTCCTTCGCCCTGTGTGTGTGTATGTGTGTGTGTGTGTGTGTCTGCTTTATGATTAAGTTGAGCACAAGGGGTCGGTTACACCCTTCTACACACGCCCTTAATGCATCCATACGCACACGCACGCACACGCGCACACATGCACACACACACACACGCGCACACTGGCTGTCCAACAGCTGGGCCGTGCCTGGGGACGGCTCAGTGCAGAGCAGCGGCAATAGAGTCGAGGGTTGATCGCTGTGTGTGCGTTGCTGCAGTTGAGAGGCAGCGCGTGATTGGTCGTTGGTAAAGCGTGAACAAAAAGTTTTTATTTTTTTTCATTTATTTTATCTTCCTGCTCTATCTGTCTATCTGTCTTCATGCTGCCATCTTATCTGTGGGCCAATTCCAATTCCTCCCTTAACTCCTCAATCTCAACCCTCGCCCTTCACCCTCAATCGTTGGCCCTCAATCTTGGCCCTCAAAAATAAGTGTAAGGGCTGAGAAATGGGACACCCCTTAAGTGCAGTTACGTCTTCAGACTGTCAAGAAGACGACAACGACGAAGAAGAAGGAGAAAAAGTGAAAGACGGCGAAAAAGGAAGAAGTCCTCCGTCGCTACACAACGAGGTATACAAGTAACGTGAAGCCGGGACCGCCGGTCTAGTTGACAAACCTCGTAAAGTAAAAAAAATAAATGTTACGCAACAACGATGTCAATAATCCATAAAAAAAGAGTCTTAAACTAAGACAATGAAATGGTTTGGTAATATTTATATCTTTATTAACTAAGAAAATACTTCCATTTGTAGCTCGCTTTTACATCGCCATCTTTTTCGAAGATGTCTTGGCGAAAATACGCAATGCCTTCCGGGTAGCCCTCACTGCCAAGGGTGGTGCCGGAGAATCTCAATATTGAGGGCGATACAGCCCTTAAACTCCTCCCTCAACTTGACGTTCTTAGAATCGGGACAGCACTTGCACCTCGCATTTTTGAGATTGAGGGTTGAGATTGAGGGTTAAGGGAGGAATTGGAATTCACCCCAAGAGTGGGTTACCGTGATCTGATGTTGCTGGTTTGACTGGTTTTACTGGTTTGACTAGTCAGTCAGTGTATTCACTGGTCTCCTGATCTGACAATATTTACAGGTCGTCCTGCAATCAGCAACATATTTCTGGATAAATACTGACGAACAGAAAAAAAAAAAAAAATTGAGTTGAGTTGTTGTTCTTTTCCAGATGATGACAGATATTAAGCCTGAAAGAACAAACAAACATGCAGTTCTGGAACTGGGGACCATTTCAGCCATCCACACAGCACACATGTCCGGGTGCAGTATTGCCCTGAAAGCCGGCGCCGCCTCAAAATTCAGAAACATCATTTGAATCGTCGACGCGCTTCCGCGAAGCTGGCTTCTGCTCAGTCCCATTAGCCCGCTAACCGTCTGACTCGCTTCTGTTTTTCGGCTCTTCTGTTGACTTCAGATCACCGCCTCCCCCCCCCCCCCCCCCCCCCCCCTTCTCCTCCTCCCCCCCCGGCATGATTCAGAACCTGGTGATTAGACATCAGCTCTGTGATTTCCTGCAGTCACATGGCATCGCAGCACGGTGCAGGAAATCCCCTCCGGCCACTGTTTATATCAAACTATTTGACAGTGGCATGACGTCGGTTCCCCTACTCCCCCGGGAGATATTCCTTACACCTCGACGCTTTTTGACGAGGACTCGACTTTTCACAACCGGCTGTTTGCCACGATGAGCCACCCGGTCGGTCCAGAGGGGGGAGGGAGGGAGGGAGGCCGGTGGGGGTTGCCTGGGCAGTGCCAGGCCAGGATGAGTCACCGCGGCGAGGAAGCAGAGGTGGGGAGGGGGAGGAATGCTGCAGCGCGATTGGTGGATGGGATGGGACGCAGAGGGCCCAGTCAAGCTTCGTCGAGGTGCGAGGACACGAAAAGTTTTTTTTTTTTTTTTTTTTGTGCAGGGCACGGTTCTCCTGGCCGGCTACACTTCGGGTTGCACGGCGGCTGCGTCCAGCAGCGGAAGAATCTGCAGCTGCAAAGCACAGGGAGTTGCAAAGCTGAAAAAAAAGAAAGAAAGGAAGAGGTTGCGTGACATAAAAAGAGGCCGAATTTACAATGTCTTCAGTTCTACGGTGTGACGGCCTCGATTCACTTGAAGACTTGGAAGAAGTTTTTCTGGGGGCGGGCCAGGTGTCTCCTGCTGCCTCGTCCTGCTGGTCGCTTCAAGAACGCTGCTCATAAATGCACAATTGCACCGCGCCATCTTTTATTTTGACATATTTGTTCCTTCCAGAGAGCCTTTATCCCAACTTTGTAAAAAGCTAAAGTTCAGCTTATTTTGGAGCGGCAGCCGAGATTCGACATCCTACTGGTCCTGCTGTCGTGCCTTTAGACTGCAACGCTGTTTTTTTATCGTGTAACTTTCACTCAATGTCCGTCAGGCTGCCTGTATGTTCCAGTCTTTGAGAGTGTTTTCTGCAGTGCAGGACTTTTCTGGAGTGCTGAAACCCCTTATCAGCCACACCCACCAACCACAGTACACACACACACACACACACACACACACACACACACACACACACACACTGCTGCAGCAGCAGCAGCTGGATGGAACAGATTATATCTCCAAACCTGTCCGGACCTCCTAGTTTTTGAACACTTTTACCTGCAGGGGCCACAATGAGGGGAGAAAAAAAAGAAGCACAACGAGTCCACAATCCTCACTAATGACCAGTTCTTCTCTCCCCAAAACACACACATACACATACAGAGTGCAGAGCGTGCAGGGAGAGCAGGTAGTGGTTTAGAGTTGCTGGCCCATGTGTCATACTAGTGTTGCATTACAGTCCCGCCTCCTTCCTTGCTTCCTTGCAGCCAATGACGGCCTGCCTGAGTCTCCTCCCACAGCAACAGGCTTTAAAAGTCCTCAGAAGTTTCTTCCCACTCCCATCCACTCTGGTCTCTCCCCTCTGCCTGCCTGCCTGCCTGCCTGCCGTCCTGCCCGGCCCAGACGAGAGCGCCCAGTTCCCACTTCATTCATCCCCGACGTGCGACACAAACGACTCCCAGGATCCACAATGTCCACCTACAGGAGCACCTCGTACAGCATGAAGTCGACCGCCCCGAGGAACTTCAGCAGCGTCTCCTACAGCGGGCCCAGCACCCGCAGGAGCCACGCACACACCTCCTACGCCAGCGGCAGCAGGGGCTTCGGTGGCGGTGTCGGTGTCGGTGTCGGCGGCATCTCCAGCACCACCACCTACGGCCTGGGCTCCAGCATGTCCGGCGGCAGCTTCGGAGGCGGCTTCGGAGGCGGCTACGGAGGCAGCATGGTGTCGCAGGCCCCCATCACGGCCGTGACGGTCAACAGGAGCCTGCTGGCACCACTCAACCTGGAGATCGACCCCACCATCCAGGCCGTGCGCACCCAGGAGAAGGAGCAGATCAAGGGCCTCAACAACCGCTTTGCCTCCTTCATTGACAAGGTGGGAGATCGCGACAGTGCATGCGCGTGCGTGCGTTTGTGTGTGTTTAAGTGTGTGTGTTTGCGCAAAAACTCTCTGGTTGTCTTGGTTGCAGAGTAACCAGTTCAGGTTGGTGCAAAGTTCAGCTTCCCCCCTCCAGGAGAAGTTTGCTGATTATTATGCAACAAGACGATAAAGAGCTCCACATGTTCTCAGGATCCATCTAAACTCCCTCGTCCGCGGCGTGATATCGGAGGTTAAACGACTCAACGTCGAGCCCGGCCGCGCCGAGGCTGCCCTTTTATAGCGATGAAACGCAGGCCGACGGGGTGGTGGTGGGGGGGGGGGGCGAGCGGCAAAGACAAAGAGAGAGAGAGAGAAAAGGGCGTGTCGGGGCAGAGCTTGTGATAAGAGTTACCTTGGGAGCGGCCCCGCCCCCTTGTCCGAGGTGTGGCCCCCTCAGGGGCCCGCCCCCCCGACCCCACCCACCGACGCCGTCAAACTAACGACTGCTGTGTCAAAAACTGTTGTTTTTTTCTAAAGAAAAAGGCAGGAGAGAGAGAGGGGGAGAGAGAGGGAGAGAGAGGGAGAGAGAGAGGGAGAGAGAGAGAGAGGGAGAGAGAGAGGGGGGAGAATTGGGTTTTTTTTTGTGACGAGTCGCTGGGTTAATATTTAAAGAGGCTTGGCTGGTGTCGAGTTCCGGCCGGTGCCAGATGACTGGCTGCAAGTCAACTCCAACCCCACCCCCCCACCCCTCAGCCCCCACCTTTCCGTCACTCACCACCTGAGTCCTGTTCCCGGGCACTGCAGAGTTTTGACTCGAGAGGTCGAGAGAGAAACAAGCAGTGGTGAAAACCAGGAGTTTCTTCTACCAGAAAGTTCGTCCACGGCAAACTTCACCCTGCTGCCGACGCCCGTGGTCGCCAGCAGGGTGGCCCCGCCCTTCCAGCCCAACTCGCCTTCCTCATTTCCATCATCCCCACTTCCTGTGCTCACCCACCTCCCGTGTCATCGCCTGTCTAATGCGTCCCAATGTTGACCTTTCCGCCTTTGGAAGCGTCGTCTTTTAACACTGCCCCGGCCGGCCCTCCCCTCTGTATATTTTTCCAAATTGCACCAGAACACCCCCCAAACCCCCCCTCTTCGTGGCCATGAATTTTCCAACCCGCTCCTGGTCAGGATGCACGCAGGTCGGAGGCCTTCCGCTCAGGGAAAAAAAAAAAAAAAAAATCAGAGCGCCGTCTGGAAAACACAGCGGCGCTACGCAAACGTTGCTCCAAAGATAGACGGACAAAGAGCGGTGGATGGCGAGGATGCAGGAAGTCAGGGGCCGGGTCGACACCAGTTGGCTCCCACAGCTGTTTTGTTATGTAACGACCGACATCCAGCAAGTACCCCCCCGAAAAAAACTAACAAACTCATTCCCCCTTTTTCTTCTTCTTCTTCCTCTTCTTTTTCCTCTCCTTGCACCAGGTCCGCTTCCTGGAGCAGCAGAACAAGATGCTGGAGACCAAGTGGAAGCTGATGCAGGATCAGACCACCACCCGCTCCAACATCGACGCCATGTTCGAGGCCTACATCGCCAACCTGCGCCGGCAGCTGGACAGCCTCGGCAACGACAAGGTCAAGCTGGAGTCCGACCTGCACAACATGCAGGGCCTGGTGGAGGACTTCAAGAACAAGTGAGTGGGCACGGCTCTACACGCTGCAGCGAGGCAGCGCCACCTGGTGCAAAGCTCCGCGCCCGACCTGTCGGTCCTCGTTGTGTGTCTGAAAATCGTGAAACGTCGCGGAAGCGTTCACTTGTCTTCCTTTGGAACGCGTCCGGCAAGAAAAGGAAGTTGATTTCACGGTTGCTGTTGGTGTTTCTTTTTTTATTATTCATTATTTATTTTATTTGAATAAAATGGCCGGAGTTCTGAGCAGATCAGCCGTGAAATCTGGGGCCCGTCCTCTCCTCGCGGCCATTCGATCCAGGGAAGATGTCAGTGGAGTCGGTTGAACATCATCAGTGCGGCTCATAAAAATATTTCTGGCGCCTCGCCCGACATTTGGGGCGAGCCGCTCCCAACATCTGTCTGTTGTTATGTGTTGTCCAAATTCCAGGCGCTCAAAGAGAATAGGTTCCCATTAAGCGTGGCTGCAGCTAAAACACAAACTACCAAACCAACAAACAAACAAACACAGCTTCCTTCTGGTTCAGTCAAGGGGGGGGGCGTGAACAGACGCTTCTGCCTCGTTCAGCAAAAGCACGTCGCTTGTCAATCAAGTAGAGCGAGTCACAGTCGGCTGACAGTTAGGGATGGACCGCTTGCGCCTCCTAGTGGTCATGTTGGGAGTCAGACTCATTGTTTGACCGGGAGCGCTGCCTGACTTGTTCTCGTCTTATTTTTTCCAGGTATGAAGATGAAATCAACAAGCGCACAGAGTGTGAGAACGACTTTGTCCTCATCAAGAAGGTCAGTGTGTGTGTGTGTGTGTGTGTGTAAATGGTCACATCTATGCATGCTTTTTTTTCTCTCTTGCGCACCTCGCGGCGCCTCGTCATCCTTCCGCCAGTAACCGCGGCTGCTGTTGCTTTCAGGACGTGGACGAGGCCTACATGAATAAGGTGGAGCTGGAGGCCAAGCTGGAGAGTCTCACGGACGAGATCAACTTCCTCAGGTCCATCTACGAGGAGGTACGGAGCCACGGCGGCTTCTTCTTCTTCTTCTTCTTCTTCTTCTTCTTCGACTGGCTGCCAATGCTTGGATGATCTCACTCATTTGAGGGTTCTCATTTCCCCCCCCTCTCTTCTTCAGGAACTGCGTGAGCTCCAGAGCCAAATCAAGGACACGTCGGTCATCGTGGAGATGGACAATAGCCGCAACCTGGACATGGACTCCATCGTCGCCGAGGTCAAAGCACAGTACGAAGACATCGCCAGCCGCAGCCGCGCCGAGGCAGAGACGTGGTACAAGACCAAGGTGAGAGGGCGGGAAAAAACAAAAACAGAAACATTTATCACAAGACCACGTAGATGCATTGATTCCTCCACCCGCCGTGGTTCACGTCTCCTCTCCGGATGTTTGTCCAGTACGAGGAGATGCAGACATCCGCCACCAGATACGGAGACGACCTGCGGGCCACCAAGACAGAGATCGGAGACCTGAACCGCATGATCCAGAGGTTGACGGCAGAGATCGACTCCATCAAGGGACAGGTGCGCCTCCCTGCGAGCACCAGCCATCTGTTCTTTTCACCCAACTCCAAAAACAAACCCAGACCAAAACAAAAATGTTTCTCTCTCTCTCTCTCTCTCCAGCGCACCAACCTAGAGGCCCAGATCGCCGAGGCGGAGGAGCGCGGCGAGCTGGCCGTGAAGGACGCCAAGAACCGCATCAGGGAGCTGGAGGAGGCCATGCAGAGAGCCAAGCAGGACATGGCCCGCCAGATCAGGGAGTACCAGGACCTGATGAACGTCAAGCTGGCCCTGGACATCGAGATCGCCACCTACAGGAAGCTGCTGGAGGGAGAAGAGGACAGACTGGCCAACGGCATCAAGGCCATCAACATCTCCCAGCAGAGCAGTAAGTTATCGTCCTCGCCCGCCTTCCACCTCCCGCCGGGGGACCTCCACCACCAGACTCAAACCATCTCCTCATCCTCCTCCTCATCATCATCATCCTCCTCCTCTTCCCCCTCCCTGCAGCAAGCTACGGCGGCTTCCCCGCGGACAGCCTGAAGAGCAGCTACGCCAGCACCAACTACTCCAGCAGCGGCTACGGCGGCGGCTACGGCGGCGGCTACTCCAGCGGCGGCTACTCCAGCGGCGGCTACTCCAGCGGCGGCTACGGCAGCAGCAGCATGGGCGGCGGCGGCTTCAGCAGCGGCAGCGGCTACAGCACCCAGACCAAGAAGAACGTGGTCATCAAGATGATCGAGACCAAGGACGGCAGGGTGGTGTCCGAGTCCTCCGAGGTCATCGAGGATTGAGCGAAGCCGGCAGGAGCCCGGAGGCGTGCCTAGTTAGTCTAACCTTCACAGGTCGTTCCCCCCGCCCCCACCTCTCGAAACGTCCCAACCCCCCGCCAGACCTCCACCACCCGCCCATTCAAGTCGACTACCGCAATAAAAAACAAACAAACCCTGAAGTCAGGTGCTTGATAGACGCCCGTCCTCCCGTAGAGCCTTACGTTGTCGTCCGAGAAGCAATAATTCCTACTAACACTACCAAAGATCTGAAAGGGACCAAAGAAAAATATTTTGTATGTCTAACTGTCTGTACTAAAGAAAAAAAGAAAAAACAATTAAAAAAGAAAGACAAAAGAAGTTGCATCTCACATAGTGGGGTAGAAAAAAAAAAACTGGGCAAATTGCAACTTTGAGAAAGGAAAGTTTTATAGGACACCCCCTCCGAGACGGTCGCTGCGATGGTGTTTCAGAAGGTTTTGAATGTATGGAAAAATATGGGGCCTTGCCCGGCGCTGTCGGCCAGCCGGCGGCCCGCTGAAACAGCCTGCTACTGTAGGTAGTGCATGTCTTCCCTCGTGCGTGTAACCGAAACTGTCCGACCCCTCGGGGTCGCCTGGCCGGAGGTGATGTTTTTGCTACGGAAAGATATGGAAATAAAAAATAAAAGTGTTTACTGACGAGACCACGTTGTGTCTTCATTTGGAGTTTCTGAGTTCTGAGAAGATTCACTGGCTCAATTAAGCAGTAATGAATAATAATAATAATAATAATAATAATAATAATAATAATAATAATAATAATAATGTACAATCCAGATGGAAGCTCTGATTAGACTAGAAATCAGATTCTTAACTATTGCGCATCGAGTGCCACAGCAGTTTGCGTCACTTCAACACACAGTGCTGGTAAAATGAAACTCATCCAGACAGACAGTAGTTTAAACAGATATTACCTGCTTGTTTAAACTATTGTCAGTCTGAACAAAAGAAAACCAAGAGTGTACTTCTTGGCAGCCTTTGGCAAGACTTTATGAATTAGGCTTTAGTGAGTCAGGCCCTCTGCGAGTTTATGTCACAATAAAATTAGCCTTGACTGACAGGGACCAGGAGATGCAACCTCATAAGCAAACCACTAGATGTCACTAGCAAGTTACCATATTTCAAAGTGTACGGGTGAGTGCAAATACAACATTGTAACATTGTGTAACAAAGTATCAATGTGCATCAAATCAACAGAAACAACTTGTGAGTTTACATCATCCTTTTTGCAGCCTTGACGAATAATGGAAAACAGTGTAAAGTTTGACGCTTGTAAGCCATCGTTAAGAAAGAAAGTCAATTTTGTTTTTTGGTGGTAAACATACAGATACAGCAACATTTTATGTATTTAAAAAAAAAGAGCCAAATTGTTGTGTGGCTCACATTTGAAAGAACTGGTTGAGAACAAACAATACAGAGACCACAAGTGGAAAAAAAACAAAACAAAAAACAAAAACAGCAGAAGTCACTTCTAAGTGATCCACCACCAGGGGTCACCAGCAGGCAGCAGGTTAGCCCGAAGGACACAACTAGCAACCACGTGATCGAGAGTGAGTCTGGACTAATGAAGCTATTAAATAGGCAGCATAAAAGATGTGAAAGTTCCCACGGAGCGCATCGATAACCAAGGTGCGTCACTGTCGGTGGAAGGAAATATTTTTTCTGTGCAAGATTTTTCGACTCCTGCCAAAAGGGCTTGGCAGGCGAACAGTGCCTGCTATTGTTACACGTTAACAGAGAAATATGGTACCAGTTTCCGCGTTGATGCCATTGCATGAGGGTGTCATCAGTGGCCTGGGTGTAATCTGCAGAAGCATTCCGGCGAGTTGTTCCTCCACTCTGCAGAGAGTTCTTAACTGGCAGGTTTTCTTATTTTCTTCTTATTATTATTATTATTATTATTTTAGCTAGCAGCCTCAGTGCGAGCAGGGGAGGTTGGTACCCGTCACTGTCTGAGTGCTTTTATCATAACTCCACATGCTTTGCGCTATATGCACTAAACCTGTAGCTCACTGGTTTAGTTGCAGTCTTCAGCGAGAGACAGAGCGAGACTGCCCTCTACTGGAGCATATGAGTCAATGCATTACACAGCTCGCCAACGCCCCATATTTTTATTCATTCATGTCTGGCCTTTTCTTCGCTGAAACCCGCGCACCCGTTATTTGCTAAATACCAGTATGACAGTATAGGTATGGCCTCCACAACCGCGGCCGGCCAACGCCGAGGCCAAGGAGCAAAGGTCAAGGAGACGCACGCTTCTTGCACCTGGGATCCGAATGCAGGATCTGCCAACAACGCGCCTCCTGTTTGTGCAGAAGCAGAAAGGATTTAATTTGCGTCGGTTGGCGCAGTCAGCTGATCGGCCCGGACGGACCAGTTCCTTCAGACGCCAACAGTTATGCAAAATTGTTTTGTGTGCATGACAAACATTGCTGGAACAGTCCTTGTGTGAGCGCAGAAAATCAGTTTCTTCGCGAGTAAAATGGGAACTCGGGCCTCGATGCATCCTGCAGAACGATGGGCGAGCAAAAGACAAATCTTTTTTCGGGGTTGGAACAGTTTTACCTGCAGAGTGAAATGACACCGCAAGGAACTTTAAACTTTTGTAGAAATGGTTCCAACTTGCCAAACAAGTGTTTTTATTTCTCCTGCTGAGGAGAGTTGGTGACTTTTGTGAAAGACAACAAGCCCCGGGGTTTGCACAACCAGTCTGGACTTGATAGAGGATGATTTATCCAAATTGTATTTGCAATGGGCCACATGACGGAACTGCATCGTGTCGGCGGGCCATGGTTCGTTGACGGGGGGGGGGGGGTTATGACTGCCTTCACACGGGCCGGCCAGTGGAGACGAGGGGTTTTATGGCGTTTGCCAATAATCAAAAGTACAGTGCACAATACGGTTAAATGCATTATGATGTTAAAACATGTTTTTCCCTCGCGCTGGCCCTTGAGAGGTTTGCAGGTTTTTGAAGGCTCTACAGGTGCTGGGGAAAATAAATTGCCCCAGGGATCTTGTGCAGGTGTGATAGTTGAACTGTTGACTTACTGACTGCTTGATTCCAAAGAAGTAAGTCTGACTGAATGGCAAAATGTTTTGGTTTGTTTTGTTTCGTTGTCTATCGGGAATCACGACCAGATTGGTTAAATTTCCTTTGATGCATTTGACCTGGAAAAGAGTCGGGAGTTGAGAGGTTCAGAAGATGGTTGCAGAGAAATATCCCAGAAAATAAACACCAAACAATATCGGGTCCAGTTATCTTGCATGCAAACCTTCCATTGATAGATGTTTTAGTTTCATCGACCACAACTATTTTTTGCACACTTGGACCCGGATGCACCAACAGTCTTAACAATAACTGGGTAGCGACTCTGGAGTCGAGGCAGCAACTCAGAGACAATGTACCTGTGTGTGTGCAACAAAGGGCAAAGATAATATGCAAATTTGCTTTGTTGTTGTCCCTACAACCCGCAGTCATTCGGAGAATTTCGATTTCACCAGCCGGGTTGCGCAAGGAGCTGCCGCGCCTTGGTTTTATTAGCAAGCAGAGAAAAGCATGAGGAGGGGGGAAAAAAAATGCCAAAAGTCTGATAGAAATATAAAGAAACGTATTAATAAACTTATCATACACAATCCACCTGTTGTATGAGTACAACCTTTTGTGCTACCTGTCAGTAAAAACTTTTGCAGGCTGCTTGAACGAAAAAAAAGATGCAGGTGGACGCAGTAGCCAGCGGGTGGCTTGAACTGGTTGGTTGGCAGCCTCAGAAAACCAAAACGTCACGAAGGCTTTTAACGATGTTCGTTTTGAAGGAGAATGTGAGGCCGATGCCGAGTCAAAGGTCACAGCTTAAGGCCTGACAACACCTGCAGGGTTTGATTCTTGGTTCTCGATGTCGACCTGAGCGCTGACGCTCTGCACCTGCTATTGGCTGTTTCACAGAAGAAAACAAAAAACTAAACTAAAATATGATCGGCACCGGCCGCTTAAAGATCTGTATCGTTTTTCCACGGCAGGGACCATTTTATCAGGCTCTCATTCTTAACTCTGGCGCCCGGTGCAGATAATAGACTGCGTTCACACTGCAGGCGAATCTGATTCCGATCAGATTCCTTCTCAAACCCGATTTCAGGGCCGACTGTCCACACTGTTTTTTTTTTAGCAAGTGTCCAAATGGGATGTGGCTCTGTTCAGACCGGGCCACATTATTGACCCATGTGACAGGTTGCTGTAGCAACGACGTCGGAGCGGAGGCGTCGTCCAGCGTAGTAGCGTGCAGTGTGTGGCATCATATCATTGCGACAGCGACACTTGTTGCGATACCTGCCCTGGAGCTTGGCTTGAATGGAGCCACAGTATCTCCCCACACACTGATGAGCCAATCGGGACTGCTGCTTTCCACTTCTTCTGTCCACTCCATTACGTTCCAGCTCCGAACCTGGAATGGCGCCCTCTGGTCTGGCGCATTGGGTCTCTGCGTCGCGTAGAGTGACGTCACCGACAGTCACAACCCATCGGTGTGCTTGGAGCCGTTCACACTGAGACGCATCTGTCCAGATGCCATTTGAAAGTAACCTCCCCAAGGTGGTTTTAAACCGTTTTGCAAAAAACAGGATTTCATGCGGTTTGTGACTGTTCGGACTACAAAAGAGCCATCTGGGTTTTTGGCTGGCAGTCTGCACGTGGCCAGAGTGGAACCGGCACCTGCCAGAAAGAAGAAGAAGAAGAAGAAGACCTTTATTGATCCCACGATGGGGAAATTTGCATAATTACAGCAACAACAACAAAAAGGTCAACAATTTTTTGAACTGACGATGTAGACAAAAATAAAATATCTGTAAGTATATACAGAAAAATAAGAAGCAAGATAAAAAGCAAGATATTTACATATTAACCATTTGAATTTGCTACATGCTCTGCTATGAATACGTTTCTATTGCATCTAAAAGAGAAATTTACAGAAAGGGGTCGGCTGGCCTTTTTTGTGACATCACAAAGGGCAGATTTTACAATCTTTCCCCACCCTCAGCCAGAAGGCCACCTGCTGCTGCTGCTGCTGCTGCTGCTGCTGCTGCTGCTGCTGCACTGTGGGCGAGGCAGAGCAGGTCCAGGCAAGGCACCGCACTGGGTTTGGAACCAGGTGGGTCTTCTCTTTGGGTGAGAATAACGTGAGCAAAGCGTTTCTGAACTTGCACCCGTGGAAGGGATTCATCCGCTGCGACGGAGCAGGAGCCGCAAAACCGCAGCTGGCCGAGCGAGCGAGCGGAGGATCATTCCAGTTTTGTTCTTCTTTTTATTCTGCGGATGAATGAAGTCATGTATTAAAGGCGAGACCGAGCTTGTGGCATCGGTGGGCGTGTGTGTGTGTGTGTGTGTGTGTGTGTGTGTGTGTGTGTATGAGTGTGCGTAGCAACCCCAAACGGCCTGCATAGCGACGCCGCCTGCGTCACACCGCTTTACTGTAAGTGAGGCAAGCGAGGCGAGCAGCGGCACGAACCAGGCCCGTCCGTCACTGCACCGCTGCAGCGAAACCGACCAGCCAAATACAACTCGCTGGTTGGTCTGAAGGTCGCAGGTCAAGTTGAACCGAGAGCTTTGGACTCCACAGTATAAAAGCAGCTTGCCGGGCTGCATGAGCAGTGAGGTCGTAATTAAAGTTTTCCCCAAAAACCAAAGTGGGCGAGCCCGACTTGACTCCCACCTCAAATTCACGCTTACGCAAAAGAAATGAAAAAAACAAAACCATAATTCTTACTTCCTGATTCCTGGTGTTTTTCATTCATGCACAGACTCGACAGTGCGGTGGACTTTGTGTTGTATCTTCAGGAGTGTGTGTGTGTGTGTGTGTGTGTCGAGAGGAGGTGGAGGCGCAGTGCAGGGGATGAGTTGATGAAAGTGTCCTGAACACTCTGGGCCCCCGACTAATTCATGGATTGAACAGGAAACGTGTTCCTGCCCCCCCCAACACACACACACACACACACACACACACACACACACACACACCCTACAGGGGCGTTGCATCTTAAGTGAAATGCAAAAAAAATAATACTGCCACCATGAGGTCATGGACGGAGGCGCAGCAGGCCCTTGCAAGGGAGCGGTGGGAGTTTTCCCACCGCCACTCAACAGAAAGTGTCATCTTTGGCCTTTCGGATGTTTCATTTTCCCGTCTTAATAGTTTTGACATTTGAGCCACGACGTTGACAGTCGACAGGATTAGGCTGCAGCCGGTGACTCCATCGGCATGCGTCGCATTAATCCCGCGTTGACCTTTCGGGGGCAAGTCTGGACAGATGCCAGGTGCCTGGGATGTACTTACAGGTGTGTGTGTGTGTGTGTGTGTGTGTGTGTGTGTGTCTGTTTTTGTGTGTGTGTGCAAGTTTGTTTTGTTTTTTTTGTCTTTTCCAAACCTCACAGTGTGTGACATTTTTTATCTGGTCGGCGCCTCGCCCTCTTCTCCGGGGCGTGGCGGCCGAGACGGGAGGGTGAGAGGGAATCTGGCTCCCGATCAGTGAGACAAAGTGCAACACGGGTGGAAAAACAACGCGGACGGCACCAACAGCCGGCCGGGCCCGGGTCACGACACCCGGATGGACACGAGACTTTGTTTCGCCGGACAGGTGGTCCAGTGCGGCGTCGCACAATCGCATCGGTCACACACCTGCTGTGTGCCACCGGTGAACCTGTGGGCGACCCGTCAGTTGAAGTTGTGCGTGCAAACACACTCGCAGATATAAAGACACAAAATGCAAAATGCGAAAAAAATAGAAATTAAAAAATCCAACGATGACGATTCCATGAGGGTTTTTTTCTTTTTTTTCTTAGGTTTTGTACCTGCATGCTAACGTTAACAATGGTTTTGTTACATTTGAAAGAAATTATTTACACATAGCCTGGTCGACTTTTAAGTATTTATTTTTTGGTGTACTTATTCATTTGTTTATCAAATAAATAAATAAATTAGCTGCAGCATTTCGGCCACGATTTCAGTGTGCGGTGGAGCTGCGGGTTCCGCAGCCGGGGCGTGGTTCCCTTTTCCAGGTCACAATAGCAGCGAGCGCACCCACGCACACACACACACACACACACACACGCACACACACACACACACACACACACACACACACACACACACACACACACACACACACCTTAACCAACTCCTTACCTCAAAGTGTTCACCCCAAATATTTTGTCATCACGTTGATTATTCCCACACACTGCATCAAAAATAAAAAAATAATAAAAACTAAAATAGAAAAAAAGAGACGTTTGTTTGGCCACAAATAGGTGGCACAGATGCTCAGAACTGGATTCAAGCACGACGCTGCTCAAAACAGAAACGCTACGCATACACGTGTGCAGATTTGCCGTTTGTTTTTTTGTGGGGTTTTTTTTTTTATGGCGAGAGAAGTCTGTGCTCTCTTCGGATGCTGCCAGGTTCATTATTCAGGCTTTGCCTCGACCAGTTCGCCACCCAGCTGCTGTGGCTTTGGGCGCGGCAGCGCAGGAGTCGTTTTATTGATTTATTTTTCCTTAGTTTTCAGACGTGAACACGACTCTGTGGCAGTTTTGAAGGTTTGCCAAACGGAGCCGACCTGTGTTCCCCTGACAAGCGATCGCGTCCCCGCCAACACCAAAAGGAATCCAATTGAAGGCACGATAAAAAGTGGCCGACGATACAGAGTTCCCTGCCGTGCCGCCAAGAGAGGAACGACGCCTCCTGCAGTCAACTGGGTTGGCACGCGTAACTCTCCGCCACTCCTGCGAAGGTGTGGCGGTCGACACAAGCCTTTCATTAAACCCTCTCGGCGAGTCTGCCTGCGGCTCGATGGCTGCTCTCCACCAACACACCCTTTTGGTGATTTATTTATTTTTTCTTTTCTTTTCTTTTTTTTTTTTCCCCCTACAGCAGAACAATGGAATTTCGCTTGCGTAAATGCCAAACAAGAGCAGGCAGATGTGTTTCGCCGCCTGTCTGCCCGGTCCGCGGCTACATTTAGCTGTGGAAGGATGCCTCCGTGCACGCAGTGGCAGGCCATCAGGGTCGGTTAGGCCTTCTGTGCTGGCCTAACCATGCGTAGAAAAGTGCATTTTCCCATAAGCATGATTATGTTTATGACAAGTTATTCCCCACTGTCTGTTCTCTTCACATCATGTAATATCCACTTCATTGCATCGCTTCCATTGTTGTATATTGCAGTAGAGTTTTTATCCAATCATATTTCAGCTATGCTAAGCTTGTGTTGATCAGTAGTGTTTTCTAAAATATCGATTCATCGATTAAATATGGATATTGAAAGAATAAAAGCGATTCAATATGACTTTTCCATAGTATCGATATATCGACACTTGACATGCGCCGCCGCCAACACACACACAAACACTCAGACACACAACCCCCCTCCCTCGCCGTCAAGATCGTGGTCTGCTTCCGACTAGCATCGAAAACCGTATCAAAAACCAATATCTTTCAAAATATCGTGTCGAAGTCTGAAATTCAGTATCGTGACAAAACTATTTGTCAGGTTCAATGAAATCTGCCTGAGGCCAGCAGAGTCGAAATAGCAGCCTCCTGTCTGCTGCAAGTGAACGGACCACAGATAGCCAATCGACAGCCAATCAGATCTTGAGTCTGCAAGGCTGAGGCCAACTAGCTGGCTTCACGCAGAATGTACTCGTCCCGTGATTGGATCAGAAGCCCTGAAAACCTCACAGACTGAACTCAACCTACGACGGCTGAAGGAGAAGATGTAGATTTAGTTGCCTATAATCATCTGTAATTTAAAATGTAAATACAGTAGCGCATTGGCGCAGCAGCTGCTCATTTATTTAATAACAGTTACAGTTCAATAGTTTGTTTCGCTGTCGTCTTGTTGGTCTCTCATACGACTAGTCTATGACAATTGTTTTGGACAGGTTTGGACCTTGAACAAGAGTTAAAGCTCACATAAGCTGGACTTATTAAAACTTTGTTGAGGAATCTCTTAAAATCACCTCCTTTCTAAGTTTTGCCAATAACAGTGGCCTTAGTTACTTAGTCCTAATTATGAATTAAATGCTCGAGAAACTTTGTTTTGGTTCCAAACAATATGTGGAGGTTTCCCAACAGTCTGCACAGCAACTTTTCTTTTGTTCTTTTGAAATGAAAAAACCAACAACCTTAAAACCCACCACTGGGTTTGGAAAAAGGGTGCCCCCATTTAGCACTGGCTTGAGAACAGCCATGAAGGAAACGAGGGACTTTGTTCACGTCCACTTTCATTGGTCCAAAACTTTGGCCGGTGCTGCTGACCAGCGCAGCAGACCCTGACTGGCACTTCAAGGTGAGCAGGGCACGCTCCCAAACCAACGAAACAGATAGCGATAGATAGCACGAGGAAACACTCCTTCTCCAAAATTGTGCCGCAAAGGTTACACTCACATTTAGCCTGAAAGGTTTTTGCTGATCCGAGTCGTCGGGACTTGCGACATTTTCTTTTTTTTTTTTTTAAATGGTCTCACAGGACCGCCGACGCATGAAATCAAAAGAAAACAGACTGAATAAACAGCTACCAGGTACAAAAAGTCCCCCCCCAAAGTTCATCCACCTGCTGACAAAAGACCAAAGCAATATTTGGTTTGGTTTAATACAGAAACAAGGAACCACTGAAATTATGTTTTGAAGGTGACAGTGGGAAAAACAAAACAATACAAGACAAATAGGAACAATTGTGACCTTTTTTTTTTGGTTGATTTTATTGAAGAGTTTAACCAGGAATTGATAGGAGATGATGCAGGTGCAGGGACGGGGGGGCAGAGGGCGTGGTGGGGGATGTATGGTTGGGTGGCGTGTCTTTGCCAACTTGCGCAGCCAAAAACACGCACAAATACAGCATGGGAGTGAGCGATTGTGTTCCTGGTGCAGTAGTTTGTTCCAACCGTCTATTGAAAATTGTCAAATTGTCAGGTGACGCTCGACTGTCCCTCGATCCTGCCCAGACGTGCAGCGCCCACCGCTGACTCGGCTTTTACGCATCATGCTGCAACTAATACTCCGGCTTAACGCCTCTGATGTCACCTGCAGTGTTTGTTTTTGTGTGTGCAGTTGTTGTTCTTGTGTCTCTAAGAAATTTTCATACACTCGATTAACACGCACTCATACGCAATTGCACAAACTCTATATATATATATATATTTTTTTTTAATAATAAATCCTAAAAAAAGACGTGCAACCTTATCGTGAAATAAAACGTAAGGTCCTCAGCAGTGTTTTCTCCACATCGCCTGCAAATTGCCAGCTAGAAAAAGAATAGCTGAAAATTTCAACGGTGCTGCTCCTTAAATTTCCTCTCTATGTTTTTGAAACTTTTTAAAAATGCACAGGCTCCTGGGTACCTGACACAGACTGTGGTCATGTGACTGCTGTTCGGTTTGTGCTCTTGCTCTGCAATGCCTGACTGTGCCATAAAACACCGTTCATGGTGGTCTCGGAGGGCGGAGCCAACACCCACCTCGGCGTGCGTTCACTCACCCGGGGGAGGTGACAGCGAGGCAGTGGTCCCCTTTGTGAGGTTAGAGTGATAGTGATGATAGGGAGTCATTCAAGAGTGGTAGAAAATATTAGCAACATGAAATTTGCACAACATAGGACCCTTAAAACCTTAAGGAGACCACACGTGACAGTTTTGGTTTTTCATTTTTTAGATATCTATTTGTCAGCTTTTCTGTTCAACATTTTTGTTAATGCATTTGTTCATGCATGTGCAGAGCAGTTAAAAATAAAAACTTGGTTCAGAGACCCAAACGGAAGCTTAAGTAAAGAAGCGGTTTGCAAATTCTAGCAGGCTTCAGCCCAAGAGCCAAACACAATAAGAATTTTTACTTTTCCAAACGTTTGACGGAACACCTTGTCGAAACCTTTTTGGCCGAGAACGGTTTCGCACCAACTCTCTTCACAGGATCGAGCCCATGAACTTGTTACGCCGACGCTTTTGACCACTTTCTGTGGGATTACCGCCGTTGAGCAAACACATAAAAACAAAGTCGCTGACTCTGCCGATTAATGTGAGCAGGTTGTGACTAACCCGGCTACTGGCTCGGAGGTGTGGCTTGGCATGTAGCTCACATTCTGGCACAAACAGCAGAAAAAGACTGCTTCACGGGAGCACGACTGCGGCAGAATCAACCCAAAACACACGCCAAGTGTAAAAGATACAAAATTACATCCTGTAAAGGCTATTTTTTTCTTCTTCTTCGAATTCACACTCCAAAGTTGTAAGAGACGTGTCCCAGGATAAACCCCTCCTTGACATTGACATTTAATAATTGCTCTTTTAATGTCACAGCGGCTCCTGCCGCCAAGTTTCAGGGCTGAGTTCTCACCGTTGAAATGCGCCGGTGAGCATTCCGCTGCATGCTGTGACAGGAAACCTGAAACAAACCCGTCAGGCATCAGGCAGAGTGAAGTGCGAACCTGCTGCAGATTTGAAGACATACAGTATGTTGCAATGTTGAAGACATACACGCTCAGAAATATGCAAAGCAACCACCTTTATTGGTGAAGGAAAAAAAGGAAAAGAGCAACAAAAAAAAAAAGCATTGTCAAATGTGAAGGTGTATTTAATTAATTGTCCATCAGCTAGTTTTTCCTCCCAGTGTTCATACTAAAATGTTGCAAAGTTGTTATGTGCCACATTAGGATGTTGCTGAAAAGAAAACACTTTCACTGCTGCTAATAGCAAAACAAGAAGCATGTGCTACACTAAAAGCTTTGCACATTTTTTTTCTGTATATTGTTGCTTCCTCTGCCTTGTTTTGTTTCTACAATTTCCTTGCATGTCACATTGATCTTCTTCGCTCCTGGGTCAAAAAAAAACTGCCAAGCGCAAGACCCTGTGTGCTTTTGTTTCACACAGTGAAAGGACTCTCCGAATTTCTGAAAGATGATTGAATCACATGTAATGTGCTAGAGCTCTGGACCCCCCTGGCCTTTCCTTTGGTGCCTGACTCAGCTGTGGCTCACCGCTCATTCAGATGCTGAGAGAGAACAGAGGCAGTCGCGAAGCCAACGCCTACAATGCTCTGTTACGACAGGCATCAACAGATTCCGATCTGTCGCCCTCAGATCACCTGATCCGCTTGCGGCTTCTTGTTGAAGAAAGTGCCGCAGCAAATACAACAGTAGAAAGTAAAAGCTAAACACTTGCACTGCACATGCATGTGCGTCCAAAAAGCACAGGGGACTGTGAGCGCAAATTGTGCAGAATTGTGCACTATATTATCAAATGATAATTAATAATTAGATCTCACAAGCACCTCAGATAGTTAACACTCTTCATTAGAATCAGTAGATTAACAATTAGGTGTCACTATCACTATGGCACACACAGTTGTTTCACTCCAAATCTTGGTGGGGCGCATTTTTGGCGGTTGGAACAAACACGGTGGGAATTTCAACTCGAGTTGCAAACGGCAGAATTTGCAAGGTGAACCCACCCTTCGGCCCCACAGGTCCTCCACACCCATCCAGAGGTTCCACCTGTTCCAGTGAATAAAGTCTCTGGCAACATTTCCTCGCACCCCACCCTTCACCCTTGGCTGTGGTGCCATTCCTGTGCGAGTCACCTGGGCGTGAGCGCCTCACAGGGTTGCCACTCCTACCTGTCTGACAGGCCCGACTGCGACAAGCCTGCCTGCGAGTGCACCTTCCAGGATCTGGCTAATTGGAGAAGCGCAGAAGAGGGAGGTGCCCAGTGGGGCGGAGCCTCCCTGCGCAGATGCAGATAAAAATCCATCACCGACAGTGGAAAAGGCACTTTGAGGGATCAGACTCTCCTCTTAGTGTGCGCTGCCAAGTTCCTCTCTTCGCTTTCCTTTTTACTCTGTTTGTCCGTACCTTTAGGGGGAAAAAAAAAAAAATCCAGCCATGAGCAGACAGTCCGTTAAAACGGTCAGGACCTCCTACACGGTCGGAGGCTCAGGTGGCTCAGGTAGCTTGGGCTTTGGCAGTGGCAGTGTCAGTGGCACTGGCGGTGGTTTTGGCTTTAGCAGCGGCGGTGGTGCTCAGTTTGGCACCAGTAGTTTTGGCTTTGGCAGTAGCAGTGGTGCTCAGTATGGCAGCGGTAGGTCTTCAGGTGCAGGTAGATATGCCCGATCTGCCGTCATCTCGACAACTCGTCCGATGTCTTATTCCAGCTCATCACTGTACAGTAGCAGCGGTGGGTATGGAGCAGGTGGCATGATGGTTGGCGGCGGTGGTGGTGGGTTCGCTGGCGCGGGCGCGGCCATCACCAATGTCACGGTGAACCCGTCCCTGCTGACCCCCGTGCAGCTCGACTTTGACACCACCATCCAAGGTGTTCGCACTCAAGAGAAGGAGCAGATCAAGAATCTGAACAACCGCTTTGCGAGCTTCATTGATAAGGTGAGTGATGCTTCTCGTTTCCTTAAGATGCAGCTCTCAAACTGTACATGACCAACAAAAAGTACCTCAGAAGTGTATTTTTTATCATTTCACACGGAAGACGTTCCCAGGAATGCACAGGACAATATGAAAAAGTTTAATTATTAAGTATTATGTGGCAACAAAACTGACTGACATGGATATTGAGGGGAAGGCACACTATGCATTGCAGTGCACCCCGCAGGTGTCTAGGTCTTCTCAGACTCGGCCGTATGGCAGCGTGCACTTATGCGGAGCCAGCCTTGCCAGCTGTTTCTGTGATACAAGATCAGAGCGACAGGCAACGCTTGAGTCGTCGGATCCAGTGACGGGTGGCCCATTGTGTGAGGGGGTAACGAAGGCATTGAGGCTTCTCCTCTCACTGCGTCAGCAAAATGTTGCAACCCTGCAAAGGACTGGGTCTCAGTGTGAAATGAAACTTTATAAGACGCTGATATTAAGATTAAGAGGCTTTATTCAATTCCGTTTGGCAACATCTCTCATGTAGCGTAAGAGTTTAAAAACGAGATAAAGTGCAATTGAAGTTAAAACATTTTTTGATTTTGTTATATAATTTTATCGTCTGCAGGGGGCTTTTGTTTAAAATTCCATTGGATGTGGAACGTGGATCTTAACACAAATCCATCCATCAATGACGAGCTCCTTCTTTCACATGCAGAAATAAACACGTTTTGTAACCACACCCTGTGGCAGTATGCTCAGACTACTTTTTGTCTGCAAAGGTAGAATGCCACTCCTGGTTTATTCTAGCACACCTGATCTGGAACCTATTCCACAGACTGTAAGGAGATGTTTCATTATGACATTATTCAAAACTGCAAGACTGGCATTCAAGCAAAGAGAGCATAAAATTCATGCACGCGGAGAGACAAACCTTCACCTTCACACATAACGACAAAGCAGAGGCACCAGTTTGTCTAGAGTTCAAGCCTTTGTAGCGACTAAACGCAGACGCAGGGATAATATGCAAACTCCTCACAGAAAGGCCATCAAGACTGGGGTCCCATGGGGACAGGAGCCGCAAAGCATCAGACTGATGTCTGAGTTACCAGAGTGGAACTCTGTATCCCAGAGGCAAGGGAGCAGTCCGTAGAGGGGCGTGGCCGAGGTGGCAGAGCACGGAGAGCTGCGGGTGGCGGAATGGGGGTAAAGTGGGACTGTTAGGGAATGACTCACATGCACATCTAAAAGACGGGGCACAAGCACCCAGGGGGCAGAGCATGACAACACAGGCTCCAGGGATCTGATCAGAATAATCATGGACTTTTGATGCAGAGCAGACGAAATCTGCTTTGCAAAGAGGCTGCAGAGTGGATTTTGAGTGGGGCGCAGCCCCGAGCCACATTTTAATCAACAGCCAACTGCCAGTTCACACAGGAGCTCTTTGTGTGGGAAAGTCAGACATGGGTGTGGTACCGCAAGATGAGCAGGGGAAAACAAAACAAAGACTAGTCTGCTGTGACCTGTGACGGCAAATATGAACTACTTATTTTCAGGTTTTGTGCAGCTTCCTTGAAGTTCTTTCATAAACACAAACAATCCAAAGCAAAGCAAAGCAAGTCCTTTCAACTCCTTCTGCTGATACATGAGTCCTTCTTGTCTTTGATGTATGCACAAACATTTATTTATTTATCTTTTAATTTTGTCTTATTCAAAGTAATACCCTAAGCAACAGAGATGCTAACTGTGGCAAATCAACTTCTAGGTCCGCTACCTGGAGCAGCAGAACAAGATGCTGGAGACCAAGTGGAAGCTGCTGCAGGAACAGACCACCACCCGCTGCAACATGGACGCCATGTTCGAGGCCTACATCGCCAACTTGCGCAGACAGCTGGACGGGCTCGGCAACGAGAAGGTCAAGCTGGAGGGCGAGCTGAGGAACATGCAAACCCTGGTGGAGGACTTCAAGAACAAGTGAGTCCGCTGCTCTGAAGAGAGCAATCCCAATGTTGTTGTCCATGAGTTAAATTTATCTGCTCTTGGCATCAGGTATGAGGATGAAATCAACAAGCGTGCCAGTGTGGAGAATGAGTTTGTACTCCTGAAGAAGGTAAACGTCGACGTGCATTCACAATACTGCTCTACTATTCCCGTTTCTTCCTGTCTGACTGTCTACCTCTAACCTGGGACTGCTTTCTTTCCTCAATATAACATACAGGATGTGGATGGTGCCTACATGAACAAGGTTGAACTGGAGGCGAGAGTGGATGCCCTCCAGGATGAGATCAACTTCCTCCGAGCCGTGTATGAAGCGGTAAGAGAAATGGAGCGTCTGCTTCTTTCCTTTTTTTTTTTTTTTTTTTTCTTAAGGATTGAATTGCCTTTGCGTGTCCCAACATTAAACAAGACATCTTGTGCAGGAACTGCTTGAGCTCCAGGGCCAGATCAAGGACACATCGGTCATCGTGGAAATGAACAACAGCCGCTGCCTGGACATGGATAGCATTGTGGCTGAAGTCAAGGCTCAGTATGAGGCCATTGCAAATGCAAGTCGTAAGGACGCCGAAGAATGGTACCAGACCAAGGTCAGTACACACATTGAAGAAACGCCTGGAGGCTGTACTCTGGCAGTATTGCGGTATCCTGAAAACTAACTGAAAAATTCTTTCTGGATTTTGCTCAGTACCAAGAGATGCAGAGCTCTGCGGGACAGACCGGAGAGGATCTGCGCAGCACCAAGGCCGAAATCGCCGACATGACTCGCAGAATCAGCCGCCTGCAGGCAGAGATTGAAGCAGTGAAGGGACAGGTAACCACATAGTGGGCAGCCCCCAGTCCACTTTCAGGAACAAAACTCTCTTGAGTAAGTGAAGTCACGAATTGAGACCACATCATCAGGTGCCTGTGTTCTCTTCCCAATGTCGCAGCGTGCCTCCCTGGAGGCCCAGATTGCCGAGGCTGAGGAGCGCGGTGAGCTGGCTGTCAAGGACGCCAAGGCCCGCATCAGGGACCTGGAGGAGGCCCTGCAGAGAGCCAAACAGGACATGACCCGCCAGGTCCGCGAGTACCACGAGCTCATGAACGTCAAGCTGGCTCTGGACATTGAGATCGCCACCTACAGGAAACTGTTGGAGGGAGAGGAGGATAGGTAAAGGGAATGGGCAATGGCTCGATTACATATTTCTTTTTTTGCCAGGTAATTCGTCGACATATTTGACAACCTGTCCGTTGTGTTCTCTACCCCTCTGCAGAATCCAATCTGGCGGTCCAAGTGCCACCATCCACGTCCAGAGCACCTCTGGTGAGCATCGGAAAGAAACACATTCCCTCTGCAATTTAATACAATTCTAGAATATATATTGCAAACAGAATTTTTAAGAAGATAATTTTTTAAAGTCCTTCCGTCTAACGTTTAAACATCTGCTCAACAGCGGCATTTGGCGGCAGCGCCTCTGGCGGCGGTGGCGGCGGCGGCGGCAGCGGCGGGTATGGCTACAGCTCCAGCAGCGGCTTCGGCTCCAGCGGCGGCAGCAGCGGCTATGGCTACGGCAGCAGCGGCGGCGTGATGAACGGCGGTGCCGCGGGATGGGGTATTAGTGGAGGAGGCAGCGTGAGGAAATCCTCCTCTGTCTCCAAGACCAGCAGCTCCTACAGCAGGGTGGGTCTCTAAAGGCAGAGATCGTCCCTGTCTCCACACCTCCCACCCCCCCCAACCGCAATCTCCCTTGACATCCCATTACTTCCTGCGCTGCTTTCTTCTTCCTTTGGCACCACCCTCAGAGAGTCACGTAAAACAACACGCAGAGGCAAAGCGACCACGAAAAGTTTAAGGGGCAGCCCTCACTCTTTTTGGAATCATCCTGCTCCTCTCCTGCTCTGAGAGAAAGTCAGCCCTCCTGCATATTAATGGTGTTCTGATCCTGCTTCACTTCCACTTCCCCACTGAGTAGGAGGATGGCTGGAATGATCCGATTTATCACGACTGTACCATCCAAAGTGTCTGAAATAAATCTGGTTTCATACTCACCTACAATTGTCTCTGTTCATTCATTATGGAAGCACATTAACACTTTAAGTCAAACGCTGATCAAGGCGCAGTGGTGGTAGCGTAACGTTAACCATGTTAACGCAGTGTTTAACAACAATATGGAGAGATGAAGTTACACGACTTCAGATATGAGCCAAGATGTACGAGCTTAGCAACACCGGAACACTTACAGTAGTATTCTGTCCTCGCTTGAGTTGATGTCAAAATACGCAGATAAGTTCATGTGTGAGACGATCCAATGAAACTGAGGCATGGACTGATTTCCTTGTATTTCCACATTGAACAGTGTGGTTGAATCCACTCTCAACCTTTTGTAAAATATACAAACAAAATATAATCATCATCACTCTTCAAAGTATTTCCATACTATTCAAATGACAGCAGCTACTTAGCAAACTATGATTAGCAATTCTTAGCTACTTGGCAAACTATGCTCAGCTATTCCGCAAAAGGAATCAAAACTTCACTAAACATGGAAATATGCACCCCGTCATCATCCCAACATCGTCGGACAACAAACAACCGTGTGTCAGCATCCACTGACAGGCACATAGTTTACAAATATTGCCATCAACAAGAGCACGAGCTGCACACACAATCTCCGGTCTGTCACAGCCAAAATGGAGTGCCAAAAATGGAACGAAACTAGACCATTCAAACATAGTTCCAGCAAACAAAGTATAGTTCCAGCACAAGAAGTGGCATCAGAATATACAGGAGGATAAGTAAGATACGTCAAGTTATGCACCAAAATGTCCCTGTTCAAGAGTAGGGCACCTTACCGCCAAAAGAAAAAGGGTATATATATATATATATATATGTATATATATATATATTTAGCGAACCCATTGACCTGAACAAATCCAAACCTCTTGCTTTGTGGTCCAGTAAAAATCAACTTCAACAACCAGCGTTGAGATGCTCAAGCGTGCAGGACGCCGCGACAAAGTCGACAAAGACTCAAGTGTGACCTCATCAGATCAACGGCAGCAGCACAGCGGACAGTATCATCTCCCTTCCAAACACGTGGAAGGAAGCTCAAACTCAGCATTTCAGCAGTCAGTGTCGCGGAGGGATAAATGGGAAGTCCTGGGGTTTTCTTTTTTTGGATGAAAAAAATTATACGGGACCCTTCATTTTCCACATTTTATTACATATTTATGCATATGTTCTTATGAATGTATATATTTGCATGGCCAACAAAAATTGACTTGCAACTTCCATTGTGAGAAACTCTCGTTACACACGTACACGCACTACTCATCGCTGAGGCCAAGGCATTTAAAGTCGGCGGTGACGATGACAGCGACGGTGTGTTGATACACGTCTCGAGTTTCCCCTCTGAAGTGGCGCATCTAGACAAACTGGATGAAACACACACACAGTGTGAAGACAATCGTTGTTAAAAGGTCGGCAGGTGTGGCGGTGGTTTGTGCCTCCAGCGTCTTAATCACAATTATAACGATAATTAAGCTCATCGATCGATCGCCTTGCGGAAATACCTTGTCAGCTTTTCACCCACCCCGTTCAAACTCAATCTTGACTGCTCCTACTGGGAGCAACGCCTGGGAGGCAATCACGGAGTTAGGGGCCTTGCTCAAGGGTGGTGCTTCGGGTGGAGGCAAGCACGGTGACCACTTTCTCCAACCAAATCTCCTGTTGCTTCGTGGATTTGAACCAGCAGCTTTCCTATTATGGCCGCGCTTCTCCTCTTTGGGCCCAGAGTGAAAAACTGATGGGAATGTCAACGGCTGTTTCGGTGTGGACAGACAGAGGTCAAAGTTCAAAGTGTTGGGGACGGCGAATGTCCCTTGACAGTTTTGCTTGCTGCAGAGTGAGTGTGTGTGTGTGTGTGTGTGTGTGTGTGTGTGTGTGTGTGTGTGTGTGTGTGTGTGCAGGACGTTGCAGGGCTGACCAGATTGTTATATTACTATAAAATAGCTTTTTTTAAGGACTGACTTTGACTGTTGTTGATGGGAGGGAAATACATTTATCTCCACTGCAGAAAATAAGCGTTCAATTACATGAGTAACAGAACAAATTGTGTGAACAATGCTGCCCTCTAGTGACTCGGTGTTCAAACTCATTCCGTCTAACTCCTATTTTATAGCCAATTCCTGTTCTATTTTAATAATTTTCAACTGCAACAAAAAATAATAAAGATAGAAAGATAGAAGATTGACTGGAAGTGACCCAAGAGTACACTGAAAACAACTGAACATAATAAATGCAACATTTCTTTATTCATTGATTACAAGGAGGAGTTATCTTTTGCTACGTATTTCAATAGCACAAAAGCAACTTTAGCTTAAGGTGATGCACAATAGGCCTTTCAGTTTATTTTTTTCTTTGAAATTGGTCGAACCCAAACACACAATTCAGTCTCCAAAACATCCCTCGACTCTGGATTTGGAAGTTTAAGAAAAAAAAAAACACGTATCTACTCATATACAGAGTATTCTTGATCTCAGTAATCATCATGGGACCACAACCTAACGCTGCATGGAGAATTCTGCTTCGGTCACAGTTCAAACATCAGGTGAACACATCATGAGTCGGATGGAATCTAATATATTTCAACATTTCATGAAAAGAGACCACTGCAAAACTATCTTTTGTGTTGTTGTTGTTGTTGTTGTTGTTGTGAAGATCCAAAGTACTAATGGACAAATAAACTTTTGTAAAAAATATTTCAAACACTTTCCGTGACCCACTGTCGCAGGCAAAAGTGGCTTTTCATTGTTGTTTTTTAATTTATTGTTTTGTCCGGACAATGTTGACCTGCAATGAACATGTAACAACAGGCATTGGCTTATTTTGGTGTCTCACACCGCCGTTTTGCTGGGGTCGTCAGGGTCAAAGGTCATGATCTCCATATGGATCAGGCCTGCGGCAGAACAGACAAAGACAGGGAAAGAACAATTTCACAAAATGATGAATTTTAACACAAAAGTACCCACTAAACTACGAAATTGTTACTACTACTTAGTAACAGTTTAGTATAAAGTGGGAAAAAAGGTGGAATCTCAGCTAAAAACCTGACCGTTAACCAGAAAAAAGGGAAAAAAGAAGCGTAAACTTGAAAAGAAAGATTAGCTGTTAGCTAATTATCAAGATATTTCTCAAAAAAAATTAATTTCAATCTTTGAAAAAGAATTGTTATTTTAATGATGCCAATTCTTAAAATAAATAATCTTCAGGTCATCTCAGAACTTGAAGATTAAGTTCAGGCAACTGGACTGGTTTTGTTTTGCAAAAGCTGTCCATTCATTTTTTTGTTGTTGTTGTTGTTTTTTTAAGTACATTCTAGTGGGATCCACTAGGGGGAACTGTTGAAACTGTTGAAACCTGGACGTTTTCCCCGAGTTCCCATGTTTTTGCATCAGGACCCCCAGGTGGCGATCCGGCGAGGGTGTCCCACACTGTGTCACATTCGCTACCCTTTGATCGCCCTTTGGTTGTGTGTCAGTATAAATGGGGAACCAAGAGGCTGCCGAAGACATCGTGACCTCCCAGCTGCACACTCACTCTTCCACTCGCCGACGGCCAGCTCCAAGCTCTCGAAGGAGTCGTCGTAGGGGTCAGAGTCGGGCTCGGACTCAAGGTCGTGGTACTCTGCCAGGTAGGGGTGGGACAGACCCTGCTTGGCGGTCAGTCGTCTTTCCGGGTCCAGCAGTAACATCCCCTCCAGTAGGTCGACGGCTGGAGGCAACAGCACAAGGGTGAAGCACAATACAGACACAGTAGAGCAGGGTCAGAAAAGGACTTGGACGCACTGTTTTCATCCATCGTGGTAAAAACCTCCTTGAAGTTCTTCTTCTTTTGCGGAGGAAGACCCAACACGTATGACTGCGCCTGAGTTCGACACAACGACAGACAAGAACAGTTCGCTTTTAATTTCAATGCCTGATTGCAGGTTTGTTGGTGAAAGGGTGCTGTGGCTTAGTTGGTCAAAGCGCCTGTCTTGTAAACAAGAGATCCTGGGTTCAACTCCCCAGCAATGCCTGCCAGGTTCCCGTCCTTCTCCCTGTGACCCTGAGCTCAGGAAGAGGCGGGCATTGAACGTGGATGGATGGATGGTGAAAGGGTCAAAACTCACATCTTTGCTCTGCATCCTGTCCACCAGCGATGAGTCGGGCGTTCCTGTGAGACGCAGGATCTTCTTCAGCTGGTCGATACCTGAGCGGCTGGTTAAGGGGCCAACACTGACTGGATTCATTTCTTTGTGCCTCATTTCACTTATTTTAATTTAGAATTATTGCTGTTCAGTATCCAATTCTTTTATTTATTTATTTCTTATTTTTTGCTTTTTTTGCCCAAATTTTCCCCCTCAAGTTCCATCACTGAGATTCTGCTAAAAAGAATACTCAAAAAAAAAAATCAATGCGTTGCAAGATAATCATCTCAAAGCATCTACGTTTCATATTCATTTTGGTTTGTCAACACCAAGTTAAATCATTATCATTCATAATCGATGATAATAAATAAAACAAATAACTTCTGACAAAAAAAATCATTAAGCAGTGTTGTAAGAATTTGTGTAAAATCCTGTTACAATTGCAACAATTACAATTACAGCATT